>NC_132917.1:96273980-96573980 GCF_047675955.1 Chlorocebus sabaeus | reverse complement strand
GCCCCAGAGCCCAGATCTTACCCGCCCCCACTCTTTTCAGTCCACCCAGCTTGTAGAGAGGGTTGTGTGGTGGTGGGTGGTGGCTGAGAAACCAACATAGTAGAAGGGGGGGAGGAAATAAACCAGGCAGGAGACACAGGCAGTGCTTGGGAGATCTGCACGGGGTGTGGGTGTGGGAGGCACCTCTGGGCCTGTGAACCCCGTTCTGTGCTCCTGGCTTGCCCAACCTTGGCCCTCAGCCACATGCTGCGTGCTTTAGGTGAAATCTCAGTCCCTCATGTGGTGCGGGCATCTTTTCTCCCTGGCTTTGCCTCTCTTTAAATCACGGAGTCTCAGTGGGGATGGCGGGGTGGTTGGTGGTTCACGGAATTTGCCCTCCACTTCCCCATCCTTGTCCTGTCCTGTCTGGCCTGTTACCTGAATCTGTGTCTCTTCAGAGCCTGCAAATGAGTGGAGGCCACGGCAGCCTCTTGCTGACCGACCTCTCAAACTCTCTTATTCATCAGAATCGTGTTAAATGCTGATTCCTAGGCACCGCATTAGACTCTACGCCTGTCTGGCATGGGTACTTTGGGGAAGGTACAGAAGGTTGCTGGGCTGTTCCAGGAGGGAATTTGCATTTGTAGAATGTCCACTGTGGTCTTTTCAGCACTCTACTTTCCACACACACATGGCATTAAACCTGGAAGATCCCTGGGTGCTGTGCTGGTGAGGAAGCCTCGGCTGGATGAGGGGTTGCTGGGGCTCAGACTTGATTCCTGGGCTGGGGGCTGCGGGCTTATTCTCTTCAGTGGGCCTGCTGATGGGATGCCCTGAGAAGTCCTGCTGTGCGCTCAGGGGAAGGTGCAGAGACAGGCTCAGAAAAGACAGACCATGGATTTAAAAATTCCTACTGGAAAATCTTTTATGAGCAAAGTAATTTGCATCTAACTGAAGACAATCATTGCTTGAATAATTGGTTTGTTGACAAAGTTGGTCCTATGAACAGATTAAAGTTTTCATTCATGCCTTATCTATAATGTAAATAGGAGCTATTACCACAACTTATATTAGCTTTAAATTTCGTATCAGATTGCAGTCCAGATTACAAACGGCTGCTTGATAACCTAATTGATAAAATGGAGGAATTTAGTGCTTGGAACCCAGAGTGAAGGGAACAGAATTGCTTTGGTTTCTCAAAAGCGTGTTGACTGAGTGCTGACCTGGGGTGAAGAGAAGTGGCTAGAGTCATTACACTCGAGGAGATGATCTGCTCCCGCCTTTCTCAGCTGTCTTCTGGACAAAACAAAAGGGTGATAAATGGAAAAATTCAGCACTGAGTTCGTCTATGCCCTGAGCTTCTCATACGGTCATTAATGGGCTGTATCTGTGAAGCCTCCATACAGGCACAAAGGAATTAGGCTAGAGTAAGGCGGCCGGCGACCTCTGGTGTCTGGACCGCGTGTCATTTCCTAAAGCCCTTTTGGATGAAATGACAGTCGCAATGTCTGTTCGGAGAAGTGTAATCTCACGTATGAGATGCAGATTTTAAATGATGCAGATTTTAAACACCAAAGTCAGGAAGCTTGGTGGGAGTGGCTGTCTTCCAAGTGGTTTTCTGTGCTGCCATGGATGAGGTGTGGATGTGTCATCTGTTGGTGAGATCCACTGGTGAAGGGGCTAAGTAAACCATGGAGGTGGGGGGGTGTGAAGCTGCATCTCTTCTGGCATCCCAAGGAAATACATTTTGTAAAACTTGTGAATTTGACCCTGACCCTAACCCTGAGTGTTGAAGTCTGGTGCAGTGTCTTGAGCCCTCTTCTGCATTGAGGGTGAGTGACTGTAAATGACTGATTCCTCAGTGGTGAAAGTTCAAATTTAGCTTCCCTGAGGAAGCCAGACCTCAGTCACCCGTATCTCCATTGTAAACACTGCGGCCCCTACGCGGGTGGCTGCAAGTATCCAGGCCTTCCTTGGAGAAGCAGCCGTGAGGTGCTTGATGATTTGATAACATTAGCCACCTTCTGTCTTCTGTCTAATCACGGTACAAATGATTCTCCTACAAGGAAATGGATCTGGTTTCTTCCCGATCGTTGGAAGAAGCAGCCCGCCTAGGGACTGCACCGTCCTCTGCACTTTCACAGCGAAGCCTGTGTCCGTCTCCAAGGAGTATCACGTGTGTCGTGGGAGTCGCCTCCTTAATTCTTCCTACTTTAGAGGGCTCGGGTAGCTCTGCCTGTTTCACCCGGGATGAGCAGCGGGTGGTCTCTGGCTGCTGTGGGACCAGGGCTTGTGTTTTACCCGGGGCGAGCAGCAGGTGATCTCTGGCTGCTGTGGGACTAGGGCTTGGGGGTGCATCATCACATCCGGTGGCCCGTCCAGGTGGGCATCATTGTCTTTTGCCTGTTGCCTGAGGGAGCTGTGATGCCATGGGGGTCATGCTTGTCAGGGCCAACCCAGTTCTTCCCGTGTACACCTCTCCTGCTGGAGTGCCTTTCCTTATGATGACTTGTTGAATTAACATGGAGAATGCAGAGAGGCTCTGGGCCTCTCTCTCCCGTTCTTACTCCCTGGAGCTGTGAGGCCCAACAAGGGAGCCCATAGCCAGGGGCTTCTTTAAATTTAATTAGAATAAAGATTTGATTACATAGCTAAACACATTTGAAAAGAACTTCACAGATTAAATTCCAGATTCAACCCTTCAGGCCCAGTGGCCACGTTTTGGGGCTCAGCAGGTGTAGGTGGCTGTTGTCTTTCTGTGTTGGCTGAGCAGATTGGGGCGTTTCCAGTTCAGCAGGCAACTCTCTTGCATGGCTCTGCCTGTGGTGAGGGCACCTAGGCTGGAGAGCCTCGTGGGAATCCCTTAGGCCTCTGGCTGCAGCCAGGCTGCATGGTTCCTGTGCCCCAGGTCCTCTGCAGACCCAGATGGATCCCACCACAAAGCCAGCACTGCTAGACTTGGGTACGGTGTGCAGACAGCAGAGGGTCACATCCGGGCCTTGCAGGGGATGGGGTGACTGGCCTCCTTGGCCAGGCTCCTGTCTCCGAGTCTTCAGGGGAAATGCTTCTACCATCCACCATCCACACCGTGCACCAGAGGAAAACTGCAGGCTTCTCTGTGGATGGTGAATTGAGATCATGCAGAGTGACTAGGTTTGGGCTTCTGACCAGCGTGGAACCTGATACCTTTAGGTGGAACCTGACATGCCTCCATGTGTACAATGCAAAGAGAAGGCAGCATTGTCAGCTTGAATCCAGATGTGCTCCCGTTTTGAGGTGGAAGGTTCTGGGAGTATTGGCCATTGGTGATTGTGCTGCCATGGAGGACTTTGAATGCAGGCACTGGTTTGGGATAACCCTGGTTTCCTGGTCCTGTATGTGGGCATCCCTGAATATCCTGGACTGGAGGAAGGCAGGGCAGATGGGAGGGTGACAAGAGGTTTCAGGTGTTTCCAGCTTTGGGGACTGATGCCATCAGATGGCCGAGATCAGGATGGTGGTGGCCAGGGACCAAAGCAGGGGTGTGTGGAAATGCCATGTTCCTCAGAGCATGGGGAGGACCTCTTGAACTCTATTCCTGGGCAACAGTTCTTCCATTCTCAGGAATCTGTGCCATTGTAATTGAGTAGCAAATTCTGTAGTTGCTCTAATTACTTACTGTTAAGTCCCCATCCCAATTACCATAAATTAGCAACAGTGATAACAGTTTGCCTGGTCAAACCTTACCAAGAAAAACCAGTGGACCTAGTTTTAGTTGCCTCCAGTTCCCTCCAAATCAGATTCCTTAACGGCTTGTGTCCCCACACTTGCTGCAATTCCTCCTGGGCCTGGCAGGCACATTCCAGACATTCACATCTCCGCTCAGATGCAGGCGTGCGCATTATTTATAGAAAATCGCAATGCGCTGTGATCGGCTTGAGCTGACGTTCTCTAGGTGGGAGGTGGAGGTTCAAAAGTTCTAATGGGATGAAATTAGAAATACAAATTTTAAAAATTCACGTGTTATGAACTCTGTTCAGTGATTTTCTCTGAAATGAGAGACTATTTGCAGATGAGGCAGTCAGCCTGCAGCTCTCCTTAGATCTGTCCTAGACCTCGATGCTGTCCTTTGCCCTCTTCCTGGGTGTGGGGTGCTCTGCTTGAAGCAAAACCAAAGGAAAGAACGTGGTCTGCATCACTACTGCAGCCAGCTCAACGCGTACACCCACTAGGAGGGGGGTTTGTTCACTTAACATTTTAAATGCATTTAACATTAAACCAGCAAGTCAGCCAGTGCTTTCTGTAAGCAAGCTGCCTGGCTCATGGGAACCTGGCACTTGACTTTTTGGAAGAGAGTACTTGCTTCTGTGGAGTGTCAATATTTGTCTCATTTCTTGAGACTGCTCAAAGTGATGAATGTGAGTAAATTAGGACCTTTTTTTTTGTAAATTGGGCCACAGAGCTCTCTAGGCACAGTGAGGGGAGTAAACGGCTGTGAAAGATGCCGCCTGATGTGAGCCATGGCCAGGCACTTTGGAACCCGGGATCCCATCTCCAGCCTTTCAAAGGACACAGGAATATAAAATGCAGATGGGAGAGTTCATAATTTGGGCATCTCTGTTCTTTTGAAATCAAAGTGCAAAGAAAAAGTTTTGCCTTGAGGTCTTAACCCATATTTGCTTTTCTCCTGTGGTTTTAAAATTTTCTTAACTGCTTTTTTCTCCCCTGATCCTTAGGGAACTTCTATCTTCATATCTTCTTAAAAGATATGGTTAAATTCAACACTGAAATTTAAAAACATGCTTTCATATTTTTCTTGAAACTGATGTATCTGACATTGGTGAAGAACTAACTGGGAGTATTGGTTTATTTTTATTTTTTTGAGACAGTCTTGCTGTGTTGCCCAGGCTGGAATGCAGTGGCACGATCTTGGCTCACTGCAGCCTCACCTCTTGGTTCACGCCATTCTCCTGCCTCAGCCTCCTGAGTAGCTGGGATTATAAGTGCCTGCCACCATGGCTGGTTCATTTTTGTATTATTAGAGATGGGGTTTCAACATGTTGGCCAGGCTGGTCTTGAACTCCTGACCTCAGGTGATTCGCTCACCTTGGCCTCCCAAAGTGCTGGGATTACAGGCACGAGCCACCACACTCGGCCTGGGATATTCTTGATTATAACTGTAACATATCCCTTTAATAAAAACAAAACAGAACAACAACAACAACAACAAAACAGCTGTCTGAAAAGTCTCGAAATTAAAGAGCTCACTTGGACAGGGATTTGGACACCAGTTGAATGGCCCAGCACACCATAGTTACATGGGCCACTCGGCCTGTTAGATCCTTAGGGTATTTGAAGTCATGTGGATATTTGCATTTCTGCCTCTGGATATCGTGTTAGTATTCGGCTAGCGTTTGAGGTCCAGGCTCAGATCCGGGAAAACAAGAGCTCCTGCCCTCACAGCACTTCTCTTCCATGTGTGTGTGTGAGGAAAATAGAAAGCACAAGATATTTTTTTCAATGAGCTGGGAAGATGGAAAAACAAGCTTAAGATGTTTACTTGTTCAGAAGAAGGGAAGTACAAGGAACACTCAGCTTTGCTGCTGCTGAAGGAGGCCCCTGGTGGAGGCTGTTTCAGAGGTGGGGTTTCTCTGAGAAAGGTGGTAAGAGGCAAATAGGATGCCCCATCTGGTTTGCCAGAGATGGGGAAAGTTAGTATCCCCAAAACGGCTTCAGCATTCTGGCAAAGCTTTGGAAAACCAGCTAGGGTGTGGGACCTTGTTGGCCGCTGGGTAGAAGGAAAACATTGCTGGTCCTGAGGACTGTACTGTTCTTCCACTGCTATAAAGAACTACCTGAGGCTGGGTCATAAGGAAAAAATGGTTTAATCGGCATACAGTTCTGTGGGTTGTACAGGCTTGTACATCTGGGGAAACTTACAATCAGAGTGGAAGGTGAAGGGGAGGCTGGCATGTCTTCACATGGCTGGAAGGGGAGAGAGAGTGAAGGGGAAGGTGCCATGCACCTCCTAACAACCAGATCTCAGAACTATCATGAGGACAGCACTTGGGGGATTGTCCTAAAGCATTAGAAACCACCCCCATGAGTCAATCACCTCCCACCAGGGCTCACCTCCAACAGAGGGTTAGAGTTCAGCATGAGATTTGGGTGGGGACACACAGCCACACCATGTCAGGCTTCCCATTCTTCTCCTGCACGTGCTTTGCCAATGATTCTGTCATTGGTTTTTGTCTCTGTTGATACATAATTTTGTATCTGAAAAATACATATTTTCAGAGTGCATGTGATACCTTGATTCACCCCTATATTGATGAAATCTGTGTACTTGGGATGTCTTTCACTTTAAATATTTTCTTTTCCTTGTGCTGGTTATGTTAAGTTATTCTCTCCTAGCTGTTTTGAAATACACAGTAGATGACCCACTGCCACCCCCCTGCTGATATATCAATAGTAGGTCTCGTGTTCCCATTAGGCTGTGTGTTTGTGCCCGTTACCAGCCTCTGCCCATCCTGCTTATGAGTGGGCTCTGCTGGGCCCTGTTGACCACCTACTCTTGGCCTCCACGAGATCTGTTCTCAGCTCCTGCTTATGAGTGAGAACATGCGCCGTTTCCTTGCTTGGCTCGTTTGTTTAACGTAATGTCCTCCAACTCCATCCATGCTGCCGCGGATGACAGGGCTCTCTGCTGTGTGGTGGAGTATTGCTCCTGTGTATGTTCGGGTCACATTCCCTTCATCCACTGTTGACGGGCACTCAGGTGATTCCAGACCTTGGCTACTGTGGATGGGAGCTGAGAGCAGTCACTGGCTTTATATTCGGGGGACGTGAGCCACTTTGATGTTCTCAAGCAGCCATTCCCCAAAGTCCTCCGTAGAATGCTGCATTCGTTTGTACCCATGGCTTCTTCCACTAGGATGAACAGCTGGGAAGGGGCTTTGAGTGAATGCTTGGGTTTCTGTCTTTAATTGGTACCCAGCTACACTGGCCAAGCAGGGGTCCCAGTGACCCTGGACACTACCTCACATAAGGTCCAAAGATGCAGTTAGGTTCTTTTTTTAACTTAAAAAAAAAAATGCTTTTGACCTGGTTAAGCTATAGCATTATCAGTTAGAGTTTTTCTATATTGGAAAGGTGTATATTTTATTTTCTAAGAAAGAAAGAAATCCTGTTAAATACTCTAACCACAGATTAAATCATGTCAAGGAAAGAGGTACTATTTTGGGGGAAAATTACCCCTTCATGTCAAAGATCAAGGAGATGACTTACATTGTTTAATTGAGTTAATTATGAAATCTTAAGTGGTTTTAAGAAGATGAGCTGTGGATGCTGCAAGACATGAGACTGATACTGATTTAATGTTAGTCAGCCCTGACAGAATGTGGGTAATATTTAAAGCTTGCTCCAGTATTGCTTGATAGATTGTAAGTTAATGTAAAGATCTGTTTGACACTTTTATTTTACAAAATATTATTGAGAAAAAGTTTGACAGCCAAGGAATGGCCTTCAACCAATTTCTTCCTAATTTCTATCACCAGAAAATTTTGTCCTGTTAATTCCAGAATTTACTTTTGGAAAGTTCCCATAAGGAGAGCAGAGGTATTGGTGGTTGAATGGTGACTTGAATTTAGGTTAGGATCGTTAAATATTTCATAGTCATGTTTGTCTTGGTGGTTTTAGCAATTTTATATTAAACTTAGAACTGTGAGTCAAACCAAATGTGTTCTTTTGCTTTTGTGATACTCCTTTGTATGACTATACTGGTAAAGAATGATAAAATGTGTATTGGGTATTTTTTCTATGTAGATATTAGGATTTTTAGGGGAACAAATTAATCATTCTTCTAATGTACACTGTGCTGTGTGTTGGGTCCTTTGTATATTAGTTGAATCACTATAATGAGGACCACTTGAAAGTCTGTTTCTATACCAGATCTTTTATATGTTGACTTGTGTTATGCAAAATCCTTCATCCTCTAAGAAGACTAAGCAATGGGTTGGAGGAGAGATTTAATCACCCATTAGGTCTATTCCGAATGCCCAGAATTGAATGCAAGTACTAATTATGTTTTTGAAGTGAGGTGTGTGTGTGTGTGTGTGTGTGTGTGGTGGACTTCTTTTTAGGTCATGGGAGGGAGGTAAAGCAAAGATGAGATTTGCTGATGAACATTTGTGCATATGCTAGTGGAGAAGTCATATGACTTGACTGCACCTGCGTACTCTGATTTTGGTTTCGTTAGTGTCCGTAGCCACAAGCCTCAGCCGCCTCTGGGACCCATCCTGAGGGGCTGTGGTGAGGGTTATTACAGAGTCGTGTGTCTTAGTGAATGGCACAAACGGCCTTGTGGGCCTACTTTGGCTTTGAACCTGTAGATTGTTAAACTAAGTTTAACATTTTGAGGATTATAAATTGTGATTCTTGTCTAAGAGGAGGTTTTTGTTGTCTCTGAAGACAGGAGCCGTAATACAGATGGTCCCTGGCTCCCAAAGGTTACATTTGTGTTTTTTTTCAACCTTGTGATGATGTGAACTAGTCACACTCAGTGCATTGTTTGGCCCAAGATGGGCTGCCTCTGGATGAACCCATTGTAAGTTGAAACTATTATGTCAAATGCACTTTCTATTTAGGATATTTTCAGCTTACGCTGGGTTTATTGGAACAGTTTCATTCCGTGGTAAGTCAGAGAGCATATGTGCTCATAAAAGTAGAGACAATCTCATAGAGACCGTGAGATATAATGTCTCTGATGTTATAGAGATACGATGAAAACAATCAAGTGGGACTTGGAAGCCTTGGAGGGACCCACATGGGCGGTTCCTGGAATGCAATCCTGAGCGCCACTGGCTCTGGATGTGACATCTGTGCCTTCTGCTTAGCCCAGTGTGTGTTATTGGCTGCTCTCGAGGGCAGAGTGGTCCAGCGTTCCTGTGTTTAGGTGTTTGAGCTGCCTTAAGACGCTAGGTCAATTCTCACTGGTGTCTTCAGGGCTTTAGGCCTTCTGAACAAGCAGGAGGAAGGGCGACTTTGTAGAGCTTTGGAAATCTCAACAGACTTCAGGGCCATCCCCCTTGGCAGGAGAGAGCCCCACTGGAGGCGAGCAGGGTGCCGTGCGGGCCTGTGCTGGGCCCAGGCATGTACGGACGTTGTGAGGGCCACAGGACACAGATCGGTCTTGGTTCACAACCGGTGTCGATGGCCACGCAGCATTTCTGCCAGGTATATGAGTGCGGGGACTTGGGTTTTGGTGTGTGCGTCCTGGTTGCCTAGTTGCTTGGAAGACCCCTATTCAGACCCCAACCTGAGTCACCGTGACAGGCCTCCTGCTTCACACGCCACACGGAAGCCGTGGCGTCGGTCACTGACACCCACCAGCTGTCAGATGTGCGTGTGTATCTTCCTTGGTCTCGTGATGGGTCTTGTTTTGAGGTTATAGTAAACGTTCTTTACGAGGGGTTTTGGATTTTTTATGTTGTTCGCAAGGAGACAGCAGGGAGTGCTTGAGCAGTGAGATCCCCTTTCCAACCAATGCAATTTCAGATCCCAGCAGGTAATTAAGGCAGCGGAGCTATAGGATCACCTTTCCAACCAATGAGAATTCAGATCCCAGCAGGTAATTACGGCAGCGGAATGGGTGGCAGAACCCTGAACTGTGGCTGTTCCTGGTGTCTTGCCCCGCGGACAGAGCGTGCTGGGGCCTCCGTGGTCCTCTGTGGGGTGAGTGGAGCGCATGAGCTGGGTGCTGCTGGGCCCTGGCTGGCTCCCCAGCCCGGGGTTTATGCAGCACTCGTTAGACAACTTGGAACCCAGAAAGCAGCACGAGGAGAACGGGATTGTGCCTTTCTGGATCGTTGGTGCTTCCCAGTCTCAGACACTGAGCAGGCTCTGAGGGGTCTCGCCGGGAAGACTTGCACAGTCGGCCCCCAGGGTGGAGTGGGGCTGCAGCGGGTCTTGCAGGAGCTGGAAGTGGGGGTGAATGTCTCGCAAGTGGGACCTTTCAAATGGGCCCAGTAGGATGCATCCGTGGAAATGGTGCCACCTAACGCAGGGCTGCGGCTAGCAGGACCTGAAAGGCTGCAGCGGGCTCTGTTTCTGCTCTCTCTCTCGAGTCTCTGCACGGTTTTCCTTGGTTTTTGTCTGTTTGGAGGACGCTTCCCCCTTTCTTGCGCTTACCTACCCTTCTGAGCTTCCTTGTTGAGTATGACAAAGCCCTGAGAACCATTTTTATCGCATAATTGTGTTATCCTGGTGGCTGGATAAATGACCTGCAAATGTGGGTGACTCAGTAGCTCTGAGGGTGTTCAGTATGCAAGACAGAGGTGGGAAGGAAATGTTCAGGCAGGCATCAGAGGATCTGTTCTCTGCTTCACACTGGGGCCTTGGTTTGCTGAGAGTCTTCACACTCAATCCAAAATGGGGATAATGAAGTCTCACGGATTCGGCTTCAGCTGAGAGCTGCCTCCAGCACAGTCTTGTGTGAGTAACAGTTTCTGTGTTTGGTGCGAAGGGCGGGCGTCAGTTGATCTTATTTGTGGTGATGCTTATGGTGGGTTTTCCGTAAGGAATGTAGACTTTATTAGCTTTGGCAAGGGAATCCTGAGTGATAAATTGGAAGAATGTTTCAGGAAATTCTGGAACCTGCAGTGAATCTGGAGTCTGTATGAAATTGAGATTTGGATTCTCACGATTTCCTAATGCTACCCCGAAACCCAGTAGTTGAGACAGTCGTAGAGCTTCAGTTGTGCTGCCCTGGTTCCCCATTTTAAAAGGAACACGTTGCTTTCATCTAGAATGTTCTGAGCTCTGAGTGCTGCCGGCAGAGTGACCAGCTCTCTGCATCAGAGGGGAAGCCAGGGCTGTGCTCAAGGTGTCGCAGCAGCTGGGAGCTGACCCTGGACTTCAGGCACGTGTGATGCTGAGCATTTTCTGTAATTTCCAAGGGTGTAGTGGTCTCCTTGGCCCTTTACAGTCTTCTGAAGCTTTTGATGTGTCTGTACTTTATAGATTTTTCAGAAGTAGACAGCATTTTCCCACACCCTTGGGCTGAGTTTCATCAGAGGCTGGTGTGTGGGAAGCACCACACCCACATTCTGACAGGGAAGACTCTGGTGCCCAACTGAGGTCGGAGTGGAAATTTGTTCTTCCTTCCCTCCAGTCTGGTCCAGCTGCTCCCTGGTTGGCCAGAAGAAAATCATGCTTATCCAAGTCGTAGGCAAACCCCCGAAGTCAAACATTTGTCTTTTTTCTTTAATAGGCCCATTTAGTTTATAAGGGATGATAGGTAGATAAATGTCTTTTAGGGGAAAATTAATTTCCTTAATTACACAGAACTTTTTGGATAAAAACTGCAATCAGGAAGCTATTTTGTAACAAGATCTAGTTAAATACTACAGTGGAAAGCTCCTTATATTTGATCTTAAACTTGGGCCCTGTGTGCGTGTCCGCACGCTCGTGCTCATGACGCCAGGCGCAGATGTGAACTACAGGCACAGTACATACTTTCTGGTTGCTTTTTTGAAAGTCTCATTGCTTGGCCTCTCCGACTCAAATGTTGAGTTACGTTGATCCTGTTCAGAATGTTCATCCCTCCGTCTAAGGTCCAGTCGTCTTTCAGGGAGGAACCGTCTTCCTCATCTCTGTCTCCTACAGTATTGTATATTTAATAGTCAAATATTTATAGGTTACATGGGTACATGGGTGACTGATCTGTTCATTAGGAGGAAAACGATGCCAATTTTCACATCATTATAATGCACTTGTTAAATGATTGTTAGTATAATGAAGTTTCCATGGCAAAAGAGGCTTTGCAGATGTGAGTGTAATGGACAGTGAGATGGGGGAGGACCCTGGGTTGTCCAGGTGGGTCCAGTGTTCTCACATGTGCCTTGATGAGAGGGAGTACGAGGGTCTGCCTCAGAGGAGGAGACCTGAGGACGAGATAGAGGCCAGAGGGCTGTGGGGCTGAGGGCGAGTGTGGGGCAGGGGCCGGAGGGGTGCAGGGCTGAGGCCGGGGCAGTGGTAGGAGGGGTGTGGGGCTGTGAGTCAAGCTGCATGGTGGCCTCTATGAATTGGGAGACTCCAGGCAGGAATACAAGCTACTGACCCCTTGACTTCAGCCCTGGGACTCCTGACTTCCAGGGCTGAGAGGAGGTTTGCATTTGTGGTAATTTGTTGCAGCAGCAATAGGAAGTTAATGCATTGTATCTGTTCTTCACCTCCAAACCTTTGAAAAGTAACCCTGTTGTATTGGCCTTTTGTGTGCCCTAAATTCTAATGAGACGGTTTGTAGGAAATAATGGACACAAACGATGACAGAACAAAAAGTTGGACAGAAGCAGTGTCTTCTGCGGTTCTGTAGTTTGGGTCTGTGAAGTTAGATTTCGGTCAGAGAGTGTGTGGTCTTGTTCAGCGTATACCTGGAGTACTTGTTCAGAGCTCCTTGGGGGGTGGTCTTTAACACTGTTAGGATTAAAACTCCAAGCACATCAGGGCGAGAGT
Organism: Chlorocebus sabaeus; assembly: GCF_047675955.1. Lineage (NCBI taxonomy): Eukaryota > Metazoa > Chordata > Mammalia > Primates > Cercopithecidae > Chlorocebus > Chlorocebus sabaeus. The sequence goes on along the minus strand of NC_132917.1, from coordinate 96,561,509 downwards.
TCCTGAGTCAGTGTTAGGCGACCTTTGAATAAGAGTTGGCATGTAGAATCTGCCCACTTTACTAGTATGAAGCAGCAAAATCTTTTTTTTTTTATTTTTTGAGGTGGAGTCTGTCACCCAGACTGGAGTACAGTGGCGAGGTCTTGGCTCACTGCAACCTCCACTGTCTGTGCTCAAGTGATTCTCCTGCTTCAGCCTCCAAATTGTATGATTTATTTTCCTGTTTTATTTACTAGTATGTGAAAACTCTGCAAACTTTATTAATACAAAAGACATGCCAGAACTTAGGAGAATTTGGCATTTTCCCATGCAAATTAGTAGTGATGTGGAATTCCTGGGCTGGTTTGGTTTTATAAGACATGGGGCGGATTCTTTGCCTAATTTCTGTGGAGCTAACAATTGTTAATCACCCAGCACTCTTACCTCCCCCAACAGCTCAGGTGAGGGGGGTGTTATCCCTACTGTCGTGATGAGAGGCAGGAGACTGAGGCTTAGATGAGCAGGTGACACATTACTGTCCAGCCCCACCCACCCTGTAGTTTCCTGCCATGGCTCAGTTATCTTCCTGCAAGAAAGGACAGACACCCTGGTGCTGGGTAGAATTCCTTGTGAACCCCTTTCCAACCTCCAGGGAGTTCTTGTTTCACAGTGGTGGCTCATGGGGAGTCCTCTGGCCCACTGAGAAAAGTGACTCATGTTGTGACATTACTGCCTCTGTCCGGTTGCTGTTGATTGGGTGATTTGTAAAGAGACATTTATTGCTCACAGCTCTGGAAACTGGAAAGTCCAAGGTCAAGGCAGTCCAAGGTCAAGGCACCTGCACATCTGGTGCCCCAGGGCCTGTGGCTCACAGAGGGCAGCATCTCGCCGGGTCTTGCATGGCAGCGGTCGTCTCGTCAGAACTCAGGTGGTGGAGGAGCAGGCCTCCCAACAAGGACACCAACCCCAGTCCTGAGAGCAGGACCTCCCAAGGACCCCACCTCTTAATGTATCCCATCAGAGATGGTTTCAGCATGAGGTTTTGGGGACATTCAGGCCAGAGCCATTGCTCTGCTGTGGTGTTAGGGCTGCATGGCATCATTACTGCAGCAGAGCCACAGCTTCTTATCTGCATTTGCTGCAGGAGGAAGGCACAGGTGCCTGTGCAAGTTGGGGTTCGGTGCAAGAAGTGGAGACCCTCTGGGAATCTTAGCAGGAGGAACTTAAAGGCTTTGAGAACTGACACTTTAGGACTGTAGTTTTCTTCAGACTATAAAAACCTTGGTGTGTGACAATACTGAACATTGCCTGAGCCCTGTGATCCTGTAAAACAGTGATGGTTAAGACACTCCCCCTCCCCACAACTGCGCCCCCACTTTTACTGCAAGAAGCCCCTTCCCATGTGGCTTAGGCTGACTGGCGGATGACCATTTACCGAGGGCAAGGCCAGATACAGGCCTTCAAACCCCCCTTCTCTGCCTTATGAATGATTAGCTAAACTGCCTGTTCCCACTAATCAATCACCTCCCACCTTGAAATGGTTCTTCGTGGTGCGGTTGCGCCTAGGGGGGTGGACTTGTCTTTGACTGTCGCCTTCCACAGACGACAGTTAGGGTGGGCAGGAAAGAATTCTCTGCTACAGGTCTGCATTCCAGGCTGTTTCCAGAACTGGGAATTCTGGGGCCCTGGAGTCTGGGAATGGATTTCTAGTTTCCCAGCTTCAGGTGGAGTTGAAATTGAGTGAGGCAACCCACCACACCCATCTGGAGCCAGGAACTAGAGCCATTTTTAAAGTGGCAGTTTCTCCATAAGATTACCCAAAAAATGTGCTCAGCACGTTTCTTTCTTTCTCATATGCATTTGGCCATCTAAAATGGGAATGGTGGTTTTTGGAAGCATGGATGTAGTTTTAAATTTTGAGTATTGTAAACCTTAATGTAGCTTCTTAAAATGTTTGCCTGATTATCTAGAGATTTACTAAACCTTTGGAGTGGTAATAATGAGTTGATCTATATGACTTTGCTTTCTATGATGCAATGAAAGTACTCTAGTTAAAACCTCTGCAGTTGGGTCAGCACGTGATTGACCAAAACACATTCTGCTTGGGTTTCTTTAACCAAACAAGGGAATAGAGTGTAGACTGAAGTGGCAAATTCATTTCAGAGCATGCCAGAGCCCTCAGTGATTGAGCAGCCTTCTCAGGTGAACGTGTAACGTGCCGTGAGTCTTGGCAAGCCTGGCTACTGATGTGTGCACGTGACACCACAGAGCCACACCTAGGAAGATGTGGTTTCTGTAACAAGCTTTGGAAAACCAAAGTTCAACTTAATTATCCAACTTTGTTACAGAAAAAGCTTAGACCAGATAGCCAAAGACCTGATTGTTTCATGGTTGAGACATGGTTATAAAATTGCCCTTACTTGGTGCCAATCAGTGTTGGTCCACAGTGATACTCTTCCAACCTCACTGAATAGTTTGGAGACTGATATGAGACTGTGAAAATCTCCTTAAGGTGAAAAGGGCTCTGGGGCACCCGGGAATGTCCACACACCCGTGGCCATTCCCCTATAAGGTGGAGAGGACGGCTGGGTCACGCGGGAGCATCAGCACACCCGTGGCCGTCCTCTTTAAGACGGAAGGGGCTGCTGGGGCGCCCCGCAATATCTGCACACCCGCGGCCATTGTGGCTGTCCCCCTTTCTGCTCAGTCACCTCTGTGTTCCCGCATTCAGGCTTTGGGACACTCATGAACAGCTCGTCCCCTGTACTGGTGAGGAAGGAGTGGGAGGTTGTTCTGAGGCTCTGTCACTGTCTGCCCTGTCATGAGCTGGGCAAGGCAGTGGCAGTGACCCTGGAGGAGTCTGGTCAGGGAGGGCTCCGGCAGGAAGTGCTGAGGCTTGAAGTGGCTCTGCCAGTCGTAACCAAATGTCTTCCCTCTTATTTCCATGATTCCTTCTAGTTCTGCACCTTGCACTGCAGTGTCTCTGTGTATCTATAAATACATGTGAGTTATGATACAGGTGTCTCTTTCTCCTCTGTCTGGGGCTGGGCCCAGGGAGTGAAGTGCAAGACCCCCTTACTGCTGGATGCCCACCAGCACGAGGCACTGCCTGCCCTGCTGATAAATGCCTACAGCGAGTCCTGGAAGCCTCCTTCTGAGCACCTGGCCTGTTAACGGTGTATATGGGAGACAACTGAGCTCCCCTTGCCCCACGCTGAGCAGAGACTAGGGAGGTGGCGGCAGCACTGCCTCCATGGTGCATCCTTGGTGCATGGAGGAAAGTGTGTTCATGCTTAAAACACAGCCCATCCTCTCAAAAGCAGGGTGACAACCACATTTACTTCTGGAATCTTAAAAAAGGGCCTGTCTCTTTGAGAGAAGAACGTGGCATGTATGTGTGTACCTGCTTTGTGTTTTTTTTTGAGACTATTTCCCTCTGTCACCCAGGCAGTGCGGTCACCAGGAGTGCGGTGGTGCGATCTCAGCTCACTGCAAGCTCTGCCTCCCGGGTTCATGCAATTCTCCAGCCTCAGCCTCCCAAGTAGCTGGGACTACAGGCACCCGCCACCACGCCTGGCTAATTGTTTGTATTTTTAGTAGAGACGGGGTTTCACCGTGTTAGCCAGGACGGTCTCGGTTTCCTGACCTCGTGATCTGCCCACCTCAGCCTCCCAAAGTGCTGGGATTATAGGTGTGAGCCACCGTGCCGGGCCGTATGTGTGTACCTCTTTACAAGTCTTGCCCGACCTTTGCATTTAAAAATTATTGAAAAACTTAAGGATGTAACTGACAAGAACTTTATAGGTTTCTCCAAGTAAAAATTTGGAAAAGTTAAGTGAACCCATAATGTGTTTTATTTCTATGAGTCCCACACTTGGATTTTTAAATGTGGGCAAAACATCTGTATGTTCTTCAGCCTGATTTCCGTGGAATCGTGAATGAAACCTGCTGAAGTTGCCGTGCGGATTTTGTTATGTGGCGGTGACAAGTGGGGCTGGTCATCAAACAACTGGAGGGATCCCTGTCCTTTCTGTGCTCCTGTTGGACACTAGGCACGTGCTTGGGTGTTTTCTGTGTGTGTGGACAAGATGAGGACAGAATTTCCAGATTCACACGGTGGTATCTTCTCCCTTTTCTGTTAAAACGTGTCTTCTGCTGCTTCTACATAGACCAAGTGTTTCTTTCTCTTGCCTGTCTACATAAACGCTGTTTAACAAAAACCGTATTATAGACATGTGAAGCTGAATTCCACATGATAAAGCAGATAGAGATGACTGAGTATACTGTTTTGTGGAAGGAAGGTTTAAAATGATTTTTAACTTTTTCCCTGAAATAGGGAATACTTTTAACTTTTTCCCTGAGATAGGGAATAATGAAATGGGAAAATAATTAAATTTTCCCATGTAATTGTTAGATTATATTGAATTATTAGATTATTCATGTATTGCAAGGGAAAAAGGAACTAGATCACCCCATGTACTCAAATGAAAATTTAAAGGGTATGGGCGAGTTCATTTGAACTCCTTTAATTTGTTTTTGTTTGGTTGTTTTTGACAGTCTCACTCTGTTTCTCAGGCTGGGTGTAGTAGTACAATGACAGCTCACTGCAACCCCAACCTTCTAGGCTCAAGTGATTCTCCTGCCTCAGCCTCCCCAACGGCTGGGATTTACAGGCGTTAACCACCACACACAGCTTATCACCTCTTGGAGACTAGCTTTGAGTTTGGGCATTCATTGAACTATATTTTGGTTAATTCTCAAAGTTTGTCACTGTTTATCTTTAATTTGCTAAAAATCTACATGTATTGTAAAATGCGTTACATTTCCTTAGCATTCACGGATTCCCCGTTAGTGGGGCAGAGACACAGAAGGGCAGAAGGCGTTCGGACATCATCAGGGTTGCAGTTGAGTCCTTGCCCCGAACACACTGGAGCTCTGGGCTCTGTGGCCCCACGGGAGTACTCTGTCCACTGAGGGGGCCGGGTTACCTGGAAGGTCCCTCCAGCCTCTGCAATTTTGCCCTTTTCAGGTTAACATCTCATTGTTGTCCTGGACAGCACTGCCTTTCGTTCACTGACCCACGAGTGAACAGCTGGTCAGTGGCCAGTGCTGCTTCCTTCAGCTGGGAGGTGGTGATGTGATAACACTTCCATGGAATTTGGTTCTTGGTGTATTAAGGGTTCAGTTGTATGTTTATTTTTATTTTATTTTATTTTATTTTTTATTTTTTATTTTTAATTTTTTATTTTTTATTTATTTTTTATTTTTTATTTTTTTTATTTTTTATTTATTTTTTTTTTATTTTTTATTTTATTTTATTTTGAGACGGAGTCTCGCTCTGTCGCCCAGGCTGGAGTGCAGTGGCGCAATCTCGGCTCACTGCAAGCTCCGCCTCCCGGGTTCACGCCATTCTCCTGCCTCAGCCTCCCGAGTAGCTGGGACTACAGACGCCCGCCACTGCGCCCGGCTAATTTTTTTTTCTATTTTTAGTAGAGACGGGGTTTCACCATGATCTCGATCTCCTGACCTTGTGATCCGCCTGCCTCGGCCTCCCAAAGTGCTGGGATTACAGGCGTGAGCCACCGCGCCCGGCCTGTATGTTTATTTTTAATCTGCACCTCTGAATTGGTCTTTTGATTGCAAAGAGATTGCTTACTGGATTTGTTTCTGAATATTTCGTGGATAACAGGAGAACCTTGGTTATCTGTGTGTTCATTTAATGTGTTTTTGCCTGGCATTTATTTGGGTGTGTTAGCCCTTAGCCCACTTTCTGTGTGTGGTGGAGTCATTGAAATCATTTATGTGAAGTGTCTCTTCTATTAAGGCCAGAGGACGTGGGGTGGTGTCTCCCTAAACTAGGGGGAAATGGCATTGTTCTGCCCTCCTCCCTGGGAAAGCTGGTGTTTCCAGGTCTCTGAACTTGGCTCCCACACTGGGAGAGTGGCTGTGGCTTCTGGAGCCCGTTTTGTGCGGGACTGACTCCTTCACTTGCTTTATTCCTCACTGTCTTTGCTGCTTTATGACGCAGGGATGAGGAAGTTGGGCCCAGGGGCCTTGACTATGCCTGAAGGACCCGATGCAGAAAACTCCTGGTGGGAAGGATGTTCCTTGAGGGCAGCTTTTGGAGTCTTTTCCTACTTTTAACTGAGAAGCAGCTATTCACATGGTTCTATTCTGCTGGTATGTTTCAAAATAATTGGCGTAGAGTTGCGAAGATGTCCGAGACACCCATGATCCACTCCGGGCCAGTGCCGGGCATTGTGCTCAGATGCCTTCAGACCGCATTCACATGCCAAAGATTCTTGCTTGGTTATTCTCAAACTTATGAGAATCTAAAACGCGAGGCACGGTATGGATTTTCTTTTTAGCCCCCATGACTTTGCCTTGTATTTTGGGCATGAATGACTTCATCAAGGGGAAAGAATTTGAGGAAGGAGCCTCTGAGGCTAGGAGGGGGTGGGAAGGGGCGGGGGGAAGAGGAGGGAAAAGGAGCTGTAGAGAGAAGAGCCAGGCTGGGGCTGGGGCATCTCCCCATGATGCTCCCCCACCCCTGGCGCGAGGCCCCAGGGACTGACTGATTTTCCCACAGGAAATGTGCAAGATTGCGTGTCTGTTTTGTGGGCTGGCCATTTGGATTGAGGGAATGTCTGTGTTGTGATTCCTTATTGATTCAAAGGTTGGAAAGGTTTGTGCTCAATACAGGGGTCTCTTGGTGCGATGGGAAATGTGATCGCAGCCGCCTTCAGGGTGGGGAGAGCCCTTGAGGCCCTCAGTGGTGGCCGGTGTCGGCCTTCGCTTTCCTGGGTGAGCTGCCCTCAAGGTGGGAAGGGAGGCCCTCGGTGGTGGCCTCTGTTGGCCTTCGCCTCCCTGGGTGAGTGCTGTTCCATCCCCGGCTCTCCGACTCCTTGCCTGGCACCTTCCTCGTTGGAGACCGTGATCCATGAACTTTTTCCACGCGTGTCCTGCAGACTAGTGCTGACTGCAGGTTCAGGAGTGGTCAGAGGAGGCCAGAGGAGGCCCTCGTGATGCGAAGCTAAGCGTTTAATGATGGCGCTGTTGAGTGCATGAGCCGCGTCAGCCCAAGAGTCTGGGTAAGAGGGAACCTTGGGGTGTGGAGGGAAGACTGGACAGATGGGTGCTTTCCTCGGCCCCCGGGAGCACGGCCAGGTCTGTGCTCAGACCTCCTGGTTTCTCCCATATTTCCATAAATAGCAAGGGAAGGACTTGGGGGCACCCAGGGACCTCAGGGGTATAAGCTGTGTCCTCCCGTGGCCCCAGTTGTGGCCAGTGACGTTATTCTCTTTAACCTCAGGCTTATTTTCTATAAAAACACAAAGGGACAGAAGTAGTTCAAGGGCCTCTAAAGACTTACGTAATTGTTAATAGGCCTAATTTTATGCTTTCTTATGTATTAAGAGCAAATCATGAAACAAACTCATTTCTGTTTGAAGAAATCTTTACTGCTCTCATTTTTGTGGCAAGCAGCATTGATTCTTTGCTTAGTGAGTGTTAGTGCCCTCCTGCCTAGTGCTGCTGCCTGGTGTGTCCTCGCACACACCTCTGTCCATTGGTCTCCGTTCACCTTTCCGCCTAGAATTGTAGGAGGGGTGCTGGGATCTTAGGGCTGGAAAGAAACTCTGAAGACCACTTTCAGGGACGGCTTTTAGTCAGGGCTTCCAGAGAGACAGCCAGCCGGGTGTGCGTGTGTCTCCAGGGCGAGGCTTGTTGCAGGGGCTACAGTGTCCAAGAAGCCCCAGGACACACAGCCTGCAAGCTGGAGTCCTGGGAGGGTGTGGCTTGAAGACTTGAGAAGCGGAGGGTGCAGATCCCACCCGGGTCTGAGGAGCTGAGACCCAGGAGCACGGGCTGCAGAAGACAAATGTCACTGGCCCATCAGCCAGACAGGTGGAGTGAACCCAGTTTTCCCGCCTTGCTGTTTTACTCGGGCCCTGGGTGGATAGGGTGGTGCCCCCCACACCGGCGAGGATGGGTCTCCACTCAGTCCAGAGGCCAACATGCATCTCACACAGAAATAATGCAGAACCAGCCATCTGGGCACCCTAGGCACGCTCAGGTTGATGCACAAAACCAACTCCGTGCGTGGCCCTGACGTCTGCGTGTTCGCATCACTCCACGCACATTACTCGGTCGTCGCCTTGGTGAGTTTGTAAGCTCATTGTGTGGTTCTGGGGCTCTTTGTCCCGGGTGGTAGTGGTAGTGATGTCATCACCACCCAGCTCAGGTATGAAAGGTGATGGCACCAACGGCTCCTTGTTTCTCAGACACTTGAGCGGGTGCTCTGTGCAGCCAGTTCCACCTGCAGCAGCATCTGTTCCCTATGCCGATTCCATTCGGAGTATGTGCCTCCCTTCTGTTGAGGGTGCAGCCTTCTTTCAGGGAAGAACTGTGTCCTGTTCGCCTATATCTCCTGTTGTGTATCTCATGGCTGAATAAGTAGCTATAGGATACCTCGGTGGCTGAATGATAAGTTCATTGGAAAGAAAACTTTATAATCTTTTTTTCTTTTTGGGATGGAGTTTCACACTCAACGCCCAGGCTGAAGTGCAATGGCACGATCTTGGCTCATTGCAAACTCTCCCTCCTGGGTTCAAGTGATTCTCCTCCCTCAGCCTCCCAAGTAACTGGGGCTACAGGCGTCTGCCACCATGCCTGGCTAATTTTCGTATTTTCGTTAGAGAAGGGTTTTCACCATGTTGGCCAGGCTAGTCTTAAACTCTTGACCTCAGGTGATGCACCCACCTCGGCCACCCAAAGTGCTGGGATTACGGCCATGAGCCACCACACCCAAGAACTTATTACCATTTTTTTAAAAATCATAATGGGCTTGTTAAATGCTTACATTAATGTTTATTTTTAAAAATGTTATCTGTGACCTTTTAGCTTTTCATAGCACTTCTCATGTGAGTATTTAAAAAAGGCCCTTTAGTCGTGGGGGAGAAGCGGTTATCCCTTTCAGCAGAGGGAGATGGAGGAACAGGCCCTGGTGGGTCTGAGCACAGGCAGTCACCCCAGCCTTGGTGCTTGCTTAGGTCTGTTCTCCGTTCACCGTAGCCGCATCCACTCTCATTGTCAGCTTAAAAATAAGCTTTTTCCTCTTTCTAATCAGAACAGTTAGTTTGTTAACCATCACGTTAAGGTATCGAGAATGATGGCTTTCAGGCCTCAGATATGACACAAGTAATAAATGCAGCTGACCCTGAACCACATAGGTTTTGAGCTTCGAAGGAACACTTATGTTAATTATTTTCCAACCAAACCCTTACTGAAAACACCTGGCTTTGTGGAGGGCCGACGTTTCCTACATGCGGTTCCATAGGGTGGCCGTGGAGTCCTGTGGATACGTAGATTTGGGTAAACTCGGGGGGTGTTCTGGAATCCATGTCCCTGTGTATACAGAGGGACAACTGCAGCTTTTTAAAAGTTTGTGTCCTGCCTTATCCTAAAACGGCTCCAAGGTGGATGCAAAATTATTTCATTTTTTTGATTTTCTTGGTGGGATATTGATGTTTATTCTTCAGTGTCTAAAATCCTGAGTGAACAGAGTTACCACTTCAGGAACAAAGCCAGTCTGGAAACACATACTGAGATATCCACCTCTTCTTCATGGTTTCACAAAAGGCCATGATCATATTTTATTCAGTTGAACTATAGGAAACTGGCAGTATTTGCTGTTTTTGGCCTACAAAATGGCAAGTGTGTATGATATTAAAAACAAAGGCTTCCTGGATGGGGAAAATAGGAATCGGTGAGAACCTGAAGTTGTCTGTCATGGCCTCTGAGTCACAGGTAAATAAACCTGCGTGAGGAGAAGTTGGTTGTACAGTATTTTCCTTCTGTTTTGAGACTGTCAGAAAAAGGTCAGTTCCATTGCGTTGGGTCCCTTTTCCTCACCTTTGCTGCATAGGGGATTTGCCATTATACCTCTTGTTTCCAGTGCCCAAGAGGCTGATGCCACATAGAAGACCTGCAGGTCGGTGGATGTGAAACAGGCATCGGACACGCTGTGCACCTTGGGACGCATCTGAGAAGTGCGTGCTTGCGGCAGGTCTGAGGTGAGGGCGTGTTCCATCTCCTCTCCCTTCTCTGGCTTTGCAGGCCTTTGAAGTTGGTCCTGGAAAGTGAAATTAGTTAATGCTGATTTAAGCTCCAGGTCAAAGTCGGGGGGCCGAAGAGACCCGCCCTTCACTAGGGGTGTGAAGCATTGGACCCTCCCATCAGGAGGCAGCAGGTACTCGAGAAAGCCCCACATGCCCTCCAGTTCCCTTATGTTGAAATTTTTTGTACTCGGCCATGCCGGGTCATTTTGGGAGGTAAATGGGGCGTTCACGTGGGGGTGTGCAGTATTGTTAGGTGTCAGGTGTGAGAGTTGAATTTGTAGAAGCTGTGCGGATAGGAAAGGGCGTGGCAGGGAGTGCTGTTTACAGGGAGCAGATTTAACGTGAGGTCTGTGCTCTGCCTGGGTCCATGTCTGACCGGTGTCTCCCAGTCTGCAACAGGACGTTCACGTGACTCGGCGCCATCGTCCCACTCTGTGTAGACGTCTGAGGATCTGTCCGCAGCTGCTCTGTGAGAATGAGTTGTGATAATTAACTGAGAAACAGTGAACAAATCCTGAATTTGTTAGCACTGGTTCCACGGCCACTTCTGCCGTGGTTGGAGTCATTCATAATAAAGTCTGCTGGACTCCTATGCAGAGCTCTGAATTTCAGAGGCCCTTTAACTTGGCAGCTAACCAGCCGCTTCCTTCAGAAGACATTTGAGTCTCCTTTACCTACCAGGGTGACTCTGGGAGTTTGAAGATGAGTGAGACAAGCCCTCCGTGTCTTGTGGATTTTGCTGTCCAGAGGGGAGACAGATGTGGATGGTGAAGGGGGCCCTATCAGAGGTCAGCGCATGTCAGTTTTGTTTCTTCAGCATTTGCTATGTTCAGGCGGTGCCCCGGGCCATGTGTAGAGCATCTGGGGACCCTGCCCATGGCATCCCAGGCACAGCTAACATCTGCGCCATCTTCGTACTTGGCCTGAGTTTTGGGGAAGTACCGAGGATGGCTTCTGCCTTTGCTGGAGAGAGTTGGAAGTCAGGGCAGCCCTCCACAAGGAGATGATCGCCAGCTGATTCCTCAAGAAAGAGAGGTGGTCCCCACATGGGCAAAGCAGGGCAGCATGCACAGACCTGGGTGTAGGGTCTGGGGCAAGTGCATCTGAGTGGGGTCTGCTGGGAGACAGCAGGGGTGAGGTGTGAAGGCAGTTGGAATTGACAGGATAAATTATCACTAAGGCGATGCTGGGAAAACATAAAATTGGGACTCTCTGGGGTAAACGTGGACTTAGGGTGACCCTGGGCGTGGGTGTTTTCAGGCTCTGAAGGCAGAGATTTAAGAAATTGGGGCAGAGCTGAGCCCCAGATGAGGATGAAGACCACCCTTGGGATGTTAAATGAGACAGGGGTGGAAATCCAGTGAATATCCTGAGGTCAGTCCAGCAGGAAGGCAGCAGAGGAGACCGGTGTCCTCAAAGGCCCCTTGGGCCTGTCTCTCAAAGTGCTGGGATTACAGGCATGAGCCACTGCTCCCTGCTGATACTTTTAAAATTTCTAAGCTACTCTCTCTCATACCCACTCCCGTATTTATTTTTTTTAGACCAGGTTTATGGCTATATTTTTTCCAAGGGAATCAAAAAGTTACCTGTTTGAAGTACAAATAACACCGTGTTTAAAAACCAAAAATGCTAATTTGCATAGAAGTTTCCAAATACCCAGTTGGTTTGAGCCTTGCATTGCAGTGTCACTACCTGCTCTTAAATTTCTACACGATGTATAGATAGCGAGGCAGGGGTACGGCTCGTACATCTTCAGGTTTCGATTCTACTAACTTAGGCTATATTTTCATTTATTTTGGCACACCTGTGGGTGTGGCAAGCAATGCCAGGGTATTTATTTTGAAGCTTGTCCAACAACACTTGGGAAGATTTTCACATTTTTAGAATTTTCATAGTAATAGTTATAATTTACAAAGAATTTAAAATTGTGTAGTCATTATTTTGCTTTTTTTCTAGATGTGCCCCAAAACAGGATTGCTAAATATCATTCTACATCACAGGATTCAGAACAGGACCATTTTGGAGCAGATGCCTGTAATCGAGGAATTCCGCCTAGTCAGTTCACTTTAAACGTGTTTAAAAGGTTTTCTTTATCCTAGTTGGCACCTGTGGCTATAGTTTGTTTTCACTGCTGAGGAATATTCCACGATGGAAACCGTAATTCATCTGTTTTTCATATCGGTGGACATTTGGATTATTTTGGGAGGGTGTGTATGTCTATTCAGCCTTCATTTTTTCAGGATTTTTTGTAGAAGATAATGTAACAGTGTAACATCCTCTGGTACCGAGCCAACACGAACCCTGATGACAGCCACACAGACTCACACACAGACTCTCAGGCCTTGTTACCAACGCACAGAACCATTTTCTTAAGTTGAAACACAGTAGCAGAACCTGAAGCCATGTGAACGGGTCCTCCGATCTTACACTTGGAATTCACTTTTTATTACTATGTCTGCTAATTAGGAAGCATATCAATTATACAGAAAACTGAGAATGTAAAATTATACGTTTATAACAGAAAAAACCTTATTTAATACCCCAGAACATATGGCTATGTTTTTCCCTCATGCCCCACCACTGTTTTCTTTGCTTGAAATGGGAAATGATACTTGAAGGTGGTTTTCTAGCGACTGTTAGGCTGGCATAGTTCTTCAGAGACAGAGGATGTAAAGCACATGGAGAATTTCTGTTTGTGGAATGTGATTTCCCGGTCACCTCATTCAGACTGCCACCGCCTTCCCTTCTGGTCACCTGCACCGTGGGACGTCTGAGGAGGTCCCTGTTTCATCCTCTGGAAATTCTGAAAAGGAAGGAGAGGAGGGCGTGCAGGGTGTGGTGCATTTGTGTTGGTCCTTCGAGCTTTTATTTGGAGTCTCGGCTGCCTTGGTGGTTCCTGCCTTTATGTCCCTAGCTCGTGGCTTCGTCCTTGTGTCTAACTCACAAGCAGACAGATGGAAAGGGAAGTTGTATTCAGCCAACAGCTTGATGTTATTCTCAAGGCTCAAATCAACTAGGTATTTGGAGACTTCTGTGCAAATTGGCATTTTTGGTTTTTAAACATGGTGTCTTATTTGTACTTGAAATGGGTAACTGGTTCTCTGGGAAAAAAATATAGCCATAAAGCTGGTTCTTTAAAAAAAAAAAAAAAAAAAAAAAAGGAGTGGGTGTGAGAGAGTGGCTTAGAAATTACACCAGTAATGGTTGGGCCTGGTGGCTTATGCCTGTAACTCCAGCACTTTGAGAGGAGGAGGCAGGTGGATCCCCTGAGGTTAGGAGTTCCAGACCAGCCTGGTCAACATGGTGAAACCCCGTCTGTACTGAAAATATGAAAATTAGCCGGACATGGTGACAGGCACCTTGTAATCCCAGCTACTTGGGAGGCTGAGGCAGGAGAATCACATGTACCCGGGAGGCAGAGGTTACAGTGAGCCGAGATCGCGCCACTGCACTGCATCCTGGGAGACAGAGCAGAAATTCCATCTCAAAATAGAGGGGGGGGAAAAAAAACACCGCAGTAATGGAAACCTGGTTGCGTCATTTGTGATGGAGATGGCGGATTATTTCCTTTTTAGTGACAGGATGAATTGGATATGTTTGCAGTATTGATCTTGACAAGGGAAGTGGTGAGAACCAAATGTGCCTCCCAGCTTGGGCCTCGCCGTTGGCAGAAGACCGTGGCGGGCAACAGACTGGAGACTCGGAGAGCGAGGGGAGAATTCTCAGGCCTTGTCGCTGGTGCAGTGTGTGCTTCTGGACTCCTGCTGCAGGGAGCGGCCCCTTTGCCTTGCAGGCTTTGGTGCAGTGGAGACCTTAGGACCTGCCCCTCCTGGCACACCTGTGGGTGTGGGGAGCAGTGCCAGGGCTGAGGCACAGGTGCTGAGCCCGGAATGTGGGACGGCAGAGGCTGCACACGCTGGCAGGCGTCTGCTCCAGCAGCCGGGGGTTTCTGCAAGGGGGCGGGGGTTGGTTTTCCTCCTTGAATTTGGGTGGGGAGGGTGTCCTGGGGTGCTGTGTCTGCGCTTGTGTTGCTCTGAGGTCAAGTTGTGGCCCCGAGTCCCTGTCCCTCTGCCAAAGTGAGGGTTTGCCCATTTTTAGGTGAGATTTCCCTTGGGTCCAGGTCTCTAGGAGTGGGGTGCATTCCAAGGGGGCGTGAGCACGGTGGACGCGCGTGGGCCTCTTCCTCTCCCCTCAGCGACTGGGCTGTGTGTGAAGAGCTGCCCAGCGGAATCAACCTCCTGCCTGGTGTTTCATTCACCACAAATCGTTCTCACTGTGCACTCCTGAGTCAAATGTAATCCAGGAATGGAATGTGCTGTTGCTGGATGCCGCACACAGCATCAGGAGCTTAGTTGGGGATTATATGATCTTACCCCACACCTTAAAAGTAAAGACTATGGTTGTCAAACCTCTGAGGCCAAGCCAAGCCATCGCATCCCCTGTGACTTGCACGTATATACGCCCAGATGGCCTGAAGTAACTGAAGAATCACAAAAGTGCAAATGCCCTGCCTGGACTTAAGTGATAACATTCTACCAGAAATAAGTGAAAATGGCCGGTCCTTGCCTTAAGCGATGATTTTTTGTGTGTGTGAAATTCCTTTTCCTGGCTCATCGTGGCTCAAAAAGCTCCCCCACTGAGCACCTTGTGACCCCCCACTGCTGCCCGACAGAGAACAAGCCCCCTTTGACTGTAATATTCCTTTACCTATCCAAATCCTATAAGACGGCCCCACACTTACCTCCCTTCGCTGACTCTTTGGACTCAGCCCGCCTGCACCCAGATGAAATAAACAGACATGTTGCGCTCACAAAGCCTGTTTGGTGGTCTCTTCACACTGGCGTGCATGACAATAGTTAAGGGGATACTGAAGTCTTTGGCAGCTCCAAGAGCTTTTTCAGTTTGTGTCAGGACATTTTAGGCAGAAGGAAAAGCTTGCTAAGAGAATCTTACAGAAATGTATAGTGCAGTGCCATTAACTCGTGGAATAAATGTGTAACTTTCCATGGCGGACCTCTGGAAAGAGATGCACTTTGAGTGCACCCTGGCCTGCTCGCTACAAGAATCGGCCGTGTCACCCCGCTTTCCGTGGGTCTGCAGGTGTGCGTGGTCCATTGCCCTGCACTGTGGCCATGGGAGGGAAGATGATCTGGAATACTGGCGACAGTTATCGGTGTGTTGATATGTGCTGCTTTCTACAGGGGAGAACATTTCTGTTTAATAAACGTCTCATCACGATGATGACTGCAAGATATTTGAGTCTCATTCAATAGTGCTTCTGGGTTCCTTCTGTTTTTAATCTGCTTTCTAGCACTAGGCAAGTGAAGACATGTAAAGTAAATAACCCATTGTACTTGTAGAGACATGGTGTTCTGTAGGAGCAGACTGTAGCCTCTGGCTGTTTAAAGATTGTAGTAAACCTCTTACCTGGCATGGTCAGGGTGTAAATTATCTTGTTTAATTGAAATGTGTACGAGTCAAAGCTGGCGCCTGCATTGTTGATGAAATACCAGATTTTAAGGGAACATGTCAATGTGCCATAAGATACCAACAAAGTTCCTCACTGAGGTTCGGCGCGGGTTCGGAAGAGCTGGGCCTTAGGTCACCAGGGTCGTCTCTGGGAGCAGATGCTCAGTGTGGGCATTAGTCACTTAGCCTTTCCAGAGCCGAGGAACAGCTCTCTGTGATGGTTTTTGGAACCTGTATTTTGAGTCAGTTTGTCCCACTTGACTCGAAGTTGCTGCGCAATTTCAGACCTTTGCGTCCACCGTGCGCTCGTTTCCTTGTCCCCTGATAACTGCCTCAGTTGCCCTGGCCTGACATTTGAGCCTCGTCGTTCAAGGACACAGGCTCCGTGGTGGGGCCAAGGCCGCGACTCCGGCTTGCACAGTTCCTTGCCTCTCACCATGGTTTACCACATCACTCCCGGGATCTCCCGTTTAGAGGAAGAGTGTCCGTTTCCTGCAGGCCCTGTGTGGTGTGGAAACCACCCCTACCTACCTTTCTCCTGTTTGAACTGTACCATGAAGCTATTTCTGTTCTAGTCAACCGTCAGAATTTAAGGAACAGTGATTTATGTAACTTATCACACGCTTCTCAGCAGTTCTTTATGAATTTCATTCTGCTGTGAAATTATTGCAGTTTTCATGGCTATGCTGGTCTCACGTTGTGGCCCTTGAAATGAATTCCCTTCCCCATTGTGTGTTAAGGTTGTGCCCGGGAGCTGTCGAGGCCTCACCTCTGCTTAGGGCAGTGGCTTTGCTCTCCTGCCAACAGGAAGAATCTTATTTAGAGCATTTCTAATGTGGTTTTTGCTTCCAGACAGAATTCCTTTTTTCACAGAGACAGCCACTAAAGTCACAAATTATGCTCAGGATGGACACACGGGTCAGCTGACAGAGTGGAGTCCAGAACAGATCCAAAGACGCAAAAGCAGTTCAGTGGAATTTGAGTCTTTTCAACAAATGGTGCTGGAATTATGGGACAGCCGAATGCAAAAGAGTGAAAATAGGGAGAAATTCCTGTATGAAAATTAAGGTGGACCATAGCCCTGAATGTAAAATATCAAACTACAAAAGAAAGGGAAATTTTGGAGACCGAGGGTGAGAGCTCTTAGCCATACCATGATCCATAATCAAGGAAGAAAACAAGTAGGTAAGACACATCAAAATTAAACTTCTAATATAAAAGACACCCCTAGGGAATTGAAGAGACACATTTTTGATAGACGGGGAGAAGATTTCTGTGAACCATGCAGCCGGCAAAGGATTCATATCCAGAATGCACAGGACTCCCATGGCTCATGACAGAGAACAAACCACCTGACTTAAAAGCGGAAGAGACATGAACAGATGCTTCGCTGAGAAGGATGGGAGGATGGCCCGAAAGCATCTGAAAGGACCTTCAACATGACTGGTTGCACCGAGATGTGCAACGAAGCCGCAGTGAATTTGTTCACACCCCTGCTGGAGCGCCTAAGGTCTTCCGACAGCCCCAGGTGCTGGTGAGGACAGGCTGTCGGGACTCCTGTGCAATGCTGGGGTTCAGCACGGTGCAGACAGCTTGGCAGTTTCTTACAAAACTGAACTCACACAAACGTGGGGCCCGGTGACCCCAATCCTGGGTATTTACCCTAGAGAAACAGAATCTGATGTTTAAGAAAAACTGTGCCCAGATGTTAATAGCGCTGTCTATAGTTGCCCAAAACAGGTCACAAGGTGTCACAGCCATACGTGGAATAATATATACCCAGCAGCCCCGAGGCCTGGTTGTTGATCACAGGACACCCCGGGTGCACCTCCAAGCACGATGCCCAGGAAATCGTGATTTTGCGAGTGTTTTGCGACAACACTCGCAAAAGACAGACCCGGGGGATGGGAGAACACAGAGAGGGTGGTTGCTGGGAATGGGAGGGTATGCTTATGAGGCCCCGTGAGTGGGTTTGGGGCTGTTGGACTGTTCTGCTTGTGTGATGATGATTATGGGAATATTTGTGCCGAAATTCACAGAACTGAACACTGTCCACTATACAGTAATTTTTAAAAGGTGGTAATATGCTTATTTTCGGTACTGTTTTTAATGGAAGATGGAGTTTGCAGATGATTTGTCAGGGCAAGCCTGTCTCAAGAGTTTGTAGACGATTCGTTAGGGGCCTGTCTCAGGGCCCTTGGGTTGGGTTGGGTTGGGTTGGGTTGGGTTGGGTTGGGTTGGAAAAGCCTTCCCTGTTGGGGGCAGTAGCATGGGGCATGGAAAGGATATTGCCAAGGAAACACGTAGAATCCTTTGAGGAAACATATGTATTTCTAACTTGCTATAAGATAGAATTGGAAATTGTAATGGTTTTGTTTTCTAGAGTCTTGGTGGAATAGGGAAGACAGTGTAATAAAAGCTAATTTTGAAATGAAGAATTTTAAAGATTTTCAATAGCAATAGCTCTAGGAAGTCAGCCTGGAAATGTTTTTAAAGATGTTCAATAGCAATAGCTCTAGGAAGAGTCACCGTGGAGTTGCTTCTTAGGCATTGGTTTCCTGGCTGTATCTTTCGACTTTCATTTTTAAGTTTTGCTGTGAGTTGAGGATGTGTGGGAATAGCCATCCCCAGGTGTTGGGTAGGAGTGGCCCTGCAGGGGGTGTGCATGTGCCCCGAGGCCTGAGGCACTGTTTCAACCTAGCTTGCAACATGGGGACTCTTGTCAGTGGCTGGAGTAAGAGTACCAGCCTGGCAGGCTGGGGAAGCCCCGGGGTGGTCTGGGCACTGTCCTCCCTGCCTGCAGGGTGGCAGCTGGAGGAGCTTGAAGGCTGCCTGCCTCGTGGCTGTCAGCACAGCAGCCCCTCCTGGCCCTGGAGCAATCTTTGGGTCCATAAGTCTCTGCGCCGGGACTTGCCTCCTGGGACCTCCGCCGCTGTCCTGAGGGCCCTGGTGCCACTTTCCCGGTGGGACCCAAGCCTCAGGCAGCTGCGACCCCAGATTCGGTTGCTTTCCCTGCCATCTCATTGCAGCACGAGTGCTCACCTCACTCAGTGTAGAGCCTCAGGTTCCTTCAAGATCCCCAGAGATGGAATCTCCCAATTTAACAAGATAGTTGGTGGCAAGATTTGAGCGGCACTGATTTAACTCAGCTTCCAGAGTTTAAGTTCCCAAGACACAGTCCTGCTCCTTCCTCGGCCTCATCCTGTGTGGCTGGTGTGGATGCGGGGTTTCCGGAGGGTGGGGCTAAGGCAGGTCAGCAGCAGGGGGATGGCTCATTATTGATCGCTCAATGCCTTGAGGATAGCTAGGATTAATGGCCTTTATAGGGCTGTAGTTTTGGAGTATATATATGTGTGTGTGTGTGTATATGTGTGTGTCTGTGTGTGTGTGTATATATATACACACATATATTTAAATGAGGTGGACACGGTTATCACTGCATTTTTCTGACATGAAACTTGGAGAGCAGAGGGTTTAGGAAACTCCTGAAGCCACACGGTCAGCGGGACCCGGGCGGTCTGGTCTTAGACCCTGCACTGTTTGCCCCTCGCCACGCTGTCAGCAGACCCGGGTGGTCTGGCCTTAGAACTCACGCTGGTCGCCCCTCCCTGCCACATTGTGGGGTTTTTCTTGCTTCTGGGCAGCATTTGATAGCTTGTGAAACAAGACCAAGACTTACTATGAGTGGATATGCCATTATCTGATATCCAGAACGTTTCCTGGACCTGGTGTTGCCGATGTCACGTAAGGGAAGGTAAAAACATTTTCATTGTGGTCACTGGGGCTCCTGAAATGGTATTTTTCCCAGTGAAAGTTTACTCCTAAAAATCTTTTAACTCAATACTATGTGAATAGGAAGAAATGTGTTGGGCTCTAGTTAAATGTCTCAGAGCCACAGAAGTAAATGAGGGCACCTTCCGAGCACAGCCTCCCGGAGGAGGCCAAGGACGTTTGTCTGGAGGGTTTGCCGTGAAGCAGGACTTGGGCAGGGCTGGTCTGCCTGGAGAGGCCTCTGCCATGATGTAGGTTAGTTGAAGTAGTTGAGGGTTGGTGGTGTGAGGTCGGTGGTCCCCGAGGAAACCCCTAGCAAGGCCGGTTTCCGTGGGATGGAAAACTGCCGTTCAGTGGCTTTAATCCTGGCTTCACGGGTCTGACGTACAATCCTGCACTTGGATACTTGGATCTCAGCCAGGTCAGATGGCCCTGAAAGGACATTCGGACTGTGACGGCTGCACCCATTCTCAGCATCTGTAGGGTCTCCTATGTATGTGTGTGTTTCCATTTTCTTTCAGCACAATTTCTCCCAGCGAAGTCGTGAGAAATAGAAGGAAACATGGAATGAAGATGTGATTGAGGAAAGTGTGGTGTGGTCTTCGACCTTATTTTGCCTTGGTTGGTGCTCAAGAACTCCACCTGACCTCAGAGCTGAGCGTTTCTGCCAGGAAGTCCTGCCTTTTATCCTGCCTCGAGGCCTGTTGAGACACTCCAAGAAGCTTCATTAACAAATTGCCTTTTCCTTTTACAGCAGTTGGATATATTTGCAGTAAAACAAAGGAATAACCCCCCAATATGGTGATGAAATGCATTTAAGTATAGATAACATTCAGTCTTGAAGGGCCTGGGATTTTAATCATCTTTGGGTCATGTAACAAGTGGTGTCGGTGATTAAAATCTCCTGACAGCTTTGTTCTGCCACGTTCCTCAGTTTTGAATGATGATCTTCCTGGTTGTACCTTGGAGGGGCGTTTGTGTCAGTAGAGAGCAGAGTGGTGGTTCCCAGAGGCTGGGAAAGGACAGAGGTGAGGCCCCTGAAGGACACTGGTATTCCTGGTTTAGGGGTTTGGGGCTCAGCCACCTTCCTGGGTCCGTGTAAATTATACCCAGGATCATTTTCACTCGCCCCACTTTAGTTGAGCATTGGAGCTTCAGGATATGTGTGCCCACGTCACCTGGGCCGTGATCCTGGAGTTGGGTGAGACTGATTCCCAGGTTTATAGAATTACTCTGGGATTATTGAAAACAGAAGCACTTGAGGCATTCATAATGCTATTTCCTGAACATAATTTATGTTCAGTTCTTCAGAAACATTTATCTGAGGAAGCATCTATAACTTTTATTTTCTGCCACTCAGTGCTAGAAAGAACTGTGCAACACTCAAGTGAGTGGCATTATTCCTCTCCCTCCACCATGCAAGCAAGATTGAAGGTACCTCTGGCTCCCCTCAATCTTCTCATCTGCAGGGTGCCTGGCGTGGCAGTGTGCTGCCTTCCGTCTTCTTTTTGGGGAGAATTAGTTGTGTTTATGTGTACTGCTCAGCTCAGCGCAGTTGTGTGGGTGAGGAGCTTGGATGCTAGGTGACCCTCCCAGGCCTGCCTCCCACCTCCCTAGGCCTTGTTCTAAACTGACAGATAAACAGTGTGTTTTGGAAGAGGACAGCAGCAGGGCAGGAGAGAGTTTGTTCAGACTTTCTCCTTGCACTGACGTTTGAGCCTTCATCCAGCTTGGGCACTTATACAGAGCTGCGTTTGTGTGTTGCAAACCATTCCCTCCCAGTAACCGTGCTTTCAGAGGTTTGGAAATGTGACTTAACTCATCTTCAATTTAAAGCGTACTATTAAATTTTAGTGTTGAAACTGATGTATTTTATGGCCTTTATTTGATTTCTCTTGATTTTTTTTTCCCCCATATGAGACATGGCATCTTAAGGGAGACAGCCTGGTGTTGGCCGCCTTTCCTAAGGATGGAAGTGAATTCTGAAAGCCCTTTATGTAGGCAGCGAAATAATCAGGGAACCATTATTATAGCTATGCCTGTCCATGTAAAGCGAGCACGACTCATAAGCAGAAAAAAGTGCAGCCCGGGGGCAAGGTGAGCCCTAATGCTGCCTGTGCCTCACCTCCCTGCCATGAGGAACGGAAGTGCAAGTGCAGGTGGTTGAGTTAGCCTCCAAGCCCAGCCTGCGTCCCCCTCACATCCCTCTGCATCTGCAGGGGCACAGGCCGTGCTGCCACCCCTCGCTCAGTGCCAGGGCTGATGCGTCAGGAACGGGGTAGTGTCCGCCCCTTGCTCGGTGCCAGAGATGATCTGTCAGTATCCCTCGTGCTCATCTGGTCCTCATGTCTTCATCACCAACCTCCTGCTGGTAACAGGCTTGTTATTACCTTGGTATGGGTAATAACATACCCATCCCAACGTATGTAATAACATACCCATACCAAGGTGTTGTGGGGCGGTGCTCAGTCCTCCGAGGGAACTGGCCCTTAGCCGATTCATATTCAACAGGATCGGGAAATGGGTTCTTGTTCCATGTCCTGGATCCCAGGAAGCCCTTGCCCTGGACCCTGTAATGACCGGGGTCTTCCTGAGAAACACTGGTGCCACTGGAACACAGCCCGACCCCCTCCAGTTTCTCCGCTTTGTAACTGCACTTGTGTTTAGCAGGTCTTCCAGGACTTAGACGCTGCTTGGTGTGAGCCAGGTTTTGTGTGGAAAGAGGACAGATCCGAGCCGGCAACCAACCAGCCGAGAACCATCTTTTACGCTTCCAGATTCTGTGTCCAAAAACTCACCCGTGGACATTGAGGGTGATGCATTTCTGCCCCAAGACATCTGTGGACTCAGCTGGAGGGATGGAAAGGATGTGGAGCCTCTTCACTCCTGGCCTGGGCTTGGACCTGCTGTGCAGCCTCTCAGTGGCACCAGGGCCCCCTTGTGTCACAGTGGCCTTGGGTTGGTGGCACTGCCCCAGGATGTCCCAGGCTTCATGATAGTAGGGCCTGCTTGTGCCATGGCAGCCTCGGGATGGTGGCACTGCTCCAGGGTGTCCCAGGCTCCAAGGCCAGTGTTCCGTCCAGCGAAGGGAAGTTGTACTGTAAGGTCTAGTCTCGGAAGGTGCCTGGGGTCCTATCCTTCAGAGCGGTCCTGCACTCACCACAAATCAAGCCAGGGGAGGCCCTGCCAGAATTTGCAGCTGTGTTTCAGGTTGTTCCACAAGGCCTCTTTTATTTTGGGCTAGTCAGGTATATAATTCTTATTCTCTGGTTTTTTTAACACAGGCAAAAAAAAAAAAAAACCTTTTTGTTGCCCAGGCAGTGGTGTGAGCAAAGCTTACTACAGCCTTAACCTCCCAGGCTCAAGCGATCCACCTGCCTCAGTCTCCTGACTAGCCAGGACCCACAGGCACATGTTCCACATGTCCTCATGCCTGACTTATTTTTGTATTTTTTGTAGAGATGGAGTTTTACAATGTTGCCCAGGTTGGACTCAAACTCCTGGACTTAAGCAGTCCAGCTGCCCAAGCCTCCCAAAGTACTGAGATCACAGGCATGAGCCACCGTGCCTGGCCAAGTGTGTTTCTAATTTCAAAATTAAGAGGACCTAGAGTCAGTTAATTATGTCTCTACTGGAACATGCTGCTTATAGTACATTAGGAAAAATCCAGAACTTGGTAAAGGAGCTGGACAGACACAGCCCTTCGAGGTTGTCTGATGAACCCCTGTGGTGTTTAACCATGTGGAAGGATGTACCGTGTCAGACTCACTGTTGTCGGCGGGCTGAAGCCCAGGTTTCATGAGGTTATGTGTCAACTTGTAGTCCTTTCTCTGGCAGAGATGCGAGTGACTTCTGCTCAGTGAGAGGCTCATCTCAGGGACTTCATGGCCTGAGGGACGGCAGCCTGTTTGAGCTGATCGAGCAATCTCGCGCTACCCTTATTTTCTGAAACGCCTATGAGTTTCACACTTTAAAGATGAGTTCTCATACGGTCTTTAAAGCGGCTTCATGCCCGCGCTCCTTGGTAATGATTGAATGCTTTTTTTGACCCCTTGTCCCCTTTCTTTGGGGTGTTCCAGTCTCAGTTCTCATGATGTGTTCTGCTTCTGCAGGAATTTCTGAAGCTGCTGAGTGTAGAAAGCACTGAGGAGGCTGTGCTGCCACCCCTGTGAGTCTTCCAGACATGATCCTCTCCCCTTGGCGAGGCAGTGTCCATGACACACCGAGGAGGCTGTGCTCCTGTCCCCCGTGAGCTTTCCAAGTGTCCTCGTCTCCCCTCCAGGGGGACAGGAGGAACCTTTCAAACCGTTCTTAAACTTGTTTTCATGTCTTTGTTTTAACAGATTTCTTTGCATCTTCTCCCTTATCCAGAAGTGAGGGTGAACGCTGAGTTATTCACGGGAGTCAAGAAACCACACGCAGCCCAAAGTGACGTTTGTTTCCCTGAAATGATTTGTGTGTGTTCACCTTAAAATGCAATTCAGTAAAACAGGTGTGTTTTGAGGAATGACTTTAAATTACTCAGGTAAAAATGTGACAGTTAAATTTCATCATCTGTGCGGGTGTCCACAACCCCCTTCTGTGATTGCTTGTGAGTTTGTGACTTGTGGTTATTTTTGAAGAAAGAAAATCTGTTGCTGAGGACTTTAGAGGGTGTGCTGGGATTGTGTAGGGTGGACATCAGGGGCTTCAGTGTGTGGCTTCCTTGAAGAGGTTCAAATTAAGGCTGAGAGTCCCTACTCCAAAATGCTCCAAAACCTGAAACATTCCGAGCTTCCTCATGACACTCGAAGGAAATGCTCTTCGGAGCACTTTGGATTTCAGGCTGGGGATGCTCAACTGGAAAGTGAAATATTGCAAGACCCTTCTGGTCCCAGGAGCTTGGATAAGCTCATGGAGGGGGCCTGTGCCGGGTGTCCCTGGAGTGTTAGGCAGCCTGGGCTCGCTGAACTGGTTTTTGTAGGAGCCACAGAAGGGAAAGAGGGTCAAAGTGGCCACGCCTGGCTCCTCAGAAGGCTGGACCAGAAGGAGATGGGCGCAGAGGGCAGCAGTTGAGTCCCCAGCGTCCGGGGCTCCTGTCCCTGGTGGAGTTGAGAGCCTCCTCTAGTTGTGGCCTCTCCCCTGTCAGCAGCCACTGAGGCCTGAAGGGAGAAGGGGGCTGAGGAGAGGAGGAAGGATAGGCGTACTTTTGGAGAGGGCCAGCATCTGCCTGTGCTAGCCTCGTGTGTTACTCCTGCATCCAGGGTGCACGGCCGTGCCTCGTGGTGTAGCGGTTCCCGGGATGCACAGCGCTTTTGTCTGCAGTAACGGCTTTGTCTCCGACCCTTGGAGGCAAGTTACCTTTTTCCCCAGTGAAAAGAGGTAGAAAATCTTATAGAAATGCATTTGCTCTAATGTCTATTTTTGGATAAGACATGGTCGCTTAGGCTAAATCTTTGGGAGGTCAAGGCAGGAGGATCACTTGAGGCCAAGGGGTTCAAGACCAGCCTGGACAACATAGCAAGACCCCATCTGTATTACAGAAAAGTTAGCTGAGTGTGGTGGTGCGTGCCTGTGGTCCCTGCTACTCTGGAGGCTGAGGTGGGAAGATCACTTAAGGCTACAGTGAACTGCGATTGCTCCACTGTACTCCAATCTTGGCAACAGAGCCAAGACCCAGTCTCAGAAAGAAAAGTAAAAAAAAAAAAAAAAAAAAGAAATGTCATTTTCTTTTTAAATCATCCCAAAAGAAAAATCAGTTTTTTCTAAGAATGTAAAGGGAAACTGATACGATTCTTTCCTTGCATTGTTTCTCCTTTTCAAATATTTACAGTAGTCCATCCACATCATCTCTCATCTCATTACAAAGCAGCAGGTGTCTTTGAGGTTAGTGGTGCTTCTCTGTGTCGCACCTTGGAGAACAGCCTGCATGAAACCTCTTACTACCACCGTGCGCATTGTAGTCCCAATTAAAATCCTCTCCAGAGACGCCTGTGCTGCTTATTATAGCAGAACTTTGGTTGTGCTGAAATGTGCATTCAGCTCATGGTTTTAAGTTCATATCTGGGATGATGCTGTATAATTCCTGAAGCGTATGGGATCAGTAATGATTGAAGATAATTCTGGCTGATGTCATTTAGAGGATATTTTTCACTTCAAGTTAAAGCTTCCTTCGCCATAGTCATTTTGGGATTCATTTAACTATGTGCTTTATTTCATAGTTCAAATTTTCATTAGTCATTTCATAACATAGGATTTTGAAAGCAGATTTGGCAAAATGTTTCTAACAAAATGTTTGCTTATGACGTCCCAAGGAACAACACTCAGAATTGCTGGTAACTGTGGTACATTTTAAGACTGATGATAGAAGTCACTTGAACGGTAAGGGCTGCTTTGCGAGGCAGATGGGGTTTGAACCCTGACCCTCCTGATACACCAGTCCTGACCCTGGCCGCCTCTCCTCTCCACTGGGAGATGAGAAGGGTGCTAGCATCCTCCTCAAAAGCTGTCCTGAGAGCCCTGGACTAAGGACTGGTGTTCCTCTTGCAGGTGGCGCAGATCTGGGGGCTTGACGATATACACACTGCAGGCTGCCAGTGTCGGGGTAATCCAGTGTTATTCATAAAGGTGGGATTTGCTTTGCTCCCCTGCAGAGCAGGTGCGGTGCTGCTGTTGTAGCAGGTGTGGATCCTCTTGGGTGGTCCTCAGGTGCAGAAAGAGTCACCGATTCGGATTCCCAGTGTTAGATGTGAGGGGACCATGGACCTCATGTGTTCAGAGGGGAGGAGTAAAAAGTTTTGCTTGTAATTCCAGGACTGTCTATTCCAGGAATGCCAAACCACTGGCTTTCACCTGACGCTGTCGTAGGTGACACGGTATGGAAATGAGGACTCATGTTGCCCATACCTGAGCCCAGTACCCATCTCCCTCCAGGGCCGTGGCCGAGCCCTCCTCATTTCTTTGGGTTGCCAGCCTGGGGATCTGTAAGCCCAGTGACGTCTCCGGTCTCGGCCTCCCTTCCCGTGGGGACAGGAGGTGGCTTCAGGAGACTGGTGATGAATGCCTGAATGAAGCCGACTTGTGACTGCAGTTCTGTCTAAGGGCCTCCCCAGGTGTTAGATGTCAGTAAATGACACCTGTGTGTGGATCTCATGTGATGAGAGAAACAGTGGGGGAAACCAAAGCTTGTGGAGTCTGCAGGTTCTCGACTTGGGGGTGTGTGCACCTGTGTACTTGGTGAGGGGTGTGATGTCTGGAATGAGTGTGCAGGTGTGTCACGTTTGTGCGTGTGTGGTGAGTGTATTTAGCAGGTGTGGCTGCAGTGAGCATGTTCATGTGTGTTGTATGTATTTGAGGGTGTGTGTGGAGTGTGTACACGCATCATATTTGGTGAGTGTATTTGAGGGTGTGTATGGAGTGCATACATGCGTTTGTGTGTATAGTATTGGGTGAAGGGGTGGCCTGTGTGGAGTAAGCATGCACACGTGGGGTTTCTACGTGGTCCTCCCCTGAGCCTGCTCCTGGGCCCTGCTGTCCTGGCAGCTTTACAGTTTGGTGCGTCTTTGATTCCGGAAGATTCTGGAAACAAATTCTGAAGCTGTGATCATAAACTTGCAGCCCTGGAGGACGCTGGCTCGTGGAGCCGGCACGAGAGTCTCTGTGCTGGCCTCTCCCTGGGCTGGGCTCCTCCGTCCACAGCAGAGCGTGTCCGATGATTGAGCTGTGCGGGTCTGTGGCTCCCCAGCCTCGAGTCAGCCCTCGGTTCTGGTCCCGCCTCTGTTTTTCTTGCTGAGGGGCTCCGGGAAGTGGTGCCTGGGATGACGTTTTCACCCTGGGGTTGCTTCGCCTGCTGCCCAGGTGCTGGCTGCCTGAGCCCTGCTGCCGTCCTGGGTGGACGGGGCTGTCGCGGGGGCATCCCTGAGCACCTGCGGGAAGGCAGGTTTAGGAAGTGCCAGAGGTGAGTGGCTTCCTCCCACACGTGATTTTCTGGAAAGTTCTGGGCCTCATATTTTTCCCTAAGGGAAGTTAGAAACTGAGTTTCTCTTAAGGGGAATGTCTTTGCAGCGTCTGTTGTTAGAATGTTCTCCAGGTGTGGAATACTCGGGGCCATGTGTGTTTGGGAACATCCGTGTCCTGAGCTAATTCAGTAGGGAATGGAGAGAGGCCTCCTGTCAGCTTGGCCTCTGTTTCCAGCTTGTTGAGGGTTGACGGCTGCTGGTATCCCAGCGAGAGTTAAACACTGGGTTGTGTGGGATGGGAACGTTTGCTGTGACAAGGTCAGTGGGAAAGCATCTAAACAAACGTTGCTGTTCTCCGGGCTCCTCGGGGTCGAGCTTGTTTTGTGGGGTTGAGGGAAAGCTACCCTTGTTCCTGTTCCTCACCATTTGAAAGGTGTCCAGGACACGTTCTTCTGGAGAGGGGATGCACGTGAGTGGGGGTCAGGTCGTAAGCTCCGAGGTTATTTGGGACCTGTCAACTGATTTCCTGAACACACAGGTGTTTGGTAAAGGTGTTCCTGATTAGCTAAAACATGTCAACAGGACGTGATAGCTGGTGGTTGTTTAAAGACTATCACAATTTTCCTGTTACTCTTTAAATGCCTGTTGAATAAGGGAAGATTCGCATATTTTTCTTTTCCTGTCTGCATACTTGAGATTTTGTTTTTTGTTTTTTATGTGGGTGTGCAGCTAACAGGAATTAGAAGCAGCCTCAGCCCTGGGGAGACTTCAGGACCGCCTCAGTCAGTGCTGAAGGGAGGCAGGGATTTGGGGGCTACCTCCTCCACAGGACGGACACCAAGGGCCAGAGGTCAGCAATCTCAGTGAGGTCACACAGACGGGCACACCCAGCACCCTGGCCCCTGTGCCTCTCCTTCACGTTTGTCTCTGCTCCAAGCTGCTCTCCTGGGTCATCACGGGTGATCTTTAGGCACATGCTTGGTTCTTTCAGAAGTGGTGTCTGGCTCTGGTCAGTGTGGGCCCTCAGGACTTCCATGTTTTTGGCTCACATCAATATTGGGCAGTGGTGTATGTTTGTTTTGGAGTGGTAGAACCGGTGGATTTTGGCTTTGCCAACTCATTTAATGCCTGTTCTCCTAGGCGCGGGGACCCTTTCCTAAGCCGCATATTCTCCTGGGTTCTGGGACCCTATCATAAGCCGCGTATTCTCCTAGGCGCTGGGACCCTCTGGTAAGCCGCATGTTCTCCTAGGTTCTGGGACTCTATCATAAGCTGTGTGTGCTCCTAGGCGCTGGAACCCTATCGTAAACTGCATGTGAGGGATCTCGGAGGTGCTCCTTATGATGATCCAATGCCTGACCTGAGGTGGAACAGTTGCAATTCAAAACCACCCCCCAGAAAAATGGTCTCCCATGAAACCCATCCCTGGTGCCAAAAAGGCTAGGCAACAGCTGGCCTACCAGGTGCTAAGATGTCAGTAGATTTTTGGACTTGGGCCTCAGTTGAAGAGGATTAGATTTTGAAAGGTGGGGATTCAAGGCTTCTAAAGGGCACGTTTTCATCTCCAGTGGGGCCTGGGCAGAACTGGGTAGAACTGACCCAGAAGCTGACAACTAGTCAGGCTGGCTCACTGCCTGTGTCCTGTGTGTGCAGCCTTGCTGTTTATTCAATTGTCTGGTGTTGTGGATTCCATCCACAGTTTCAGAGTAGTGGAACCCATTACTTCAAGGCTGACCTTATTTAACGTTATCAAAAAGACATGAAAATCATTTATTAAAAATCTTCCAGATACCTGTATCCTTTCTTTTCCCAGAGGCTTTTAAGTATTGCAACTTAAAAATCTTCAAAAATAACTTTAAAGGAAAACCTCTAAGTACATTTTTGATGAGCACCCTTGACAGCTTTAATATGTGAAGTAAATTCCCTTGACTTTTGTATTCCTAGAAACTCGTTCATGTTTGCAGAAGACTTCGTATTTTCTCAACAGTGGCCACTGTTCAGTGACCATCATACCTGCCGTGTCTCATTTAGAAAGTTAGATGTGGATGTATTAACTTTTCAGACGCATAAACACATGGGCTGTTTGTTTTTGGTTTTGATTTTTTTGGGTTTTTTCCCCCCAGCTGAATTCAAGAAAGGGAAACAAGGAGACCGAGTAAGTACCCGAAAGCGTCTAAGTGGCTGGGTGGGGGATCCTACTATGGTGTTGGATTGTGTTCTGCCAGACATCGCTCCTTGAAAAGCTGACCCTGAAAGGGCTGGCATTGCCCTCACCCTGGGACATTCATCTGTCTCACCAGAAAATGAAGAATCTGCCAGAGCACTGTGAGTCAAATTCAGTCAGAACTCGATTAACTAAGAGGCTTTGTCTCAAAGGCCAAAACATGAGGACACATTTTTAATTTTTAAGGAGTGCTTTATCGTGAGTCAGTCCTGATGTGTACTGCATTAGGAAACCTTTGAACTTCCACGGTCAAGCCGAGAACTCTGAGGGAAAGTGGTTGTGCCCTTCCCACTGATTTTTGTCACTAGCTTTATTCATTTCCTTAAAACCCTTTTTGTATGAGTTCTATTATAGTTTGAAAAAAAATTCACTTAGGTAGAACTGGAAGAGTTTCCGAAGTATTAATACTCATGACCCGTTCTGGGTCTCGGTATATGTGTACTCTATAAATGTACATGTGTGTATGTGGTGTATGCATACTACGTGTATTTCCACTGTGCATGTATTTACAACGTATAGGTATGTACACTATATTTGTGTCGTACACACGTGAATGCTGTAGGCATGCATGTACATGTGTATATGTGTGTATCTATGGTCACTATGGTTATATGCACACTACTTGGACACCTATCTGTTCTGCATGTGTACCTACATGCATGTATTTAATGCCATATACATACCTTTGTACGTACACCATGTGGGTATGTGCACATTATTTCTGCAGATGTATATATACATATGTGCACACAAGCATGCATGTACACTATGCACCCTGAATAAACTTCTGGATATGTACACACTAATACGTACACATGCTGCATATGTATGTACAGTGTTGCATATATGTATACGCTTTATACGTTAGTGTACTGATGTACGTTGTATACATGTGCATATGTGTACACTGCGCATGTGTATGCATGCTGTAGCACACCTACGTACATTGGATAAGAGTGTATGCTATACGCACGTGTATACATATAGCAAATAGCATACCTGTGTACATATGGATGTGCATGTGTATGCCATATGCATGTACATACAGGTTATAGTATACCTGTGCACGCTGTATGCATATAGATGGGTGTACGTACTATGCATGCATATATGTGTTAGCTTACCTATGTACATTTGCTATATGGATGTGTGTATGCTCTATGCTTTTACACACGTAGTGAACTTGTTTGTACACTGTATTTGGATGTGTGTACACTTTATGCATGTATACCACATGGATGTGGATGTGTGTGCACTCTGTACGCATGTAGTGCACTTATGTACACCCTACGTATTTGGATGTGTGTACGCTCTACGCAGGTACATATGTTACAGTGTACCATAAATTTACACTATGTGGATGTAAATGTGTGTGTGCTCTATGGCACCAGGAATAGGGCTCCCGCAGGGATCCAAGAACACACCATCTCGCTGGCACCGGAGAGTGTAGGATGAAAACAGTTGTTTGTTGCAACCTAGTTGAAATTTGGCAGGTTACTATATCCTTTGCAACGATTTAGGAACAGTCACTTGATGGATGTGTGTGTTCCTGAAATCACAAACAACTCTGTGAGGTGTGTCTCATCCCAAGACGAGAAAGGGAACCGAAACAACAATGACTCGGTCACTTAAGTGAGGTAGAACTAACATAGCAGCTGTCTAGCTTTCTGTATTATAACTTTGTCAGCAACTCAATGAGAAATCGGCACTCATCAGGAAATGTGTCCACTTTCTACTGTTCTTTATTCGTGGCGTATTTCCTGCCTCGTGTTATTCCTCACGATGTAGCAAAATCCCTCCTAGAGTTGTGAATATAAACAGTTCGTGACAAATGCAGTATCTTCTTTGTTAACATTGGAAACGATATGTAAGTTCATCTTCAGATACTGTTTGGAAGGATGAGAAAGAAGATATTTAGGACAAAAGAATAGAGAGCTTTCAAGTAAACAGGGAAAATAAGGACTTTGTGTAAAATATTTCCAAATTTGGAATTTGAGAATACTAAATCTCACATCTAAGATCATAGGTAGTTTTTTGGGGGGGTTTTAAAATTAGTAATTGGTTTTCCATGCCTTTGGGAATTTCAGTCCTGATGGAGGATTGCAAGAATAATCTGATTTTTCAGAACAGAAGGACAGTTTGTCTCAAAGGTAAATTCCAGGTTCTACCATAGAGAAATAGAAATTGCTGTCAACTTTCTGTAAGGTTCTTCAGTTCTTTCCTCTTCTGTGGTTAAAAAACCATCTCTGGGTTTAGTCTCAGCCAAGTTCCTCTTATTAGGTTGCCTTACATTTTGCACAGCTGTTGAGAGTCTTCATCATTCGTAGTTAACTTGTCAAAAGCAAAACTTTGTACTAGTTAGATCTGAGCACCTTGAAGGCAGGGCTTTCTTTTATATTTTTAATAAGCAGCAGGGTGATGGCAGGACTGAGGCCCTTCATCCCATCATGCGTTCCTCAGAGCTTTCAGAGTTCTCACTGCGTGCCGAGTGTGGTGTTGGCTGTGTAGCGTTTAAATAGGAATATGAGGTTCTGCGACTTGGGACGCTCTTACCACCTTCATAGAGAGCTTGGTGACAGCTTAGCATGACAGCTTGCACACCTGTTGTGTATACTTTATTACGGCCCCACAGAAAGGGTATTGATTTAAACGTGACTAATTTCTCGTGTTTATTTTTGCCTTTATTCCTAGTTACAGTCCTGATACTTTTTCTTCCTTTAAAATCTTGCTAATCGCTGGTGAATTAGTGATAAACTATATTTATGTGTTCTCTAAATCTAGCGATTTAATTGGAGGTCATTATTCTTGTACCATGTGTCAGTGCTATGTCAGGATGGTTCAGTTTTACGTTGTCAAAGGATTAACTAGAGCAGGATGCAGTCTTACTGGAACTTGCTCATTTATGAAATATAGGCACTTTATTTTTTGTTATACTCGAGGTGTGCTCAAATGTAAACATTTTGAGCCGTGTTAGAAGGATATACAAGATTGTAATGAAGAAATCAACAACTTGATCAAGTACCAGCTAATGAACTTTGTTTGAAGTTTATGGAACATGGACCTTGGCAATCAGTTTTCATCTTGACCTTTTATTTTTTTACGAGAATCTTGGTCTGTCACCCAGGCTGGAAGCGTGGAGCACAGTAGTACGATGTCCGTTCACTGCAACCTCTACTTCCCAGGTTCAGGTGATTCTTATGCCTCAGCCTCCCTAGTAGCTGGGGTTACAGGGTGTGTGCCACTATGTCTGGATAATTTATGTTTAGTAGAGATGGGGTTTTGCCATGTTGGCCAAGCTGGTCTGCAACTCCTGACCTCAAGTGATCCACCCACCTCAGCTTCCCAAAGTTCTGGGATTACAGGTCTGAGCCACAATCGCTGGCCTGATCTTCTGTTCTAATATTGGTTATTCAGTCTCAATGATAGCGCCTGGTTGTATTAATTTGTTGTAGAAAGCACAATTGCAATGAATCTGGTTGTGGATGTACGTGCTGACTTAGCGTTCATGGCAGCACTGTGAGGTGGGCATTGTTCCTGAAGGAAGGCTGGATGGGCAAGTCGGGGCTTAGATACGGGACTTGTGGGCAGTCACTGTTGTCCCATGACTGAGATCAGGCCTGTCTGTCGCCTGTACCCTGAACTCTTAACACACGAACAAGCAAGTGTCAGTCGGTGCTCGAGTGTGATGTGGCCTGTGGTGTGTGCCTCTCAGCCTTGTTTGGCTCGGGGTAACAGGGCAACAGCTCCGTCCCTCGTGCGGCTGCCTGGGAGTCCCAGGAGAACCCACTGATACCGTTTATAAATGCCAGACATTGAACGTTCTCCTTGGTACCAGCACATCTGGAATCGGACAGTGCAGTTAGATTCTCGGCCAACAAACCTGTACAGGAGTGTGTGAACTCTGCCTTTGCTTCTCCCGGACAAAGGTGAATTCCTGGTCACTAGTGGATGGCAACAGGTGTGGCCTCAGGAGCAGCACGGAGACAGGCACCCGGGTGCAGGAAGAGCATCTGCGAGAGGGGTCGGGGAACGTGACAGACGCACGTGTGAGTTTAGCTGCTACCGTAGGGGGTATGGGGTGGGTGAGACCAGATTTTCTCATTGTTGCCCCTTTCTGAAAAGGACCCTGAATTGACTTCTCTGTGGCTCCTCGCGCCTCCTTGTCAGGTTGGAGGAGACTGGTCCCCTGGCTCAGGCCCTGCTTGTGGCAACACGGAAGCTGCTGTTGCTTGCCCTGTCCTCCCTGTGATGTCCTCTGTGCTGTTGTCCGGGAACAGTTCTGTTGAGCAAGCTTGGACTCTGCTCCCTTCTGCTCTTGGATTTCATGTCTGGAAGGCTTGTGTTCTTTCCTGATTTTTGATGATGCTGAGCTATGATTTTGCAAGGATCACACGTGCCCATACAGGGAGAAGCTCCTTTGCAAATTTAACATCTTGTCGCTCTCAAGCAGAGCTTGCTATCGAAGTTGACAGACTCCTGTGTTTTTGTTTTGGCAGAAACTGAATTTCAGTCCTAAGACAGCTTCAGCACACTTGATCCTAGCTCTTCTCTCTCACTGCTCCCCTCGTGTGTGGCAGAAATCATATGCCCTGAAGTTTACCAGTCCCTTCATTTGAAAATCAGTTAATGTATGCGATCCTCATGAGAATTTTACTTTTTATAAAAGCAATCGCAAAGACTGGGTTTTGTGAAACCAGTGTTTTATGTGTATATTACTTGCACTCACAATAAACTTTGTCTTCTAAATATTTCATGTTTCAGATTAGCACTGGAGTCATGCCCTGGAGTAGTTTTGCTTTTCTGCTTTTATTTTTGGCTAAGGTAAAGTTGAGAACATTGTGATATTAGGTGTAGTGAGCCCTTTTAGCTGCTTCTATGTCTGTTTTCCTTTAAGCCAGAACCAGCAGACGGATACCAGTTTGTGAGCACCTGGCATCTCCCAGGCCTTTTCTGGGTCTTCCCTCCACTGTCTCGTGGACAGAACAGTCACTTGTGGAAGGTGAACCTGAGAATCTGTGCGTGGAATTAAGTAAATGTCATAGCTCTCTTCTGTGATGAACTGAATCACATTAAGCCCAGTAAATTGTAACAGCAGGTTTTGCACATACAAAGCATTGAACACCAGGACAGGTAACCAGGCTGCGACACTTCTGGTCCTGCACAAGACCTCCGGTATCACAGCACATTTAACAAATTGGATGCATTGAGTGTTTGAAAACGTTGTGTATGTACCATGTCCGTGA
Source organism: Chlorocebus sabaeus (assembly GCF_047675955.1). Lineage (NCBI taxonomy): Eukaryota > Metazoa > Chordata > Mammalia > Primates > Cercopithecidae > Chlorocebus > Chlorocebus sabaeus. The sequence continues at coordinate 96,526,768 of NC_132917.1, read as the reverse complement.
TTTTCGAGGGCCTGGAAAAACACCTCTGTGGTTATAGCAATCTTGATCGATGGGAGCTTAAGGTTAGTACTGGGGCAGACTGTGTTTTAAAGAATCAAGGTCTCTCGAGTATGTTTCGGTTTTCCCATGAAGAAGAAAGATGTTAGCTGTTCTTTCCTGGACTGTGGCTATCAGAGTGCCTCACCACGGTCACTCACACGTTTAGTTCATTTCCATTTAACCGGGCTGGACTTGGGCCAGAGTACTTCGGTTGTCAAATGTTATATGAGGCTGAGGAATTGTCTTCTGCTTCATCGTTGGCATATGGAAATACTGTTTTTCAAAGCATACTCTACTTTCTTATTTGTGTTTATATAAAATAATAGAATGGTTATTTTAACTGTGCAGTTTCCTATGCTTGCTTATTTAATTGCGGAAAGATAATGGTTTTATTTTGCTAAAATCTGTGCTAGGAATTGTGCAAAATCTTTGTGAAATACCCAGTTTACTAGCTTAAGTTATAGATCTTTGTATAGAAAAGAAAAAGCCTATTGCTAAAAGGAGCATTGTCTTTATCGATGCAAAAAGTTTTAGGCTTATTGGCCGTGTAGTCAGTAAAATGCATCAGAATGTGGCGAAAATTGAGAAAAGCGTTGAAGTTTTAAAATCTGCTATGCAGTTTTCTTCAACTCCCTTGCAAGATACTTAATTTGAATAAAAGACAGAATAAAGTGTTCCCATTGAGGAAAGTGGCAGGAGGACTGTTCAGAATGTGTTCTGAATCTGAGCAGTCCTGCCACGCTTGTCTGTGATGTGGTGGTGTCCATGTTATCACTTTTACAGAACTTTAAGAATGCTGCTTCTGTGAATAAAATACATTTATTCTTAGCATTTCAGTTTTGAGTTTTGAGAAGTGTAAAACGTGTTAATGCTTTCTTTCCCTTACAGAATTTGCTTGTTCTTTTTTTTTTCCTTTTTAAATGCCTACAAGACTCTGAAGCACATTAATCACTTAAAAAGAAAAGAAAAAAAAAAGTCCCGGGCGTGATGGCTCACGCCTGTAATCCCAGCGCTTTGGGAGGCCAAGGCGGATGGATTGCTTGAGCCTGGGAGCTTGAGATCCAGGGAACCAGCCTGGGCAACCTGGTGAAATCCCGCATCTACTGAAAACACACAAATTAGCTGGGCGTGATGACTGCACACCTGTAGTCCCAGCTACTCCAGAGGCTGAAGAGAATTGCTTGAGCCTGGGAGGCGGACCTTGCAGTGAGTGGAGATCATGCCCTTGCTGTCAAGCCTTGTTGACAGAGTTTGGACCCTGCCTGATAAACAGCAACGTTCATAACGTATGGGTGAACTGCCCGGCTGCTCTGTCTAGAGTAGAATAAATCCAATTACGTTTTTGTCTTTTATTAGCATTGAAATTTTCTTAATCATCCGTTCGTTTTCATTACATTGTAGCAATATATTGCTGCTTAGAGTCTGGAACAAGTAGGCTTCTCTGGATCAGGTTCTTACTGGATTGCTAAAACTTAGAATGATTTTTCCCCTCCTTGGATGTGACTTATAGAACTTTGCCTTTTGAGGTGATGTGTTGCATTTGATAGCGGACACAGGAACGCCCGAAGAATTCACTTACGGGGCTAAAATATACGTACTTTGTAGTGTTTCCCTCCTAGAATGAAAACGGTACCTCTCATTTGGGATCGATGATGCTATTTGCTGAAAACATTTTAAATTGTATTTATTTTAATTTTTTGAGACAGAGTCTTGCTCTGTCGCCCAGGCTGGAGTGCAGTGGCACGATCTCGGCTCACTGCAAACTCCACCTCCCAGCTTCACGCCATTCTCCTGCCTCAACCTTCCGAGTAGCTGGGACTACAGGTGCCCGCTGCCACACCTGGCTAATTTTTTTATTTTTGGTAGAGACGGGGGGTTATCACCGTGTTAGCCAGAATGGTCTCGAGCTCCTGACCTTGTGATCCACCTGCCTCGTCCTCCCAATGTGCTGGGATTGCAAGTGTGAGCCGCTGCACCCGGCCGAAAACATGTTTCTTGACTGCCTCAGTCCTCATTTGGGTAGTCTGTTCTTTGTAGGACATTCAGGGAGCGGGGACATCTTGAGTCTTGAAAGGCGCGTTCTGTGAGATGGGAATCTTCCAGCTGCTTTAATCACATTTAATGTGATTTAGGGAATCCTGCCGGTTGTCATTTACTGGAGAGCGCAGTTTCCTGGCTGCCCTGGTCTTTGAGGGGGAGGGAGACTGAGGGGTCATTTTCCCACCTGGACCAATGTGTTTATTAAACCTGGCTTGTGTATCATTTGGATCTTTTTATGAAGGAAAAGCCACATCTGTGACTTTCAGATGAGTGGAAGTCATGTTAAAATATACATATATATATGTGTGTGTGTGTGTGTGTGTGTGTGTATAGGCTACTATGGAGAAGTTTTGTCCTTGTGACCTGTGAATACAGTCACAGGAGAGCAGAATGTTCACGGTGTGGGTGCTTACAGTGGACATGCAGAGTCACATTCTTCACTAGTATTACGTTAAAAAGTGACAAATAAGAGAAAAATATTTTGCTCATTACAACCTTGGTAAGAAGCTGGCAGCACTCTTGTTTTTGGAGGGATGAGGAGGGAATATTGAGAAAGTGTCATCAACATTAGACTCACCCACTCTGCAAATCCTGTGCCAGCTGGAGTGAGGACCCCGTGATGGAAACATGCACCCCTCTGCCCGGAAGGAGTTGAATCTTTGTGGCGCTCAGGATGCATGGTTCATCTCTATATAAAGGCAGAATGTGAAACGCTGTGGAGGCTGAGAGAAGCGATGTGGTTAGCAAGTATGAGTGAGACGTTTGGGACTTGTTAGCACCTGGCGTGTGTGCAGCAAGCTTTGCTATCTGCACATGTGTGATCCTCAGAACACTGGCGTCTGGAGCCGTGGGGGCTGTAGAGGGCCCCAGCTCCCGGCGGGCTGAGGAGTTCCCTGTTACCACCAGGATAACCGTGATTTTGAAGGCTGTCACTCAATCCCAAGTCCTGGAAGGGGCTCCTTTCAGAGAGGAAAACACCCCAGAGCCTCGGGCAGAATTCAGTAATTTTTCTTATAATGTTGCTTAGATTTCACAAACATGAAACCAAGAACATATTTCAGAATGCTTATGATTCTTCTGTAACCATGGAAACAAAGTAATTTGCAGTCGATGGACAGTTTGCAGAAGCTGAACGGCCAACATCATGAGCAGGGCGCTCTCCCTACCGCCCTGGGCCTTGCTCCGGTTTGCTGGGGAGGTTTTGCAGGGCCTCTTGGCTGGGATACCTCTCTCATGTCCCATGTTGCTACCCCTGGTCACAGCCATACTGCTGGGCACCTGCGCCGTGAGGACACTGTGTGGACACGGAGCCGTGGGGCAGCAGTTGGTCAGGAGGTGGCATCCACATGGTCCGAAACAGGTTTCTGTTCATTAAGAATGATCATTGCAATAGAAACAGAGTGAAAGAAAACTCTACTGACCTGAGAATGCGTCAGCTGAGTTGCATAGGGAAGTGCAGTGAAGAAGGTGAGGGCTGAAAGGAAATGAGGGAGGGAGAGGAAAGGAGAGAAGGGAAGCGAAAGGGGCAGGGCAGATGGGAGTGAAGAGGGAGATGTGGAGGAGGAAGAAGAGAGAGAGCGGTGGGCAGGAGCCTGGGAAATGTGTCCCAGAGCCGGTTCCTGACCGTCGTGGGTGCGTCAGAGCTGATCTTCCAGGAGAGGTGGCCTGGGAGGGCTGACCCTTAGGAAGTGAGGGCCGGGGGGAGCTGATTTTTTGGCCCTCAGTGGGGCTGTTGTTGACCTGAGATACAGTCGATGGTTTTCCTGAAGAAGTCGTGCGCACAGCCACCGTTTGCTGCCAGGTTGGAGAGAGAATTTCTCCTCCCCATGGGTTGTTTCTATTTTGTGGATTTTTCCCAGTTTACCTGAGCAGCCTGTCAGTGGAAATGTCGGGGGTTACTAACACGTCTCCATTCTACAGAGCAGTCGACCAGCTTCCGATCCTGTAGTTGTTGGGGGCACCATTCCCGTCCTGTCAGTGCCGGCCCAGCGTGGAAGCCACAGCCCGAGGCGCTGGGAAACCTGCGGGGCTCTCTCTGCCGGGGTTCTGATGGGAGTCGTGCGCTTGAAGAAAAATGTCCTTAGGGCAGAGCCTGGCGAGGAGGGGGTGCTGCTGTTGCAGCAGTACATGGAATTTCAAATGACAAATGAAACAGGCTTTTAATTATGACCAGAGCCCTATGCTCTGCGTTTCTTCAAATGGAAATGTTGTGCTGAAATGAATTTGCTGTTAATCGGTTGCCTCATGCAAGACGCAAGACGGAGGGCTGGGAGCAAAGTAGAATGTGGACTTATCTATAAAGCTTCCCCCTCTCAGACTATAATCAGTTGGATGGTGCTACACAGGAATACGTGAGAATTCGTGTGAGAAAGGTGATGGGTGCAGACCTGTGTGACCGGCAGGTGTGGGGGGAGGTTTGAGAGAAATTTTTGGCTGAAATGGTGACAGGTGCAGGTGCTGAAGTGTAATGTCTGTCTGGATGGAAGAGCACACGCCTCTGGGCTGCGGGAAACAGATAAAGGAGGAGGTGGGCAGACGTGAGTCGTGTCTTAGGAATGGTAACAATTCAGGCAGACCCAGGATCAGGCTTCCACGGGGGAGGAGTGGATATCAGGACCAGGGAGCGTGGGGCGGAGGTCATGCCCAGGCCTCTGTGGGTCTTGCTCTTGTGTCAGCAGGGCCCTGTGCTTGCCCTCCTTAAAACTTTCCTGATCCATAAAATGGGCACGACAAAATCCACCTTGTGACACTGAAGCTTAAATGAGATGATGTACATGGTGCCTTCCTTCCCTTCCTGACATATCATAGACTCACAGCTATGGTAGCAGCGACAGACTGGATGGAATGCTGGAGCCGCTTTGCGCCTGGTGAAGCCACATGGATTTGTGCAGTGCTGGCGACTGTCTGAAAGCCTTTGGTCATGGAAGTGGCAGCCTGGAGTGGCTCTTGGCATACTTGAGTCTGTGGAGTGTAAGGTTGACTGGAGCTCCGAGGCCATTGATACTATCCAGGGGTGAGCTGATGAGGCCCTAAAACATGGGGGAAGGCTGAGAGGACTTGGCTGCCAGAAGCATTGTAGATTTCTGGCTTTGAGAACTTGCTGACTTATGGACATAGGAAGGTAAACCCAGATGGCTCCAAAATTGTAAGTCCAGAAGAAAGGTGGGAGGGTACAATTGCTGACTAGGTCATGGTTGCCCTGTCCCTTTGTTTCTGGCCATCGTTTCTCCTCCCTCCCCCTGCCTTTGTGGGCTGGAGGGCCTGAGCCTGCACAGTGGTGTATTTCATGATGACAATGGCCGATTATTACCCTGCAGTAAGAAGTCTCTCCATTTTATTTGGCAGCAGTAGTTAAATAAATTTAAGGAGTGATGGTGTAGTAGTATTTGTTTTGTTTGTGCTTTTTTTTTTTTTAGTGTCATTTAACTGAATGTTATTTCCAATTTCGCTGATCACTTTGAGAGGCCAAAACATGCTTTGATTTGTTATTTTGTGTTTGAGCTAGTTTATTGCCTCACAGGAATGCCAATTCTGTTGTCACACATCTTTAAGTATCTCAAATTGTGTTACTATAATACTTAGCTGAATTACCTCCCTTATTTTGGCTTTTAAAAATCTAAAATCTGTGTGAAACACAGGATGGTGCATCTCCATTGAGGGTTGTTGGGAAGTGTGACTTTTCCTGGCATGCTTGAAAATCAGTGACATTATTTTATAGAAACACTTTGTAACTGACACCAAAGCTAGAAGCTCCTGTAAAGGGCAGAGTAGGCAACATGTTATACTTTGAGGGCCACAGAAGTCTCTGCATATATTTCTTTTGTTAAAACTTCAAAGTGTAAAAATCACTTCTGGTTCCCTGGCCAAGGCTCGGTCGGGGATCATGGTTTGCAGACCCTTGACAGCAGCTTAGCTGAAAACTGGTCTCCCATGCAGTGAGCAGGAGCCCACCTCATTGCTTCAGCCAGAAAGATGCTGCCCTCATGCTGGAATTTACTTCAAACAAACTTGAAATCTCTGGCACCGCTGCTCATTTCCATACTGTTGCAGGCTATCTAAAATACGGAGGATGCCTTGGCGTTTTGATATTGTTACTCCTCTGGAAGGGCTCTGAGATGGCTCATCGCGAGTTAGACATTTGCAGAAATGATCAAGCAGAGCTGCAGCCATCTTGCAGATCAAGTGAAGTTTTTTCTGAAAGCTTTGTTATAGGCTTAAATTTCTGATCCCGTTCCATCCACTGATCTTGTATGATTGGTTTCTTTTTGCACCCATTTGGGTCTGTGAAGCATCTCCCCACCGTTGTAGAACTTTAGCTGTGATTTCATGCGTGAGTCGGTATCCTCACTCCTCTTCTGTGAGGAGAAAGCGCTGTAGCCCCTGCGTGGTTTCCGGCCCCTCCCTGCACGTGGATGGATTGGGAGGTATTTGTGGTGTGTGAACTTGCTACCCCCAGAGGCTCCTTGTTCACTCCCCTGGACCATACTCTTCCCTACTCCCATGGACTGCACTCCTCCCTCCTGGTTCATTCCCCGGAAAACATTCCTCCCTCCTCCTTCCTGGCTCACTCCCCTGGACCACACACCTCCCTCCTGGTTCACTCCCTGGACCACACTCCTCCCTCCTGGTTCATTCACCGGACCGCATTCCTCCGTCCTCCTTCCTGGCTCACTCCCCTGGACCACACTCCTCCCTCCTGGTTCACTCCCTGGACCACACTCCTCCCTCCTGGTTCACTCCCTGGACCACACTCCTCCCTCCTGGTTCACTCCCCTGGACCACACTCCTCCCTCCTGGTTCACTCCCTGGACCACACTCCTCCCTCCTGGTTCACTCCCTGGACCACACTCCTCCCTCCTGGTTCACTCCCTGGACCACACTCCTCCCTCCTGGTTCACTCCCTGGACCACACTCCTCCCTCCTGGTTCACTCCCTGGGCCGAACTCCTGCCTCCTGTTTCACTCGCTTGGCCGAACTCCACCCTCCTCCCTCCTGGTTCACTCTCCTGTGTCCCCACGCCTCTCTCCTGGTTCACTGCCCTGGGCCCCCACGCCTGCCTGCTGGTTCACTGCCCTGGGGCCTCATGCCTCCCTCCTTGTTCACTCCCCTGAGCCTCCACTTCTCCCTCATAGTTCACTCCCCAGGGCCCCCACTCCTCCGTACTCCCCTGGGCCACATTCCTCCCTCCTGGTTCACTCCCCTGGGTCCCCACTCCTCCCTCTTGGGGGTGTGGTAGTTTCTGCTGTGCTTGTGCCAGCACGATAAGGCTGAGTGGCAGCTCCAGGGCTATGGCTGCTCACGCAGCTGTGGCGTTAGTGCAGAGAACTGCGGGGATGCAGCTGCCCTTGTTGTGATGCTTCGAGTGTCACAGTCGGTATGGGAAACTGGGTGGGACGTGGATGTCCCAGGAAGGGACAGGAGCCTCCCCTCAGCCTCTGTCAAACACTTCTCAGCCAGGCATGGTGGCTCATGCCTGTAATCCCAGCCCTTTGGGAGGCCGGGGTGGGTAGATCACCTGAGGTCAGGAGTTGGAGACCAGCTTGACCAATGTGGTAATTTTTGACACATTAAGGATTAAGGAAAATGACTCTCACTCGTTTGCCTTGCTTTTTAATTGATGATTGGTGTAGCCCAGTAGTCTGAACTTGTTAAGCAACCATTCTTACTGAAAGACTAATGTTTAAAAGTCTCTTCCTCTGGACACGTCTTTGGCTGCTGTAATCAAATGCAATGTAATCAAATGCAATGTAATCAGCACTGGTTACTGGCTTTCCTTGTTTGGCTAACAAATGCTCCTCAGAAACTTTGGTTTCTTGTTATTTTCATTTATAATTATGTTTTAAGCCTTCTAATTTTTCTAGCTTTCCTGCGAGTTGGGAATAATTGTGATGGGTGCTTAGTTTGGGATGTTGACGTATACTCTATGCCCAGCTACTATGCCATTGTGTGAACACTGATTTGTCACTTTCTCATGAAGACTGATTTCCCCTAGTTTGGTAAATTCTATTAATTTTAAGGAAGGGGGTGGAATGCAACTGCTGTTAGGAGGCTCTTTTAACGATCGGGGAAATGTTGCCATGATTATTACCGTTACAGAAGGAACATAAAAATACATGCTGCCTTCAGTCATGATGAATATGTAAGTCCGCATCTGTGACTGCAGAAAACAGCAGCCCCAAATCTTAAAATCGTGTGGATGCACCAAGCCCATGTGCAGGGCACTGTGGAGCAGCCTGGGTTAGCCGAAGTTGGCCCACAAGCCCTGAGGGATGGTGTCTGAGTTATGATAAGGCTCTGACTTGGGATTAAACAGACCTCCAAATACTGTGATATTCTAAACAAAGACACAATACTGCCCAGGGAGCCCAGTGGGCACCTGTAGGCAGTGTAGGTGAGAAAAGGTTCCAAAGAAGATTCCTGCAGCTCAGCTAGGAGGATTCTGTAAGGCAGTAGACACATCAATGTTCATATGGGAGTGTTGAGCTATATTCATTCCTTTTAAGCAGCCAGGCTTGTGTGTGTTTTTAGGGGCACTCACATGGTGCCCCTTCCACCCTCACTGCTGGTTGTGCCTGTTTGATGTTGCGGATTTCTGTGTTAAGTGTGTCCACTCTCCAAATGTATCTCTGTCTCTAGAATATTTTAGAGTAGACCATTTATTGTTTAAACGCTTGCATTTAGTGAGGAAGAAATCTTTAAAACGGGCCATACAGACCCTGCTATAAATGTTGAACAATGGAATGTGTAATGTTTAACACGTAGTGTTTAAAGTAGAAGACAGTTTAATTTAGAAATCCTGTTGGAATGCCAGTTTAAATTACCACCATCCATATGCATATGGAAAAGAATGAGAGTGAATGTACAGAAATGGAATTTTCTCTATTTTGTAGAGATTCTGTAATGTATCAGGTACAAGCCTCACTTCATGATTTAAATGCATGAAGCTGAAATTACAAAACTTAACAAAAACATGCCTTTGAATAGTGAGCCTTTATCCTCCTTGAAATAGTGATTCATTCACTAAAATGTCCACCTGCAACTTTGTCAAACACATTTGTTGCATTAGTTCTCAAGTGAGCTCAGTTTTCCAGACAGGGAGATTATTATTGCTTAAAGTTTGTCCTGATGATGTTGGTGAACAGGGAAAATCCTATGATGTGGATCCTCTGCGTGTGTTACACATCAGATGCGGCCTGCCCAACCCTCTGCCTGTAACTGGGAACCTTGACTGTCGGGATCATTGTAGAGAACCTTGAGGAAAGCAAAACAAAGAGCCTCTGGAGTAGCAAAAGATGTAGCTGATTTCATGCAGTAAAACTTACACATTTTTCTTTAAAATGCATCCCTTGGAACCTCAGTTTGCTGATTATTTTAGAATCACTGTAGTCTGCTGACAGCAGTCGTGGGAACAGGTGCGTGGCCTGGCTGGTGCAGGAGGGTCTCAGAGCGGAGCCACACTGCTGACACCAAAGGAGGGACTGGAGCCATCACGCTCGTGACTCGTGCAGATGGCCTTGGCTGACCTCCAGAAGAGGAAACGTCAGTATCCAAGGAGGAAAAAGTCTATTAATTTCATGAGTGTTTGCCTTCACAATGGCTACAACCCTGAGTTTGTGGCACCTGCTGTCTCTGGAATGAGGAGTCTTCCCTTCCTGGCAGATAAGCTCTAGATGGGAACAGGAGCTGTGGTTGCTGGATTGAAGAGGTTTCCTTCTTGGGGAGGTGGCCTTTGAGCCTGACATGAAGGAAGCTGTGACTGGCGGGAAAGGGCCTTGGAGACAGTGTATTTACCAGGAGGGTCGGTGACTGAGAACCATCCTGTTCCGAGTGTTGCCATTCTGGTTCTAGAGTAAACTTGGGGAGAAACAACAGCCAAAAGCCTCGAGAAATATTCTGTGATGTTGATCACGTTTGGTAGATTTGTTGCTGAGACTCTGAAATGAGAAGCCCGGGAGGTGCAGGTCTATCAGGCCGTGGGACGTGGGACAGTTGCTGCTTCAGGGGTTGGAGTCCCCGTGCCAGAGGCTCACTCCTGCAGAGACTTTTGCACAGTAGGCAACTGCTGCCTCTGGTTGACTGTGAGTCCCCCAGATGAATACCCATGAAAGGTACCATGTCAGTAAAGAGTCAAACTCTGTGAAGCATTTGGAGATTTATTCTGAGCCAAATGAGTTACCATGGCCCTTGATACTACCCTCAGGAGATCCTACGAATGCATTCCCGAGGTGGTCAGAGCCCAGCCTGGTTTTATAGCTTTTAGGGAGACACGAGACAATCGATCAAATAAATGTAAGATGTACATGGGTTTGGTCTGGAAAGGTGGGACAACTGGAAGCAGGGGTGTCCAGGTCATAGGTAGATTCGAAAATTTCCTGATTGACAGTTGGTTAAGAGAGTTGTCAGATAAGGGGTTGTGGAGACCAAGGCTTTGTCATGTGAAGGAAATCCTCCAGGTAGCTTCGGAGAGAATAGATCGTAAATGTTTCTCATCAGACTAAGCGTCTAAGTTCTGTCTAATTCCAGAAGGGAGGTGGGGTGATGAGGCAAGTCCGACCCCCCAGCGATCATGGCCTGGACTAGTTTTTCAGATTAGCTTTGGAATGCCCTTGTCAAAAGCCGGGGCTGTTCAGATGGCCAAAGTGGCTTCGAATTCTAATGTTTTCACATCCAGAAAGTGATTGTGTTTTTTTCTGTGGATGACAGCCAGTGTGGTAATTAATATTTTATTAGCAGACTAATTTGAAAGTCAATGTGTTTTCAAGTGTGTTAATTATTAAATCATCAACAAACAGAGAAGGGCTTACTTTGAAACCAGCCTGAGACTCAAGAGGCTCGGCAAAGAAAACGATGGACTTGGGAGAACTGATTCACGTGTTTACTGCGCCAAGTTTCAGGCATTATGAGAAGTCTGTGCTGATACATTGTGACTTGAGAACTTAAATCTTTTTTTTCCTTTAAACGGTCAGCATTTCTGTCTCCTGTGTTTTGTCTTCCTGCTGTGGAGCACTTTAGGTTTGTGTTCACGTGGCGTTGTTCCCTGAACCACCGGCTTTGCGGCTCCTCCGTCCTGTCCGCCTTGATCGCGTCTTCCCCGCCCCGTGGGTTTTATCCTGAGGACTGTTCTCCGCTGTGTGGAGTGGAGGATCAGTGGACAATGGCTTTACCGACTCATTTTCTATGTAGCTCCCAGTTTCTCAAAATCATAATTGTCTTGGATTCCCTGTGAAACTGGGAGTCAGGCCTTGGGCACAGTGCTGGGTGGCCTTGGGTGCAGTACTGGCGCAGGAGGGAGAGATGAGAATAGGAAGGACGGGTTTGTCAGGGGAAGGAACCCTTTGCCGCATTCCTGTGTCTGTTTTAGGTTAAAGATGAATGGCCGGGTGGTGGGTGTCTCCCCTGCTGTGGCTGGACCTCGCTGTACTGAACCCTGAGCAGGGGCTCCAGGAGCTGCCTCCGGCCAGGCCGGGGCCACAGGGCTGGGCTGCTGCCTGTGGGGTGGGTTGTGAGGGCTCGTGCCAAGTTGCAAGGGACTGCACTGCTCCTGTGTGACCTGAGGGGCATGGGGGAAGCTGGTCTGTGCTCGTTACCTGGGAGAAGTTGAGCTCACCTGGGCCAGAGCCTCTGTGGAGGTATTAAGGCAGAGGCCTGGAATTCCTGCTTTCCCCAAACAGCAAGAAAGCTCAGTGTTGCACCTGCTCTGAGATGCCCTCAGCAGCCATATATAGTTGACTTGAACATGAGGGAAGGTGCCAATTAACCCGGCTCTGTGGAGAGCATTGAGGAGTCCAGGCCCTGGGCCCCGGGCTTTGTAATATGTTCCTTCCTGAACAAAAAACAACAAAAGATCCCTGTGGTTGATGCCGACTGTGTGGGGTAGGACATGCCGAGCTTGCGTGGGGCTTGCCCCTGAGTTTCCTTGGTGCTCCTCCCAGCCCCCACGGACACCAGCCTTTCCAGGCCGAGGCTTGTCCTGTTTAGACCCTCGTTGGTGGGGTCTGTGGTCCTGGATCGAGGGCCCAAGCACTTCTTTCATGATTATAAATGATTCACCAGAGACGCACGGCTGCCCCCAAACATCTCACGAGCATGAGATACAGCCAGTGTCGCCGCCGCAAGCTCATAATTCTCGTGGAAAGAGGAAATTTTACTTTTAATGTGCTCGTGAGACTCAGATGCAAATATTTAATTCCCGTTCAACTTTCAAGACCTTGAGAACCTCTGAGATTCCTTGAAAGCTGTTTCTTTGCCCCACGACTAACTCTCTTGTGGAAGGAGGCTGGGGTGGTCCGCGGGGTCTGGGGTCCTGGTGCGTTCTCCAGGATTCCTTAGGTTTTAAGCAGGTGGAGCTGATTGACTCTGACATTTCCATTATATTGTTCTTGTGTTGCCTCAGTTAACTTAGAATAATCAGTATTTACCAGAAATAATTGATGGCGAGATGGGAATTATTGGTGATTCCCTGACATAGACAGCCTGTATAGATAAGTGTGTTACACAGTGTCTGATTTCTGAGATGTTGGTCCAAACCTTCTCAGCAACACACTTTGAAGGGTAGATTCCTGTGCAGGAGAAGCTGCTTTTCCCCGAGACGCGGTGGCGGCCCCTGCACTAGCATGGCAGGGTGGGTCTGTGACTGGGCAGGGCTGGACATGCTCCTGTCCGCCCCGGCGCTGGGCGCCCACCTCCGCACCACATGTTTGTCGAGGGTTGCCTGCCTTTGTTCCCCCAGCTCGAACTCATAGAATGGTATACCTTCCTTGACACATTTCTGCATAGAGATGATTAGATCTGGGGGCTGAATCTCAATCTGACATGCATGTAGGTAAATTATTCACGTAAATGACTTGGGTCCTCCACGTTCAGGCTCAGGAGGCGCGAGGTGGGTTTGGAGACAGCTGCCTCGCCTCAGGAAATTTCTCTCAGGGCCTGTTTCTTTCTCTAGCAAAGTAAATGATGCCTACCTCACGGGGCTTGACACACGCTCAGTACTCAGAGGCTGTCTGGTCTTTATTATAGTTAGTATTTGGGGAACAGCGTGGCTGGTAAGAAAATGCATTATCTTTACAATTTATAGAATGTCACACAAGGCAAGCGTGAAACCAGGGCTCTACCCTAATCTGAAGATGCTGGTGCTTACTCTTCTCCTTAAGCATTTTGTTGTAATTCTGGCGTGTGTCAGCCAAGTCATATGATGGCACCGCATGCGTGATGCCAGCTCAGTTACCTTGGAACGGGGAGCCTGAGGCTGCCAAGGAGCATCCCTCCTGCCTCCAGCCTTCGGCGGTTTCTCTCTCTCCTTCCCTCTGTCCCTCCCTATCCCCCACTCCTCCTTACCACTCCTGATCCCCTCCCTAGCCCCCTCACTTACTCTACAACAGACCCCCAGACTTTGACAAATCCCATCTGGGCCTATTTATCACTCGGCTGGGAAACCAGAGGGAAAGGGGCCCAGTTACTACAAAAATAGAGAATTGAAATAGAATGTGAGCTACTTTTGCGTATTTTTTATTTTAATCTGAATATAAAAGGCAAGTATCAACACAAAATGGGTGCTAACTGCGCCACACAGCTCCAAGTCTGCCTTGTCAGGGCTCTGTGGCTTCCCACGCCCTGGCCTTCTCTATGAGCGTCTGGACATGCCGTGGCTGCGAAAGGAGCATTCAGTTATGGTCCTTTGAATGTTGCAGAGTCACGTTTAATAAAAATCTTCACGTTTACCCACAGCCAAGTCTTCATTTAATAACAGGTACTGCAGGTCTCTGGGTGGGCCTGAGCCTCTGTTTTAGAAGCAGCCACACCATCCCTGAGGGGCAGGTCTGTGTGGGCTGGCAGGCGGCTTGGTCCTTGGAGCACAGGGTGGACCCAACCCAGTCCTGGCATTGGGGGGGCCTTGCAGTTCTAGAATGTAGTGATGCAATCTGTGGCATAAATAAAAAGCCTCATGTGCCCCCATGAGAAGCTGGGGCTTCCCCTCAGTACTGTGGTGTGCTGTGTTTGTGATCATGCAGATGTAAAAGGGTGAGGGAGATGTCTAAAAACTAGGCTCCCAAAGACAGCCCTTCATGTCTGGTGCTTTCATGTGTGTATGTACACCTGTTTGACGAGTGTACACCTTCACGCGCGCACCTGTTTCACGCATGTACACCTGTTTGTGCATGTGCCTGTTTCGCACTTGTGCCTGCTTCGTGTGTGTATGTGCCTGGGCATTCACCTTGTATTGCATCATACGTTGTATTTTATAGATTGTTTTTTTTTTCCAGTTTGTATCGTGAGCTTGTAACGACTTCGTGAAGAAAAGAGGGGATCCTGGCAGCCTTTGGCTCTGAGAAACGTGATGTCACGGGAACAGATGAGACAGCCCGGGTGAGGCCGGCAGAGGCCATCGTGGCCTGGGAGTCCGTGCACATCCACTGTCTGTCGCTGTGTGACAAGTGACCCCAAAACCTAGGGGCTTAAGGCAAAGTACACGTACGACTGTACAGCTTCTTCAGGTTGCAAATTCAGGGCAGCCTTGCTGAGCGGCTCTGGCCCAGTCCCCTGGTCACCGTGAAGATGCTGTCGAGGGCTGCAGCCATCTGTAGGCTCAGCTGGGCTGGAGGTTCTGCTCCAGGATGCTGTGCTGACGTGTCTGCAGGCAGAGGCCTGGTCCTCCACACCTGGCCACTCCCTGGGGCTGCCAAGTGCATTCCTGCCCAGGGCCGCTCCTTTCCCCAGAGACGTAGCAGTGCTGGTTTTATGCCCAGCGTCAAGGTGGCCGGCTCAGGAGCAAAGACTTGTTTCCCCTACTCAGCGGCTACTCCTGCAGGGCTGGGCGACAGTGGAGGTCGCGCAGGAAGGTGTTCGCTGAAGACCGTGCTCTGTGACTTGATGGGTGTTCCTCCCAGGAGGGTGAAATGGAGACTGGACGCTGGGAGCGGCGTCCTGCGCGACCCCGCATGTAGTGGGCTCACAGCAGAGCTAAGTACTTCCTTTACAGATACTTTTCAGAGTTTGCCCGCCTTTAGATTCTCTGATTAACGTGTCTGAGGAGGGTCCCAGGAGTCTGCCACCTGCCAGGCCAAGGAGGTTCCCTACATGTGGCTTGTTCCCTGACACCCTGAGAAACGTGACTCAAGAGGATCACCCGAGTTTCCTAAATGGGTCACCTGCCTTCTCTTCCCTTTGCTTTCATGCCTCCCCCAGGGTGGGTCAGTCCTGTCAGCCGCAGCGATACCTGCATGCTGGGGTTACAAGGAGATTGGGGGTGTGTCTGGTCCCCCAGGGAGATTCAGTGACTGAGGATGCTGTCATAGCAGCCAACATGTCCTTATTGTTTTCACTTTTAATGAAGTTCAGTTACTAGGTTTTCTGAGGCACAATGATGTTGTTGTGAAAAATTGGTGATCAGGGAAGCAAGCAAGTGTGGGAAAATGATCCTGCCCTTAAATCTAAAAAATGATGAAACAGCAAAGCGCCTTGAAGAGCCCATGAACCTCCTCATGGGGCAGTGAGGAGACACTTCAGTAATGGCTTTAAAAAAAATGAGATCATACTGAAGAAAAGGTACACTAAATTTTGGGTCTCCTATGGGTAAAGAGATTGAGGTTTACATTTTGGAGGCATGCTTTGACATACTTATTTATTTTTCTTTGTTGGATTTAGAATTAGTTGAAATAATTGTGGTTTTTTAATTTTAAAAATTGGGGTATATGAAGTCTAAACTCTTTGTGACATTTCTGTACTGTGAGACTCCACATACAAAAGAGAAGCCCAGACTGTCTCTAATGAACCAGAGAGAGGTGGTCATCTCCTGCAGGCCAGTCTGGTCTCCAGGCATCTGGCCATCCTCGCAGTCTTGGGCACACCTGCATCACTGGTGCTTCCTGCCAGACTGTGACTCTGCCCAGGTTTCAGGAGCACCCGGAACAGTTTTCCTAGGGGCTCCTGCTTTGTCCCGGCTCCTGGAAGCACAGGCTTTTGATGAAGGACTCTCCCCACTGCCAGGCAAATTGGTGATTGCCCCACAGTCTGTATTTCTTGCATGGGGTGCAGAGAGTCTGGGCGTGGTGTCGTGGCCCTGGAGCCAGCTCTAGGACTGCATGGTGGCCTTGCCTCCGCCCCTCATCTGGGAACAGGGCGGTGGGAGGAGAAGGGAAGCAGGGTCTTGCCCCTTCTGCGTCTCGAGAACACGAGAACACATCGTCCCATTGCCTCGCACCATTCACAGCCCAAGCTTGTGTGAAGTAGTATTTTATAACCTCCCCTGACAATGATGTATTTTATATAAGCAGCACATAAAGTGGTAATTTAATACCCTATCGAGCAAGATTAAACAATAAGGAGCAGATATCGCTTTAGAAAAGTTACTTTATCCAGGAAACATTTACCTACTGCAGGTGGATGTGAACCATGGCTTCCTCCTCGGTGGCTCCTGACGAGCCTGTGAGATTCTGTCCTGTTCACCACTGTTAGTTATAAGCTACATCTTTCCTTCTATGATGTTAGTTACAAGCTCTACCTTTCCTTCTGCGATGTGTATTTCTTGCCTGCTCACCACTGTTACAGTTACAAGCTCTACCGTTTCCTCTGCGATGTGTATTTCTTGCCTGTTCACCACTGTTAGTTACAAGCTCTACCTTTCCTTCTATGATGTTAGTTACAAGCTCTACCTTTCCTTCTATGATGTTTATTTCTTGCCTGTTCACCACTGTTACAGTTACAAGCTCTACCTTTCCTTCTGTGATGTGTATTTCTTGCCTGTTCAGCACTGTTAGTTACAAGCTATACCCTTTCTTCTGTGATGTATATTTCTTGAAGGCATGGACTAAATCCTAATTCCACAGTATTCGATGCACATACTCAAGAGATACTTGTTTGAATGAATGGATTAATAGAAAATAGAAGTGGTGACTTCACTTTTAATTCATTATGTCAAAGTTTGTTTACATGGAAAATTTTATGGTCCTTTGGAAAAACAGGGCCTCTGTGCAGGGTTGGTAGAGATTGTGAGAGTGCCTCAAATGGCTCTGTGGCTCTAGGATCACAAAGGTCTTCAGGGACTTGGTGGCGGCACCTGTGTTGAAAACTGAGTTCTGCAAACCCATTCGAGTGACCTGCCAGCACACACAATCCTACTTCCCAGTTGATTTCTGCACAGAGGCTTCTCCTGAATGCCCCAGGTGAACGTGGGTTTAGCCAGCACTGCTGGGCTTCCACAGCAAGCCAGGGTGCTGCAGGGATGAGAGAGAAGAGGGGCAGGACCAGGATCTTCCTGGGCCCCAGTGCCCGTGTGGGGATGCTGCCTGGCCTGGCTTTTCTGGGGGAGGTCAGGGAAATGATGGCATGGAAGGACTGTTGGCATGAGCTGCTTGCTCAAACATAGATCCCCAGGCCTGTGTGGGAGGCAAAATAGAAATTTATGTGGCTATCATCAGTAACATAGCAAATATGGGCTTCTTCCCTAGGGTGACTGACCCTCTTGCTCATCTGCTGAGCAAAGGCCAGGCCCGGCCTTCTGGGCCTCCACAGTGAGCTTTTCCCAAGCTCTGTCCACTCCGTGGAGATGACTGGAGCCAGGGCAGACATGGGGTGTTTGCTACTTTTTTTTTTTTTCTTTTTCGAGACGGAGTCTTGCTCTGTTGCCCAGGCTGGAGTGCAGTGGTGTGATCTCAGCTCAGTGTAAGCTCCGCCTCCAGGTCATGCCATTCTCCTGCCTCAACCTCTTGAGTAGCTGGGACCACAGGTGTCCGCCGCCACAACAGGCTAGTTTTTTGTGTTTTTAGTTGAGACGGGGCTTCACCGTGTTAGCCAGAATGGTCTCCATCTCCTGACATCGTGATCCACCCGCCTTGGCCTCCCAAAGTGCTGGGATTACAGGCGTGAGCCACCGCACCCGGCCAGGTATTTGTCAGTTTTTGAAAGCTACATTTAAAGAATGAAATGGACCGAACAGAATTACTTCCTTTGAATATTTAATACTTAGTCTACCAGAACACTTAAATATAGTCAATGTATTCAAGTAATAAGGAAGAACTTTCCCTCTGTTTCCAAAGCAAAAGTATAAACAACCTTTTACTTGGCAGGGATTTCACTATGTTTCTGAAAAGCCAGGAAGCACTTTTCCTGAAATAGACCCGTCTCTTCCTCTGCATAGACCCTATGAACATTTTAGCTACATTTCTGCTGTATGTGGATGTGATAGATTATAGAAAATTCCTTGCTACTGGAACTTCAGAATGCTTTCCTTTTAAACGTCAAATAGAACGTATGGATAGTAAATCTCAGACTAGTTGCGATTATCAGTCTTGATAGAGCTTCCACCAAGAACCTCTGTCAGTTACAACAGAAGGTGTCTCCCCAGCAACCCGGCTTAGATAGCAGACCGAGCCAGGCTCACCCAGGATTCAGTGCAACGTCTTCCAAAGCTGTAGCCACTGCTCTTGGAGGAGACTTGAGAAGTCCTCCCTTTGATGCCTGTGCATGGCTGTTTTCAGATCACAGCAGCTGCAGCAGCATCTCGGAGGATGCCGGCAGGGGTGTCCTGAGTATTGACACCACGGCAGAGGCCTGCAGTGTCTGAATGAAATGGGCCGTGACACTGAGCAGCCTAGAGGAGTCCACAGCCACGTTTCAAAGGTGCAGTGGCCCGAGGTGAACCCCAGAGCACTGAGGAGCCTGGAGTTGACCTGTCACGATTCCATTGAGAGAGCTGGTTGAATTCTGTACCTGTGCGGGCAAAAGATGGCTATTTGCGCTTGGCCCCTTCGCAGGCCAGGGCTAGGGAGGTTGTCTGCATAGCTAGTGGGAGCTTAACTCTGTGCACACTCGGGTCCGAGTCCCGCTCCTTTCTGTGAGCCCAGGGAAGATAGACATGCCGAGCTCTCCTGGAAGAGGGCCCTGATGAGTCAAGCTGAGCTTCAAGATGGTCGGCGTTGTGGTGTGCCTGGCGGGATCGGAGTCGGTGCATGCTGAGTGGGGGCCCGGCTGCTGCTGTCGCTATTGGGCTCAGCAGACGCTGAGGGGGACGTGGCTCCTGTTGTACTTGGTGTTTTTCTCCTCACAGGAGTGGGTTTCCCTGCAGTGAAGGTGTCGGTGCTGTGACAGGTAACCTGGCAGGAGGAAGGCGCTCATGGGGTTGTGCCCCGAGGCCCCCTTCCTCTTGAGGAGCAGGAAGGGGGTTTGGGATCCTGCTTCCGGCTGCACTCCCTTGCTAGGTTCTTTGCCTCCGGGGCCGGGAGAAGCTGAGTGCAGGCCTGAAGCCTGGATCCTTTCCATAGCCTCCGTGGCGCTTGTGGTGCTATGCGGGACGTGGCCCTTGGAACTCCAAGCCCTACTGTGGCATGCTCGCCCATTGGGGCGTCTCGGGCACCTGCTGTGTGCTAGGCTTCGTGGAGCAAGGGCTGTGGGGTAGAGGCGACACAGTACGCGGATGATGATGAGAAGCATCAGGGAGGCAGTGAGAGCAGAGCTGAGACCTGCAAGGAGGGGACTGGCTGTGGGTGTTGGGGCTCAGGGAGCTGCCTCTACCCAGAGCCACAGTGGCCAGTGAGGGCAGAGCAGGGGACCGAGGCCCAGGGAAGCGGTGTGTATGGTTCGCATCAGGTGTGCAGGTCTGCCGGGCTGGGCCTGGGGTCCCAGAGGGAACGGAGGGTCCTCGCATCTCCCTCCTCGTGTTTCCCTGTTGCTTCCTGGTCAAGGGATGCTTCTTTATTGCAACTCTGGCAGTTATTCTGCATATTAAGAGAAGTTTCACAAAATCGTAAGGGGAGAGGCTGACTAGGGATTCATTTTTTTTTTTCGCCCCCTGATTTTACACGGAGGCTTCTACTATCCCTTAGTGTGGAGGCAGAGTGCAGATGCTCTACAGTTTTCTGTCTAGGAAGAGAAGAGCTGCTGGGAAGTCACAGATCTGATCACTGCAATAGCACTGACATTTTTAAGTGACAGAATGCTGATGTCTATAATAATCAGAGTAAAACTTCAGTAGCTTCAATATAAAGATGTCGAGATGATCTTAGAGCCATTTCGTCCTTAGATCCTTCTGCAGTGTGGAGTGTGACATCTCTATCAGCTTCTGGTCAGTGGCCACCTGTGGGTAACTGAATGCTTGCAGTGTAAATGAGAAACTGAACTTCTAATTTTCTTTAATTTTAGTCAAATTTAAATAGCTATATGGGCCGGGCACCGTGGCTCATGCGTGTATTACCAGCAGTTTGGGAGGTCGAGGCAGGTGGATCACGTGAGGTCAGGTGTTCAAGACCAGCCTGGCCAACAAGGCGAAATCCCATCTGTACTTAAAAGTATAAAAAATGAGTCTGGCATGGTGACAGGCGCCTGTGTTCCCAGCTACTCGGGAGACAGAGGCAGAAGAATCACTTGAACTCGAGAGGCAGAGGTTGCAGCAAGCCGAGATCAAGCCACTGCACTCCAGCCTGGGTGACAGAGGGAGACTCTGTCTTAAGAAAAAAAAAAAAAGATTTTAAAAAACCCTACATGCCCCTAGTTGCTTCTGTAGGAGACGGCATGGTTCCAGAAGGTAGACTTTGTGTTGAGGACTCTGCAACGTCAGGCTGGAGACAGTCTCCCTTCCTAGCAGCGTGGGCCCGTGGGCTGCTCTTCTACCAGAAGGGATGGTGGAGTCTCTGGGAGGTATCTGTGGACCCAGATCTGTGTGGATTAGTGACTTGTGTTACTCACAGATACTTAGTTTTATGGGTAAATGAATACCTGGACTGGCTGCAACTTCAGGGCGAGATTCGAGAGTAGGGAGTGAAAAGTGACGACGGAACCCTGGGCTTGTCCTGCCGCCCCCACGACTCGGTAGGGGCCCCTTCTAGTCTGAAGTCCCAGCACGTGGTTAGGGTACCCCTCCCCTCTGAAGCCCCCAGGAAGTGATCGGGGCACCACTCCCCTCTGAAGCCCCAGCACCTGGTCGGGGCCCCCCTCCCTTCTGAATCCCCCAGCATCTGGTCGGGGCGCCCCTCCCTTCTGAATCCCCCAGTACCTGGTCGGGGTGCCCCTCCCTTCTAAAGCCCCCAGACCCTCCTGGCCTGCGGTGCTGCTTCTCCAAATGCTGCCTTGGCTGTTTTCCAGGAGTCACCTGCACCCCAGCAGGTTGCGTGTGCTACTTCTTTTGGGATCTGGGGTGTCGGTGAAGCTCATTTATCTTGTCTTCCTCCTCATGTGCCATATCTCACCTATTGTCTGTCCGAGTTCGTGTGAGTGCGTGTTGTGCGTTCTCAGGCTGTACTCGGTGCTTAGGTGACAAGATCGTCTTAGAGCAACGGACTGTGTACTCCAAAGGACGCTGTGCATGAATTGAGACACAGTTTACTTGTGGGGTTTAAATTTCCTGGGTGTTGGAGGCAGTTACGGGGAAACAAGGTCTAAAAAAGCCCTTGGGGATGAGGAAGGAAATAATTAAAAAGATTACTTTATACACACTTAACAGTTGATTTAATTTGTAGGTGAATCTCGCATTTTGGGAACTACTAAAGCTACTGTTTGTGGGGATTCCTTGATGAGTTTGTTTTCTGTCAAGTAGAAAGTAAAGTGGATCGGTTTTGCTTTTAATTCTGACTGACTAGAATCTACTTCCTTTTTCACCCCTTTCATGTTAGGATGGGGATTGGACTAGAAGAGCTGTAGGATCTCTTTATTTCTGATCTTAAATGAATTTTTTCTTTGCTCACTGTTTTTGTTGTTGTTGTTGTTGTTGTTGTTGTTGTTTTTGGTGAGCTACTGTTTTTTCCTTCAATACACTGTTCTACGGGTTGGGAAATGTGCTCAATTTGTACCGTGCTTTAAATGTGCACAGTGGTTCTAAATTGCTACTTTTCGTTAAAGTTAGATATAACATCTTAATTAAAATGTCATCTATAAATCAGGTACAGTCTGAGGCCTGGAGACCCCTCTTGTCACTTCCTTCCCGCCGTGTCTCCTTCCCTGGCCACGTTGCCCCTGGCCACGTTGCCCCTGGCCACATCTCCTCCCCACACCACGCCGTGTCATCCCCCCACCACGTCACCTCTGGTCACATCACCTCCCTCCCGGCCACATCACCTGTGACCTTACTGCCTGCTTCCCTCCCTCCTTGGTGGCCTCCATGGCTCCTGCTGTCTGCCCTCCTGAGAGTCTGTTCGAGGCTCCTTCCCCGTTTTCTGCTCCTAAGTGGGTCTTGGGGCCTGGATGTTTCACAGGATGCAAGTTTCTTCCCTTCCAGCCGCGGGTCTCTGAACGTCAAGTCCAGAGAGTGCACTAAACTATCCTTACCCACCTGGAGGCCCCGAACCCTGATCACCGACCACCAGGGCTTTTCTGCAGGGTGTGCGGCAGACTCATGCGTGAATTGGTCTCAAAAGGTGCTTCCAGGAATCCTTGTTTTAAGTGCACTGGAGCAGAGATGGGGAGAGGGGACCTCTGGGTTTGCTCAGAATTTGGCCCTGATCACAGCCAACGAGGCAACATAAGCTCCTCCTAAATGAAGCATTCCATAGACTGATTTTACACATGACAGTTGTGATGGCTGGAAAAGGCTTCACACAATGAGTGAGTTTGAGCTGCATTTGAAGGAAGAACAGGTCTCTGCAGGTGGAAATGAAAGATCAGGGTGACCCAAGTCATCAGCTGTAGCGGGGGGTGGGGTGGTGCGGACTCCCCATGGATGGTGGGCATCGCTGTAATTCAGGAGAAGGCAGGGGTGCGAAGCAACAGCACAGCAGCATTAAAATTCCCCTGCAGAGAGGAGACTGAGATATTATCACATGTATACAACTGAGAGAAGATTTGAGGATGATTTCTGGGAGCCTATGGGAAGATCACGTGCTCATCATCAGTTCTTGGGATCTCTTTATGAAGTGAAAACAGTCATGCCTCTGCCTATCTTGTAAGCTGTTAAGATCAAATCGGATAATCTTCAGTGAGCCTTGTAAATGCTAAAGGTTATGACAGACTGTTCCAGCACCCTTGTCTCTATCCTCCTTTCCTCCTCTGTAACGTGAACCCTGCTAGGTACCTCACTATCTGCCTGGCTTCCTCCTCCATAACGTGAGCCCTGAGTACTTGCTGGGTACCTCGCTGTCTGCCGTACAGCTGGCTGTAGCCTTGTCAAACGCACTTGGCTGGCACATAAGCAGAAGTGCTCGCCGGGCCTTGGGAGGGCTTTCTGACATGTGGATGCCTGCTTTTCCCTGTTAGGCTGGAGCTGCAGGAACCCTCCTAGACCAGACAGAGGACCAAGGCTGTGGCCTCGGGGTGGGGGTTGGGGGAGCTCCCTGGGTTTATTATGTGGGTGAGAGCAAACTTCAGTCCCGCTGCGGCATCGGGATTCAGGGTTCCTTCTGGAATGTTCTGAGTGAGAAACAGGAAGTGTGCACAGGTGCGTCTTTTGCGGATTTTACGGTTATCTTGAGCGAGCACTGGTGCCTCTGAGCTATGAACCTGCAGAACCACTTCTTCCACTAACGGCCGCCTTTATAGAAGGAATGACTTACAAACGATGCCACTTCAGATGGAGGTATTTGCAGGTGTGGCCTGAAAAATGAACAAAATGACTTTCATCTCAAAGAAAGTTCCTTACATTATTCCCAATGATAGACATTTGAGCTTTCCAATGAGTATTAAAATATAAAAATCTTGTGTCCACCACTTTCTCATGTGACCAATGGTGATATTGATGTGTTTTTTTTGTTTGTTTTTTGATATAGAACGAAATGTGGAAGTTGCTCATAATTCTGAACCAGTGTTTTCTAACCAATGTGTGATTACAAAATCGTGTGCTGGTAAAAGTCATTCAAGTGTAGGATGGACCAGTTGACTCAGAAGGAATTGGGGCAGAAAGGCCCGTCGACCAGAGCACAGACTCTGCGTTGCAGACAGCCTGTGCGGAAGTGCCACTTATTACATTTTGCAGCAGAGAATACCTAAAATGATCTGAAAACACAATGAAAATACTGCTTCCTACTTGTATATCAGCATGGGGTCGGACTTCCTTCATAAACTTGAGCCACGGCTCTGCAGCCCACTGAATGCAGATGCAGGCATGAGAACCCTGCTGTCTGAGGTGCAGAGATGTTAGGTGTTTTCACAGCAGCACAAACTGTTGCCACGCTGCTACTTATTTGGGAAAATGGTTTCTTCTTGAAGACTGTGTTAAGATGTAATGACTTTATCGTTGTAAAATAAACTAAATTGTTACCTTTTTTTTTTTTTTTTTTTTGAGACGGATTCTTACTCTGCCACCCAGGCTGGAGTGCAGTGGTGTGACCTCAGCTCACTTCAACCTCTGCCTCCTGAGTTCAAGCAATTCTCCTGCCTCAGCCTCCCTAGTAGCTGGTACTACAGGTGTTAAGCACCATGCCAGGCTAATTTTTGTATTTTAGTAGGGACGGAGTTTCACCATGTTGGCCAGGCCGGTCTCGAACTCCTGACCTCAAATGATCCGCCTGCCTCTGCCTCCCAAAGTGCTGAGATTACAAGCATGAGCAGCCTGGGATCAAGGTGCAGGCAGGTTTGGATCCTCTGGGGCCTTACTCCATGCTGTGTAGACGGCGTCCTCTCTGTGTCCTCACAGGTTTCTCTTATGTGCGTGCAGCACTGAGGACTGTGTCTAAATTCTCTCAAAAGAATACCAGTCATACTGGATCAGGGCCTACTCTTAAGATCTTAGGTGACCTAAATTTCCAAGTTAAAGACCCTGTATCTAAATACAGTGATATTTTGAGTTTCCGGGGTTGTGACTTTAACATGGGAATCTTGAGAGGGGGGACAGTTCAGCCCATGACACCTTTAAGGAAGAATCGTGGTGAAACCGCTACGTTGGATCAGGTAATGTTTCCTTGGCTGAGACGTTTAAAGCTATAACAAGCAACTGAAGGGAAAAAGACGGTATCAAAATTTAAAATGTTCATTTCAGAGGATACTATTAAAGTAAAAAGACAACCCACAGAACAGGATAGATTATCACGATAAGGACCTGATATCATGAATATATTTAAAAGCTCTTAGTAAAAATCCAATTTAAAAATGGACAAAGGATTTGAATAGACATTCTCCAAAGAAAGACATATAAATGCCTTAAAAAGCACATGAGATGTTTAGCAGAATTCATCATCTTAGAAATGGAAATCAAAACCACCGTGAAATACCACTTCACAACCACCGGGATGGATAAAACCCCAGTATTGGACAGTGACATGGAGGTGAATTTGGGAAAAGTGAAATCTTGATATATTGCTAGTGGGAGGGGAAGTAAAATGGTACAGTTGATTTGGAAAAGTCTGGCAGTTCCTCAGAAAAGTTGAACATGAAATCACCGTACAACCCAGCAATTTCACTCCTAGGCATATGCCCAAGAAAATTGAAAATATTTTGCAAGAATCTTCATAGCAGCATTATTCGTAGTAGTAGAAACAGTCCAGGTATCTGTCGACAGGTCACTCACTGTGAGATTCCACTCACCTTGGACGTGAAAGATGTCAGCACCGAAGGTCACGCACTGTACGATTCTCCTCACAACAGGTGTCCAGAATGGGCAAATCCAGAGAAACGGAAGTCGGCTGGCGATTTCCAGGTGCTGGCGGAAGGAAGGAGCAGGTGCTGACTCTTAATGGGTTCAAGGTTTCTTTGGCCCGTGGTGAAAAAGTCCCAGAATTACATACTAGTGGTTGATGTGCAGCTTTGAGAATATGCTGAAAAGACTGAATTGTATCCTTTAATATTGGGGCTTTTATGATTTGTAAATTCCTTTCAATTTCAAAAGGAACTCAAGAACTTCTTTGGTGTTGATATTTGGATTGTGAAAGAGACAGTATCCAAAACAAGTTACTATGTAACTCACGTCCCCAGAGTTAAACTTCATTTTCTGAGGATCTTAAAGGAAGTGTTTGAGCCTAGGAGACACAACGATCCTATACTAGATGTTACACCCCATCTTACTGATTTCTATCTCACATAACCATATTCAGGGAATACCGACACGTAAACGTGAGCTGAATGCTATGCAGAGGCACATTCCTCTTACCCGGATGATCTTTAGTGGTGCAGTAAGAGATGAGGTCATAGCAACGTTAGTTTAGCTAGTTTAATTTCCATGGCAACAGGAATTTGGCACATCTGATGAGTTAGATGTCCCTGCACAGCTCCTAACGAGGTTGCCCATTTCTGTGTGGTGTCTGTGTATATTCTTGCTGTGGAAAAAAGTGATAGCACCTGCACAAACAGTTGCCCGGAAACACGCACGAAGCTGGTGAAGGCAGAGGACAGGTAAGAGGGAAGCATGGCTCAGCCCTGGCAAAGAAGATCGTTATTCCGAACGCAGTCAGGTGGAGAGTCTTGCTGCTGGTGTCTGGGAAATGTGTTGTGTTTGCTTCTATCTGAACAGCTGGACCTGAGCGTGTCTGTGCTTCAACATTTAATCTGTACAGTATCCTCGGCAGGGCATGTAGCTCTGTGGCAGAGGACACCCCGGCCACAGTGGATGTCAGCGGCGGTGGCTGGACTCAGGGTCCGTGAATGTTGTGTGATCGAACGTGTTTGGTTCATTCTCAGCTCTTGCCCAGGTGCCTCCCGAGCTTCGGGTGCTGTGGCTCCCCAAACCCTTCCCATCTGTGTGTAGCATGACCACCACCTTCCTACCATATGTTTGTCCTACCACGGCTGCCGTGTCTAACGGACACTTCGCTTTCCAGCTACTTTCCTATAATCAAAACCCTTGAACGACTTTGCCTGCGTTTCAGAGATGACAGGGTATTAGTTTTTCATGATTACTCTGAGGATTTCCAAAAGCAAATGAAACTTACGGGATGTAAGATATTAGAAGTGACAGTAATTATAGATGGCTTTTCTCAGTCTTTTGATTGTGTTAAAATTACATAGCACTCTAAGTGTATGGTTTGGTGGCATTAAGTGTGTTCACACTGTTGTGCCGCGGTCACCGCCATCCATCTCCAGAACTTCCTGGTCTCCCCACGCTTGAAACTCGATCTACCAAACACTAGCTCTCTTTCCGTCCCAGCTCTGGTAAGCAATACAGATTGCTTACAAAATAGGCTTTTTCAGTAAGAGAAGGGGCAAGGAAAAGAGCTCTAAAGACTGTCTTGAGATTTGAGGAAGTGTTTTATTTGTTGCTGTCTGGTTCCCAGTGTAAAGGAACTATTGAAGACATGGGAAGGCGAAGGTCTGTGACCTCAGGAAGTGCTGGACTGGGCAGCTTTCCTGCTGTACCGGGGGCACTTGTCCTCAAACCTACCTGAGATAATCGCATGAGGATGGTGCTGCCTTGTGACAGCTCTGAAATTGGTCTCCTTGAACGTTGTCAAGTACATAAGCTTTGGCGATTACCATCTAGTGTCTGCGGGAGACCTAGAATTTGAACATTGTTGACTTTAGAACACACTCATTTGTATAACACTCTACCTGTTCTCATCAATGTGTTCTCTTTTTTTGCCTTAATATTCTGTGTTGCGGTAGCAGTAGTTGCAGCGGACGCTACTTCTGGTTCATGGTCATTGCCCAACACAAGCTTCTGGAAACCATGTGAAAAATGAAGGGGAAAGTGCTTTTCTGCAAAGGCTTTTTTTGAATATCTTGTTTTTTCTAGAATATCTGTTGTGGTGTAAAACGTTTTCATATTTACGGTTTTGTAACGTGTTTTACACTAGTTAGCTTTAAAACCTCCTGTTTTTGCATGTCATGGGGCTGCTTTGTCCTGTTATTCTATGATATAGCTGGTTTGCAAAACTATTGGTTATTTCCCTTTAAAAACCAAAGCAGCTTACAGATAGAGTGTGATTCCTGTAAGAATTTAATTGTAAAATTGATTTGTGTTCAATAAGCTTACCGAAATGACTAGATCAGTGGACAAAAAGATAAGAACATGTCAAGTCTCTGGGCCATGAAGGACTTCCAAATAATACACATGATGCACAGTAATTTCTTAACAAAAGATTAGATTTGGTACATAACTATTTAAAACCTCCACATTTTCTATTACAGCCATTCCACAGTGCCCATGGGGGTGGGCTGCAGGACTGCCTATGGCATCCGAGGTCTGTGGGTGTTGAGGTCCCTGCTCTAAAATGGCATGGTGTTTGCATATGACATACGCACATCCTCCTGCAGACAGTCATGTCAGGGTTGCTCGTATCAGCTATGCCATGGACGTGCCATGGGAGTAGTTGTTTAATGAATAATAAATTCTGAATGCTTAGTACAAACACATTGAAAAATATTCTTGATCTATGATTGGTTGAATCCACAGGCCTGGAACCCCGGGAGAGAGTACAAACTCTAGAAGCAAAACAAACAAAGAAATTGAGGTCAGCAGTGACAGGTGTGGGATCACACTGAATCTCATGTGTTTTGCTGTGTGTGTCACTGTGTCCCGTGTAAACAGGAATCATTTGTAGCTTAAGGTAAAATAGGTAACAGGAAACATTACAGAATGGGCACGAAGGCGCACCCCTCATTACCCCGTGTTACAGCCAAGTGTCTGCCTCCTGGGGAAGGATCTGTTCTGTGGGGAGACTTCCGGATGTGTGAAGTGAAATGCCATCCGAGAAGCGTGGCTTTGGCCGGAGCACATCAGACGAGAGTTAGCGTGGCATGGAGTTTCCACAGTGCCCCTCAGGCCTGCTACTTCTCTCCTCTCCCCACCCCTGGCCCTGACTCTTACCAAGGGAGGAAAGTTCAGCTCCAGTTGAGCCCCGCGCAGGGCTGTGGATCTCTAGGGCAGATGCCACCTTCGCCTGAATAGGCTGTGTCAGAGGAGGGTCTGGCCGTACTTGAGCTGTGAGAGATGCTCTCAGAGATCCAGCATCCTGAAAACCCAGGTGCTGAAGGTTCCTCCTCCACCGTCCTGCGGGGAAGGGGGTCTTATCCTGCTTCCCCTCAACCCGAGCTGACTTTTGTCTGTTCTGTACACCTAGTTTTTCAGAGCAGTTATTGTTAATCATCTAGCAGACAAACACCATAAGGTGACAGCCTGGGAGGGTAGATGGGGCTGTGGAAGATAGTTTCCTGAATAACAGTGTTCAGATTCCTGTTTTGCCGTCATTTGACCCAAGGCCTCCAGATAATTGAAATATTGTCAGCAAAACACCCATTTTGTATCTGAGTTTTTTTTCATGTTTGTTTTTGTTTTTGTTTTTGTTTTTGTTTTTGTTTTGTTTTTAAGGAATGGGTGCAAACTTCTAACCGGGGACCTGACAAAAGAGAAGGATTTCTTTTCAAAGTGAAGGTCGGGGATGGTTGGCATTTGCCATCTGTGACGAGCAGGGACCCAGGCTGCTTCCCTCCTGCCGCCCGACTCCTGCTGCCCGACTCCTGCCCCTTCAGCTCCTGCCCCTCCAGCTCCTGCCCCTGTTCCCACCAGCAGGAAGAGGAGCGGGAAGGTGCCTTTTCCCCTTTAAGGGGATGAGGTGAGAGTTGCACCTGCCATTTCGCTAGTCCCTGGGGTGATTCTCCAGCATGGGTGGGAGTTGGGTTTGGAGGCCTGAGCCCCGTGAAGCCGGGATTGCTTTTCCCTGAGCAGTGGGAACCTAGACTCTGGGAAGTGGGGTCAGAGGGTAGCCTTTGCTGCATCTGCAGGAGGGGCCTCTCGTCCCAGTTGACATCTTCACTGCAAAAGGGGGTGTGGGCTTCATGGTCCATTGACAGAGCGTTACTTGTTTTTGTTTGTTTTTTAAGCACATTGAACCCTAATTCCTTTGGCCTTTACTAAAGTGGCACTTTGTAATTCCACATGATTTCATCGTTATACTCGCAGGAGAGAATGCTTCCTGTAAACCAGAAGGATCTCTGAGACGGTTCTCGGCCCATAGAGAGTTCCTTTTCCCAAGGTTAAAGACACAGCCTCAGGAGGGGTTGAGGACACACTGCGACAGCCTCAGGAGGTCCTGGACATGTGCCCAAGGTGTTTGGGGCACAACTTGGTCTTACACATCTTAGGGAGATGTGAGACAACAATATATGTGAGATGTACGTTGGTTTGGTCCAGGAAGGGAGGGACGGCTCGAAGCGGGGAGGGGTTTCCAGGTCACAGGTAGATCAGACAAATGCGTTTCTGGTGCACCTTTCCAGAGGAAGCAGTCAGATCCGCATTTATCTCCGTGTGCAGATGGTGACTTTGGGTTCTCTCCTCTGTCATGAGGAATTTCCTTGTGGATCGATTGTGAGGGAGGTACATGGCTTGTTTTTTTCTCCCCCAGTATCTGTCTCTGTTCAGAAAAGCATGGGAGGTAGGTTTGCCCTAAGCTGTTCCTTACGTTGAGGTCCCTTTAGCTTAGTGATTTTGGGGTCCTGAGATGTATTTTCAACTTCATGTTTCTGAACACACTGGCACTCTAAACAGTGTTGTAGGAGGCATCTAACTTACTTAGAAGAAGAAGAATATTTGGAAGGACTTGAGCACCTTCATCCGTGAGAGAACCAAGCCTTTGTTTAGTTTGCTTTGCCCCGAGGCTGTTACTCTGCCCTGGGCTGTGCGGCCTTAGAAAGCTGTGCCCCTCTGAGCTCCTGCCTGTGGAATCTGGTGACTTTGAAGTTAATCCAGCAGCTACATGTTTTGGAAAGCAGATTGCCTCTGAAAGTGTTGGTGATTATGATTCTAACACTAGAATTTCAGTGTGTATTTTCCACCCTTCTTACTTTGTCTCCTCATACACTGAGATGCTGCTGCATTTGCCCTTAGGCTTCACAGAGGGAGGGTCAGTTCTGACCCTATCTTAGATATTGACCTTTGAACAGACAGAATCGGGATTCAGAAAAACCCTTGAACTGTGAGAGTGTGCTGATATCTATGTAAGTGGGGTTCATGTGTCAAACTCAGGTTTAAGAAAAAACAATTCTAGGCTGGGCATAGTGGCTCACACCTGTCATCCCAGCACCTTGGGAGGCTGAGGTGGGCAGTTCACTTTTGAACCCAGGGATTCGAGACCAGCCTGGGCAACATAGCAAGACCCTGACTCTACAAAAAATTAAATAGGAGTGGTGATGTGCACCTGTGGCCCCAGGTGCTCGGGAAGCTGAGGCTGGAGGATCACCCAAGCCTGGCAGGTTGAGGCTGCAGTGAACCATGATAGCACCACTGTGTTTATGGTGCACTGTGCCTGAGTGACAGAACAAGAACCACCACCCCCCAGACACAAAGTATCAATTCATGTAGAGGCCAGTTCTGCTGGGACCACCTGTTAAGGCTACTCTGGGCCTCACGGTTTTAGAAGGGTCTGTTCCGGGGGCGAAAGGGAGTGGCTTGAGGGCCTAGAAGCCAGTTCTTGTGGTTCAGCGTGATTGCGGATGTGGAGATGGGGGCAGGGCTCTCTAGGGCATGAGTGGGTAAACGGATGGGCTTCCAGGATGAGTCCCTGTGATTTTGCCTGGTTTACATCTGTCCAATACAAATCCACAGTTTCTTACTCGAGAAGCTTCTGCTGGGGCTGATGGACTGGCCTGGGGAGAGAGGGTACCCTCAGAGCCTCAGGGTGCCATCTGGTTTAGGCAGAGCACTTAGTCACCTAGATCTAGGATTTATGGCACTACAGGGGACTCATCACACTTGGAGCAGCAGCCATCTGCATTCTAGACTTGGTTCTAGGCGAAGTACTTTGGAGTCTGTTGGTACCCTGTGTTCTGTTTATCTGTAAAACAAGTTAGAGTTATAACTAGTTACAACCTATGATTAAAATTTTACTACAGAATATGGCAGTTGTGGTGGAGCCTGGCCAGAGACCCCCACTCTCGTACGCTGCCGCGTGCTGGGGTTGCAGGCGTTGCCTGCATCAGCTGCCCCTCCTGGCGTGTCTGTGTTCTTGACACTGGTGCCCATCGAGGCTCGGCCTGTGGGACTTGTACAGCCATTTGTCTCTGTGTTCCTCTGAGGTTTCGCAGACTTCACTGTCCTGTGGCAGAGCGTACAGTATCGGCTTGCATCCTGATCTCCCCAAACCCCAGGACCGGTCAAGAGTTCCTGACACACAACTGCAGAGGGCCCCGTGGTGTGGATTTGCGGGTGACACAACCTTTCCCCAGTTCGGCCTTCATCTCCAGAGTTGGCTTTAGGGTGATAGAAGCTTCCTTCAGACTGGGGGGCCCTGAAGCTTTGGTGCTAGGAATTCGGTGACCAGCACGGATGATACCTCGTGTCTCTGCATTTGTAGCAATAGTTGTTAACATGACCACGAGATGTACAGAGGAAGGAAAAAGGAGGTTTTCTTTTCAGAGGAACACTCTGTGCTTTGGGAAATGTGGTCTCGGGGGAGCTGTAAGCACGCGCCCCTCAGGAGGGGAGGAGGCCGCGGTGTTACACGTTCCGGGGTTTGTTGGCTGTGTGTGTTCATCGGGCTCATGGAATGTCGGAACGTTTACAGGGAAAGTGGGGTTTGTTCATCCGGTTCGTGCAATGTCTGAACACCTATAGGGAAAGTCTAGCACACATGCAGTGAGTTAACCTGTAACATCCATGTTCACCTTGGGGCAAGCGTAACATTTGAAATGAGGTTGACTGGGCGTGTCATGTACAAAGGTGAGCTGTTGGGCGCAGACGTTTATGCGCAGCCTCAGTCACAGCCAGGACTGGCTCAGGGTCTGCAGCTTGTGGCGGGAAAGGACACCCACGAGGTCATTCTGTCCAGTCGGGGCTGCCATCAGGGTCCCAGGGTGGGGCTGTCTGGTCAGCCAGCGTCTGGAGTCCCCCCAGGTCCCGTGGGCAGCGTTCCTCTAAACCAGGCTTCTGACTGTGGAGGAGTCTTCATGCTGGTTAACAGACTGTACAGGAGTAGCGCCGTGGAGCTTTGGGGTCCACCTTCCCTATGATGCCGGTTACATTTCTCTCCGGACCTCATCGTAGCCACAGAGAGTGCACCTCGTCTGACAGCAGGGGTTGCCGTGTTGATATAGTAATTTATTGTATTAACCTTTTTATTACTATTTTATTAACTTTTTTTTCTTTTTAAAGAGATAGGATATTGCTGTTACTCAAGCCAGTCTTGAACTCGTGGCCTCAAGCAATCCTCCCACCTCGGCCTCCCAAAGTGCTGGGGCTTATATACGTGAGGCAGTGCACCCAGCCTACAGCCATGTTTTTAAAACTCAGCACTTTAAAAATCCTACTCCTTTCACCCCCTCAAGCACGCTGGTTAGCCTTGTGCAAACTGGGGTGTCAAGATCTTGGCCCCCCTTTTATTTTACCCTTTGACCTCAAGTTCTGATGAGAACAGCAGTTACAAAATGGGCATTAGGTGATTCTTCTGTTACTAAAGCCAGAATTCTCACCAGTTAGAGATGTTTGCCCCCAGAGTCCCAGGAAGCTGTTTTGAATCAAGCTGGTAGCAAATAAGTAAGGAACTAAACTCTTGGTCCTCTGCTTAGTACCAGGGGAATGGGTTAGTTACTGATACCCTTTGATCTGTGCTCACGTGCTGCATCTCGTCACGGGAAGCAGAGTCACCCTGTGGAATAAAGTCCGGCTCACGGTGGCACGTCGAGACGCTCTGGGCTGTCAGTCCCTTTTACAGCGGCAGACTTGGAGACTCAGCATCGCGTGCAGAGCCCGGGCAACCAGAGTGCACCCACCTTAGAGACCACACGGCCGGTCGGCAAGGTGGACGTCCGGGCATATGGCCCTGACAGGCCGGCTGCGAGGTGAATTAGGAATTCGTTAGCAAAGAAATCAAACTCGCCTGTGGGTCCCAGCTACTTGGAAGGCTGAGGCGGGAGGATTGCTTAAGCCAGAAGGTCAAGGCCGCGATGAGCCATGATTTTAATACTGCACTCTGGCCTGGGTGACACAGGAGACTCCGACTCAAAAAAAAAAAAAAAACAAAAAAGCCAAACCTTACTCTTCATAGCAGGAGGGATAATTTATCAAAGTAACTGCCACAAAATCTTAGATGATGTCGGCCTCCATCAGCTCCTTCCTACCTGCAAACTGCCTGCTTTGACGTTGCCATCATTGGAGATATGTTAGGGACTTAGTATGGATTGACACCCATAGGACAAGCAGATCGTGGAAAGGTGGGAACCAGGGCTGGGAGGATGGTGACCACGGCCAAAATAAGAACCGTGGTGGGCTGGGAGGTCCATCTTCTGTCTAAAGTGTTTTTAATAATAACAAAAATAGTGTCTCAGGAGCATGAGAGGGCAGGCCACAGACGCGGAGAACATATCTGTAAAAGACTCATCTGATAAAGGCTGTTATCCAAACCATGCAAGGAACTCTCAAAACTCAACAAGAAAATGAATAACCTGATTAAAAATGGGCTAAAGACCTGGACAGATACCCCAACAAAAAAGATTCACAGATGGCAAATCTACACATGAACAGATGGCCCACGTCTTATGTCATAGGGTGAGGCGTCAGAGTACACCCATCAGCCTGACCAAAATGCGAACTCCGACACCACCATGTGCTGGTGGGTGTGTGAGCATCAGGACCCTCACTTATCTCTGGGGGAAGTGGGGCAGCGGCTGTGGGAGGCAGCGTGGTGGTTTTCCTTGGAACTAAGCTCTCCGACCACAGGAGCAATCACAGTCCTGGACGTTTACTCAGAGGAGCTGAAAGTTTACTTCCATGTGGAAATGTGCACACAGATGTTGACAGCAGCTTTGTAATTGCCAAAACTGGAAAGCAACCAAGATGCCCTTCATAGGTGAATGGATAAACTGTGGTATGTCAGATACTGGGATATTATTCAGCACTAAAAAGAACTGGACCCCTAAGCCATGAAAAGACACGGAAGGATCTTAAACACATGTTGCTAAGTGAGTCTCCAACCTGGACAGGCTGCCTGCTGTCTGAGTCCAACCACAGCACAGTCTGGAACAGGCAAAGCTGTGGAGACAGTCAAACAGTCAGCGGCTGCCAGGGGTTGGGGAAGGGAGAGATGAATGGGAGGAGCATAGGGGATGTGGAGGGTGGGAAACAACTCCAGGTGGGGCTTTCATGAGAGATCAATGCCGTTCCACGTCTGTGAAACCCACAGAGTGAGCAGCAGCAGGCCGAGTCCTCGTGTGAGCTGTGGACTGTGGGTGGTGGTGCCGTGTTGATGCGGGTCTGTCGGTCGTACAGGCATGCTGGTCTGGTGAGGGCAGGAGAATGATGGAGGCTGAGCCTGTGCTGGGAAAGGAGATACCTGAGGACTCTCTGTACTTTCCTCTTGATTTTGCTATGAACCGAAAATTGCTTTTAAAAACGTCTATTGAAAAGGCAAACAAAAGAGTACTGGCCAGACAGCATCTGTGTGAGGGTGTGGCCTGTGTTCTACGTTCAGAATTTCCCTGTTAGAATACACATATCTAAATTATTCAAAGTTAAACCTTTGCAGTCAGTAACTCACTACAAAGTGATAGTATCAGCTTGAGCGCTGCCAGGATGGCCAGGATCCTATATCCTGACCAGCTTCTCCCCTTACAGGTGCAGTTGACGTCCATGGCCACATCCCAGAAAGCAGTAGGGCTGGAATCAGGAGTCAGGCTTTGCGGGACAGAGAGGAAGTGAGATCTTGTAAGCACGTGGCTGAGGGTAGGCAAGGAGGAGCCCGTGGCAGGGAGCTGGCAGGGATGACTTTTTGATCAGTTGTCCTTATCGCTGAGGCCTTCTTAGACTTGGGGAGTTGGGAGTCCTCACTCTTGGGCGCCTCAGAAACCAAAGGCTGCTCGTAATCCTCAAGTTCCAGATGCCTCAGGGGAGGTACCTGGGTTGTTGGCTGCAGTTTCATTATTTGCTGCTCAGTGGGATTTCCCCGCAGCATTTCTGGTTGTTTTTAAGAGCTGATGTTTGAGCTATTTAAAATCACATATGGATGTCGATTTATCTATAAAAGTTAAGAATGGAATTTGAGTTCAAAGAGTTGTGAAAATGCTCAAGGTTGTGTACTAATGTATACATTACATTTGTGGAAATATCTAAAAGTCTAGGATTTATATTAAACACTTCTCTTGATTTTTGTAATATCTACCTGTCATTTTTCCATTTGATTCATAGATGTCAGAGGGCTTAAATTTTGAGTGTCTGAATTCACTGAAATTAAAACTTCTTACATCAAATGTAATTAAACTGAATGTAGCCAACAGTGCATGTTTTTATAAGTATTGATTAAAATATATATAAAAACACATATCCATCAACATGCAGATGGGGGCAACATATTAAACCATGGAAGTAGAATTAGTATTCTTTGTTTTCTCAGAAAACAAATTTTTAAAAAGCCAGGGGTCTTATAACTTTCTAGTTTCCAACTTATTTGCCCTAAAGTGGAAGATTAACAGCAGCAGAAGAGGAGATCCTGGGCCAGTGCAGGCTCTGGGAGCAGCGGGGTGAGTGCTGGAAGGAGCTGGCTGGAGGCAGAGCAGGGAGGTGATCAGGGAGGCCAGGATGGCCTGAGGGCATGCTGCTCAGTGAGTGAGAAAGGGTTCACGTTCCCTGGAGAACCCTTGTCTCTGCCCATGGAAAACCCAAACTCCTTCCAACTGGGATGTGCATCTCATGTAAAAGTTGTTACTCCCAGAAAGAAAGCCAGTGGATGTAGAATTTTTTTGTATACAGAAATTACTTGAAATTTGTTTCTAACCTTATCCTTTTCTTCCACCATCTTAATGTCCAGTAACTTCCTACAGGTGACGCACACATCTTAGGAGAGCGCTGTATTTCAGTTGCTGTTGGCTCCGATGTGACTTTGTGGTATCTGAGGTTCTGGCTCTGAGGTTCTGCCCAGAACGTGGCTCCTCCCTGCTGAGCGTTGCTTGTTGAAGGCCCGTGTGGAAACTTTCCCTGTCAGCTCGTTGACCGCAACAGTCTTGGTTCAGAAACCTTGGACCTCCTGAGACTTCACACAGCCTTCTAAATTTTCTTGCGTGACCTTTTCATTTTAGTGTTCCCCATTAATTCAGCTGTTTTCCAGAATGTAAGTAAGCTGCTGGATGCAGGGTGGGGGGTGCCCTCCGTTGGCTCTGGGGAGAAGCATCGCTGTTTCTCCGGGTGGAGCTTCCCGGCCATCATGTTGTGCTCCAAGACGCAGCAGGGTTCTTTGGCAGAAGCAACCGTCGAAGGCCCGCGTCTCAGTGGCAGGGTGGCTGAGGGTATGCAGCCTCGCGGCCATACCGGCCCCTCCCCATCAATGGCACCACGGAGAGAAGCAGGGGGAGGCCTGGGATCTGTCTCCAGAGTCACAGCTATGCTTCCGAGACTGCGTCGTCCGTTTGTAACTAGACAAGCAGAGAAAGTGTTGGAGATAAGCAGGAGACGGTGTCTGTCCCTAATGTGCTCAGGCGTGCCCTTGAGAGGGTCAGGTTTCTGTGCAGTTGATCCGGACTCAGCCTGGCTGTGGCAGTGCAGGTGACTGCTGGGCTTTGGCAAGACTGCAGCCACTGTCCATCTGAGATGGCCCCCTTCCCAGGTTCACGGTGCCAGCTGGGCGCCCAGGCCTGATTTCCCGCCAGGACGGAGGCCCTGTGTATGTGTTGGGGGAGGGGGCGAGGAAGGGGAAGGTGGGGTCCTCCTTTATTGCCGTATCCAATGCCACGCGGGGTTAGCACTCAGGAAACACGTGCTGTGTGCGTCAGCGATTAAGTTCAGAAACCTGGAAAATTCAGCAGTGTAGTCTTTGGGCATGCAAGACCCGTTCAGCCCTGGGGCTCTTTCTCAGAATTTCCTTCCATGGCATCCTCCTCATCCCGGGGGCCTCTGTCCCCGCATGGCTGTTGGCAGCTTCACAGCTTCCTCTGCCTCCCCTCCCAGGCCCTGGTGTGGCTGGGGCGGCTAGTGGCTGTGTGGACACCATAGCCAGTAGATCGTTGGTGCCAACGCCTTGGGCCTGGGTTACCTGAGCCAAGGACTCCAGTGCACGGCTGAGCTCACCCCGAATGCCTGGATCGGAAGGCCTAGGCTTGCAGAGGGCTGGGAGTTGGATATCGAAGGACAACTGCAAAGCGGAAGGGGAAATGGGTGTGTTGGATGGGCAGCTGGAGGAGTCTGTGCAGAGCCTGGGACCCGGAGTAGACGCAGAGCTGGCATAGGGAATCCGGTGACACAGCCGCCGTGGAAGTGGACAAAGTTACAGGCCTCAGATCGATATGGAGGGGCTGGTCTAAAACGATCCTCCTTTTCCTTTAATCCTAACAACTGCTGGCTTACAGGGTAGGGGAGTGAGATCTGTGGTGGTGGCGAAGAGAGACAGGGATTTTAATTAAATCCCTCTTTCTAGGAGGGCAAGTAGCCATCTCTGTAGGACAGTGAGCATTTTCATCTGAGTCAGCTCAGGCTGTTGTAACGAAACACCATTGACTGAGTGGCTTACGAACAACAGGAATTTGTTTCTCACAGTTCTAGAGGCTGGAAGGCGGGATCAGGATGCCGCAGGAGGGGGTTCTGGTGTGGGCCGCTTCCTGGTTAGCACACACCTGCCTCTCTGGCCCTGACACAGTGGGAGAGTGAGGGATTTGCTGAGCCCCTTTCTGAGGCACAAACCCCATTCACGGGGCTCCAGCTTCAGGAACTCATCACCTCCCAAAGACTTCCTGACAGCATCGCATTGAGGGTGAGGATTTCAACCTGTGTTTTGGGGGACGGGTAGGCAGTTTGTCACCGTCACCTTCTTTGTGAACTTCTGACTCAATATTGAGTCTGTATTCGGCTCTCCAGGGGACAGAGCCTATGTGGACACTGAGCAAGGTCAGAGCTGCAAGCATGTACACATTGAGGGCAGGGGAGCTGCCAGGGGTGCAAGAACGGGTCTTCAGAGTCAATCGGAGCTGCTTTCCTGGCAAATGTACTCATAAGCTATCCTGGCAGCATTTGCTCTTCACGAAGAGTCGATCAGGCAGTGCGGGCAGCAGGCGGTGTTGCCAGAAGCTTGGAACAGATGGGCAACGGAGAAGGGGCAGAGGCCACGACCTTGGGGTGGTCAGCAGCGCCAGGTGTCTGCCCTCCAGGCCTCACGCCTGTGACTGTGCAGAGACCGAGCCGACCGGGGCTTGCCAGCCAGTGTGGCTCTCATGCAGGTGATTATCGGGGTGTGCTTTCTATGTAATGTTCCCCCAACTCCATGCCCACCCCACCAATTTCTGTGTTTAGCAGAAATCATGCTGCGTTTCCTTGATGAAGTATTGAGTTTTCTATGGAAGTGTAGGAATAGCACAATTTGGCTCACGTCAAAATACTTTGCAGTGAAGCTGCATGGAAGAGGATTCTAGGCTTCCATTTGACGTTTTAGAGAATGCCTGAGTGTTACAGGACCCTCTTGCTTGTTAAAAACCTCCAGATGAGAAAGGCTACTGGTTAATAAAGGAGATTTTTTACATTAGCACAGAGAGGGTGGCTTGAGATAAATTCAGGGTAACGTAGGTGTGTTTGTAAGTCGTCAAAAGCACCATCTCTGTGCTGGCGACACATGTTTTCTAGTATTGATTTTCTGGAAAAGGATGACTGGCATTCGGTAGAATCATTGCAAAATTCACCTGAAAGGCGTCCACATGGTGCCTTGTTTTCTCCTGACATTCTGGTCACCACGAGGAATTATTGTTGTCCTCACCACTAGCGGGGGACTTTTCCTGAACACCTGCTCCTCTTTGGCATTGTGGGTGTGAAGGGGTCAGAGTGATCCTGTCTTCATGGAGCTTTCAGACACCACAGGGACAGTGTGGCACAAGTGTCAGGCTCGGGTGGGAAGGACGCTTTCCCCAGAAAACAGCTGCCGATTCCAGGATGGCCTTCAACCCCTCCTCCCTCTGTTCCTCCGCCTCATGTCTGAATTAAGGCTGTTCTATTGTAGCGGGGGTGTCATGTTAACTGCAAGTGTGCTTTTGTTCTGGGCAGCAAGTAAATTAATGGTATGT
The DNA here is from genome assembly GCF_047675955.1 of Chlorocebus sabaeus. NCBI lineage: Eukaryota > Metazoa > Chordata > Mammalia > Primates > Cercopithecidae > Chlorocebus > Chlorocebus sabaeus. The sequence goes on along the minus strand of NC_132917.1, from coordinate 96,486,886 downwards.
TTGCCAAGGACAGCGAGGTTTGATTTGATGAACCCAGTGGGGGAAAAGGAGAAGGGACGTGGCTGTGTGGGGATGTGTGTGATGGGAGCAGAATGGAGTAGCCATGCAGGCTGGTGGGATGGAGGGACCACGCCCGCATTTCCATGGGGTCCGTCGATGTTTGTGCCACTATACCTGAACCTCTATCTCTACTTCTAAAACCTGCATAGTGAGGAAACTCCTGATGGGCCTGAGTTGTTACTTCCTGTGACCATTGCTGGGAAGTGCCTCGGACGCCTCTCTTGGCTGGTGACGGCCCCAGGCCTGGACAGTGGGTTCGTCCTGGGCTCTGCGAGGGTCTTGGGCTCCACACACAGCAGGCACCTGCTCATTTCTTTGGATGTGAGATGTTGGCGCTCGGCTTGGAGGCCACCACGATCTGGGTGTGGTCAGGACTGGTTCATCCTTTGGGGAGAGAGCGCCTGCCCGGGGGCCCCTCTGAGGTGCGTAGCCCTGCACTGACCTCACAGGATGCCCTGTCCTCTGGGGACTTCCGGCCATTCCCCTGGACCCTCAGGTGTTGGGAGTCAAGTGTGGTGTGTGTGTCTCACGGGCGGGGGTGCTGAGGACACCATGTGTCTGCTCATTCGAAGACACGAGATGCTGCGTGGGCTCATTTCCAGGGCGCCGTTGGCATCTAGGGGTGTGTGGGTGTCTTTCCACTGGCAGGAAATAACTGGTGGCCCATGTTACCTTTTTTGTCTTTTTTTGCCAAAAAGTCCTAATGCCAACGTTGCTGTCCCGCTGTGGGAACTTCCCGTCTCAGGCTCACTGGTCCTCCTGTTTCTGGGCTGTTGCAGGGTTGTGTTGGGATAACTGTGTTAACTTCGTTTGAATTTTCTTCATGTTCTTTTGGAAGAAGTGTTGACAGCTTGTGCTGCTTGTTCACCCCAGAGGCGAGGGTGTCCTTTAGGCCTGGAGGAGCACAGCCTGTGCAGACAGGTGCTCAGCCTCGGCCTCTCCTGTCATTCGCAGCCCTCACAGCACGTTTGCTCTTCGCTCCTCGTGCACACGGCTGGGGTTACAGGCTGCTCGCTCTGCTCTTTGAGATCCTCGGAAAAGGTGGTGTTTACACTGAAGGAGATTGGGGGTGTGCGGCTGATTTTAAATATGAGGAAATGACGGTAATAGAATGAGCAATGCCTAGCACTTAGTCTTGGGCTTGAGAAATTGTGTTTTAGAAGCAAAGTATCCCCAACTCCAGTTTTTTTCAAATGAAATCTTTTAAAGAGTTCACAAATATAAAAAGCCTAAAACTATGCAACAGAGGGCCTTGAGCCCAAGCCACTGCCACCTCTGTCTCCAAGACACCTCAGAAACTTGTTCTTCCTCCTCAGAGAACACCCCTTCTGCTCTCCCCTCCACATTCCCCCTCCACACTCCTCCCTCCACAGCCCTCCTTCCCCAGCCCTCCTTCCACAGCCCTCCTTCCACAGCCCTCCCTCCACAGCCCTCCTTCCACAGCCCTCCCTCCACAGCCCTCCTTCCCCAGCCCTCCTTCCCCAGCCCTCCTTCCCCCCTCCTTCCCCCCCTCCTTCCCCCCTCCTTCCCCCTCCTTCCCCCTCCTTCCCCCTCCTTTCCCCCTCCTTTCCCCCTCCTTTCCCCCTCCTTTCCCCCTCCTTTCCCCCCTCCTTTCACCCCTCCTTTCACCCCTCCTTTCCCCCCTCCTTTCCCCCCTCCTTTCCCCCCTCCTTTCCCCCTACTTCCCCCTACTTCCCCCTCCTTCCCCCCTCCTTCCCCCCTCCTTCCCCCCTCCTTCCCCCCTCCTTCCCCCCTCCTTCCCCCCTCCTTCCCCCTCCTTCCCCCTCCTTCCCCCTCCTTTCCCCCCTCCTTCCCCCTCCTTCCCCCTCCTTTCCCCCCTCCTTCCCCCCCTCCTTCCCCCTTCTTTCCCCCTCCTTCCCCCTTCTTTCCCCCTCCTTCCCCCCTCCTTCCCCCTTCTTTCCCCCTCCTTCCCCCCTCCTTCCCCCTTCTTTCCCCCTCCTTCCCCCCTCCTTCCCCCTTCTTTCCCCCTTCTTTCCCCCTTTCTTTCCCCTTCTTTCCCCCTTTCTTTCCCCCTTTCTTTCCCCTTCTTTCCCCCTTTCTTTCCCCCCTCCTTCCCCCCTCCTTCCCCCCTCCTTCCCCCCTCCTTTCCCCCTTTCTTTCCCCCCTCCTTCCCCCCTCCTTCCCCCCTCCTTCCCCCCTCCTTCCCCCTCCTTCCCCCCTTTCTTTCCCCCTTTCTTTCCCCCCCTTTCTTTCCCCCTTTCTTTCCCCCCTCTTTCCCCCCTCTTTCCTCCCCTTTCCCCCCCTCTTTCCTCCCCTTTCCCCCCCTTTCCTCCCCTTTCCCCCCTCTTTCCTCCCCTTCCCCCCCCTCTTTCCCCCCTCTTTCCCCTCCCTCCTTCCCCCTCTTCCCCCCCTCCTTCCCCCCCTCTTCCCCTCCCTCCTTCCCCCCTCTTTCCCCTCCCTCCTTCCCCCCTCTTTCCCCTCCCTCCTTCCCCCCTCTTCCCCTCCCTCCTTTCCCCCTCTTTCCCCTCCCTCCTTCCCCCTCTTTCCCCTCCCTCCTTCCCCCTTCTTTCCCCTCCCTCCTTCCCCCTTCTTTCCCCTCCCTCCTTCCCCCTTCTTTCCCCTCCCTCCTTCCCCCCTCTTTCCCCTCCCTCCTTCCCCCCCTCCTTCCCCCCCTCCTTCCCCCCTCTTTCCCCTCCCTCCTTCCCCCCCTCCTTCCCCCCTCTTCCCCCCTCTTCCCCTCCCTCCTTTCCCCTCCCTCCTTTCCCCCTCTTTCCCCTCCCTCCTTTCCCCTCCCTCCTTCACCCCTCCTTTCCCCCTCCCTCCTTCACCCCTCCTTTCCCCTCCCTCCTTCACCCCTCCTTTCCCCTCCCTCCTTCACCCCTCCTTTCCCCTCCCTCCTTCACCCCTCCTTTCCCCTCCCTCCTTCACCCCTCCTTTCCCCTCCCTCCTTCACCCCTCCTTCCCCCCTCCCTCCTGCTCCCCTCCTTCCCCCTCCTGCACCCCTCCTTCCCCCTTCTTGATCTCCAGGGTAAGCAGATCGATAACGGGTTATAAACACGGAAAGGTTTTGGAAAAGCCGTCGTCCACTTTTCAACTCCATCTCTCCTGCCCAGAAGATGTAGGGAGAACCTGCCTTCAGCCCATCCTCATCCCGTAACAGGACAGAAAACCAAGAGGCAGAGACCCAAGTCCTGTCAGTGCCCTCAGGAAACCCCCCGTTTCCTCCTCATGGTGGAAGTGGAAACCATCCCGCTGGACTAGATCTTCCCGGAAAGCCCCTCCACCCTGAAAGCAAGGAATCTGGTTTGAACGCCCACACCTTCTTGGGGCCATCACTTTCTGCAGCTGAACCCTGTGTACGTGGCCCATTAGTCTTGCTAGTCCGGTGTTACTGGGTCCTGGGAGTTTCTGTGGGCTGATGGCAGGTGTTTACCATTGTGTTTAGAGAGGAGAATAGAACTTTATTGTGTCGAAATCAAACGATAACCATTGCCATGTGATTCCTTGGGTTGGTTGGGACCGGGGATGCTCACAGCTTTTTCTGAGGGTTAAGTTATTTTTTGAGACACTCTCGCTTTGTCGCCCAGGCTAGAGTGCAGTGGTGCGATCTTGGCTCACTGCAACCTCCGCCTCCTGGGTTCAAGCAATTCTCCCTGCCTTAGCCTCCTGAGTAGCTGGGATTATAGGTGTGTGCCACCACGCTCGGCTCATTACAAAAATGTTTAAAACAGGCAGGGTTTTGCCATATTGGCCAGGCTGGTCTCGAACTTCTTACCTCAAGTGATTGGCCCACCTTGGCCTCCGAAAAGACCGGGATTACAGGCTTGAGCCACTGCGCCCGGCCTGATCCTGACATCTTTGAAAGCTGCCTTCATGTACCAAAAGCCAGTCTATGTTTGAAAATCAGACTTGAAGAGCCTAGCAGAAGACGGATATACTTCAGCTAGGTAAATAACTATGCATATGTTAAACATATGGGCCAAAATCTACCCCAAATGTTAACTCTTCTGCTTTACGTTTTATATCCATTTATGGTTATTCTTTCAGTATTAAGATTTTTAAAGATTCTTTTGATAATTATGGACAAATTACTAAAAAACCTCAGCTGCATTTGTAACACTTTAAAGTACTAATTGGATGATATTATTTTTCTCAGAGGCATTTTGGATAGCTACATAATTAAGGTTTATCTCTTTGCCAGAAATCTTTTTTTTTTCTAGATCAGAAACCTGAAAAGAAACAGTCCTTTGCATTAAGTGCTATTTCACTGTGTGACAATCTATTGTTGAATGTGAGAACAAGATCATCATGTATTTTTGGGATAATTCTTACTTCATAGTGATAATGCTAAGTGTTAAAATTATGGAACAATTTGTTTCTTTGAAAATTACTGTTTGCCTGCTCATCAGGTGGGAGCTGATGAGAACGTGAATGTAGAAATTAAATTGTATTTAGCTTGCAAAAAAGAAGTTTAAAAAAAAGCTTTTTTGTTTTGTGCTACTACTGAAATTGCTTAGCAGTGGAAATGAGGTAATTGCAGGCACCTAGAATTTTATATCCTTCACTTCCACGCTGGGAAGAAATTCTCCAACAAGCACAGCAATGTGACATTCTGATATAGAGACTCCTAGGCATCAAGCCCCATGGAAGGGGGTGGTGATTACATGAGCGTTGGCGTTGATGCGGGGCACCCTCCAAGTTGGACGCAGGGAGCGAGCAAGGGCAGAAAGAACAGGCCCCTCAGGTGCCATGAGAAAACAAAGTGTTGGCAGCAGTGGTCGTGAGGGTTGGTGCCAGGGACCAGGAAGACGTGGCGGAGGGAGCATGTGCCTCAAGGCAGCCGTGGAACCCACGGTCCCTGCAGTGAGGTCTGGTTTGCAGAGGACGTGGACGGCCACGCGGCAAGGCCTACAGACAGCTTGGACTTGGTTGTCTCAGAACTCTGGTGGGTGTTGCAAACGGCCCCACAGGGTTGCAGTGCACATTCTACGGACAGAAAGACGACGCTTGGAACTGTTCCCGGCACGAAACCAGCGCCCTGCGAACACTGGCCACTGCTGTCGTGACTGAGTGCTGTCCTCACTCAGGACAGTTCTGAACCTTGCTCTGCTCAGTTCACTTAATTGTGAACCTTGCTCTGCTCAGTTCACTTAATTGGGCCAGGAATGGGGTTGCCCTGCCTTCAACAAGTTTGACGCATTGCACGAGGACTCAGTCGATAATGTATTCTGTAAACACGCTCTCCCGCCAAGAGTGAGCGAAGCCCAGGGAGTGGGTGGTTCTTCAGTATTAGCCAGTTGTTTGTGTCGGGGCCAGTTGTGCGGCTCCCAGAGCGAGTGTGACCAGGAAGCCTCTCCCCCCGGAGGTGGCCAGCGTTCCTGTTACACGCGCCGTAAGCAGAAGGTGGGCACTGCTGGGGAACTTGCTCATGTTCCTGTTTTCTGATTGGAAATTCAAGGTTTCTGAGCATCCTACGTCAAATTTGTACATTGCTGAGACTGTACACATTTCAATACTTGTTTTTTTCTGCTTTTCGGATCTATACAGTCTGGCATTTGGCCATGGCTTCCAGGACAGACTGGATGCAGAGCGAAGTCCTCTCCTCACTGTCAATGTTTGCCGATGTCTTTTTGTATAAAGTTTGTATTTCTTGAGACTTTCAATTAGGTTTTTGCTTAACTAGACTTTTAAAATTGCCATGCACATAATTCTACCAGTTACAATCATGAGCTGACATGGGTTTTTGGTTTTACTTTGATGAATGTTTCACATTTGCATGCTGGATGTGGGGGCGGAGGTCATTTATCTGCTTTTCATTTCCTTCTTGGTTATACTTAGTGACTTTCAGGTAAGGTGTGGAAGGCGTGGTACAGAGTGAATTGCAGGCCGCACTGTGGTTCGTGGAGGACAGGCGTGGGCTGCAGCGGCGTACACAGTGGATGAGAGAAAAGAGGAGACTTCCATCCTCGAGGGAAACACACAACAATTTAAAACACTGATCATCTAGCTTACATGAGGTCCAACAAATTCAGTTTGCAAAGTTTAACTTCCAAGTTAATGTAGTAATTTTTCCCCTAAGTCATTAATTTAGTATCTTATGTTTAAATACATTTTTTTGTCTAAAGCAAGTCATAAATTCTAAAATGAATGACTAAACATGGAATAATTTTGGCATACAGCGCCTGAAGAGAAAACTGCCAGTATGCTAAAATATTGCATACAGATGCTTAAAAAATCGAATGCAGCATTCTTACAATGCATGTGCTTTCAGCATGTAACTTGGTGAGTAGTTTTAAGCTCTATTTGTAGGAATGTGTATCTTGAATATTTCAGGGCACCACTGCAGATGTGTGCGTGAGATGTACAAATACTGAATGTCCTTCTTCCTTCCCTTAAATAAAAATTAGCTCCTTTTTTTAAAATTTAAATTTAAATTTTTTTTCAAGTAAACTCTTGCTCTTGTTGCCCAGGCTCGAGTGCAGTGGCACAATCTTGGCCCACTGCAACTTCTACTTCCCGGGTTGAAGTGATTCCCCTGTCTCAGCCTCCTGAGTAGCTAGGATTACAGGCACCCACCACCATGCCCGGCTAATTTTTATACTTTTATTAGAGATGGGGTTTTGCCATATTGGCCAAGCTGGTCTCAAACTCCTGACCTCAGGTGATCTGCCCACCCCAACCTCCCGAAGTGCTGGGATTACAGGCGTGCGCCATCGTGCCCGGCCAATTCCCTTCTGTACTGATTTATACAGTTGTTTTTACTTTTCGTTTTTTTGAGACAGGGTCTCACTCTGTCGCCCAAGCTGGAGTGCAGTGATGGAAATCTTGGCTGACTGCAGCCTTCCCCTCCTGAGGTCAGGTATCCTCCCACCTCAGCTTCCTGAGTAGCTGGGAATAGACACATGTCACCACGCCCAGCTAATTTTTTTTTTTCTTGTATTTTTTGTATTTTTAGTAGAGACAGCGTTTTGCCATGTTTTCCAGGCTGGTCTTGAGCTCCTGGACTGAAGCGATCTGCCCGCCTCAGCCTCCCAAACTGCTGGGATTACAGGTGTGAGCACCACATCTGGCCCAATTTTTTTTCCTTCCAGGATTAGAAGGCGACTTTCAGAAAACTCTTCAACCTTACAAACTTAATTTTCCGTAATAATATGCCTCTAGGATAAAAACAAGACAGAAACAAAGAAGTATGTGTGGACTACAGTTAAAAATTTTTAAGGCAATGTAGCTTAGGAGAGTTGACATTTACAAAGAGCAGGAGGTCCATTCAGTGCCCTCTAGGCATTGGGAACGGCGGGCTGTGGGCAACCCTAACGTGTGCGGCGTCCTGAGACGTGATCGTGGCGCTCACGCTTTTACCGAGGGCCTCCGCCCGGAGTACCCGAGGCCTTTCTTCTGCAGTCGGCCAGCTAGGCAGCAGCTGCTGGAGAAGGAACACACAGTAAAAGACAGATGTACACGGTGTTATTGTGGCAGAGAGGTTAAAACCAGGCTCACTCTGTTCTTAATGTTTTAAAAAGCTACTAATGAAGTCCTTAAATATGTATTGCATTTCAGGATTTTAAAGCAGTGGTGGATGTGTCTGTGTTTCTCTCTAGCTCCCGTTCGGGTGCTCCCTGCGAAGAGAGCTCAGAGATGCCACGTTTTCTTGTTGAGATGACGGGGCCTGGAGAGGTGTGAACCCCGTGATGGGGGTTGACTGACCTGTGGGGAGGCTGGGTCAGCGTGGGGATCCACCCCCACTCCAGGTTCCTGTAGGAAATCCACAGTTCTAAGTCTTTATGATACGGGTAAGATGAACCTGGAAGAGGTGTTATTTTTTAAGAAGTAAGTGCCATGCTCTTTTTTCCTCATACTTCTCCGTGTTTAAGCAGCATTGAAGGATAAGGCACTACTAGCATGTTGGCTTGGAAACAACCTTGTTGGTTATTTTACGTTGAATCTGATATTAAGGTTGTCTGGTAACAGAAGTTTTCCTTTAACAACATGGAACTCTGTTGAATCTGTTGCCCCATTGGCTGAGCCGTCTGAAGTCGGTGCGGTGGCAGCTGAAAACGCCGCTTCCCCTTGGAGGAAGCCTCTGGCTTGGCAGGAGGCACCGCCCTTGATTGAGGGAGTGAGGCGCCTTTGCAGGGCCCCCCACACCGCACCTGCGGTTCTCTCCTGCCCCTGTTGGCTGGCCAAGCAGCCTCGCGACAGTGTGCTCAGTGTGAACGTTCACGGGGCAGGTCAAGGCTTTTGTTCCAGAAACACTGACTTTGGAAATGGCCAGTCGTGTGTGTTGAGCATGGCGAGAAAGACTTACGTGTGTTTCAACTTCTTGAACAAAGCAAGTTGATGTTTCGAAGGCTAATGACTTTGCTATGATCAATATTCAGGAGAAAATAGGGTTTGATGAAATAGAAAGACAGGAGTGGCAAGTGACATGCTTGTGCCCCGTATGACTAAGCGATGACCTGGCCCTTCCACACCACGGCCTCTGAGCAGCCAGCATTGCAGATACTGGGTCAATTTAGATGGGACTCCTGGAACTGTCAGCCACCCGGGAGAAATACGAGTAGTTCTGTGTGCCCACGATCATGGTTCCCGCTACTGTGTCCAACAATGTGCCAGGTTCCGATTTCAGCATCGGGGCAGACACAGCCCTGAACGCTATCACCGACGTAAGTCCGTGTGTGCCTCAACAGATGGGCGCCGGCTGACGCTAACCCGAGGGCCCCGGCCCTTTTTATCTACCAGTGCGCTAGAAACAGCCTTTTACAAATACCATGAATGAGAGCTTCTCGTTATTCCTCCTCCGCTAGAAAATTTTTTTAGACTCTGAGCATTTTTTATCTCATTCTCAAAAAACTTTTACCGCCTCTTCTTCTGTGTGGCCACCAGCGGGGACGTAGCATGGCCAACACCCCGGGAGTGCCCGTGAGTACCTGCAGTGCTGAGGAGGGCTGGGCCGCAGTCTCCTGTGATTGCACCAGCATTAAAATCTGCTTTTTTTTTTGTAAATGCTGAGCCTAAATTTTCTTTAAACCTCCAATACCCATTATGATGAACCCCTGCCTTGATGCTGAGGGTAGAAATTCAACTGAATATTTTATAATTGTAGTCATTGTCCTGAACGCACCATTGCATTTGTTATTTCTTCGGGCTTGGCTGTTGACCTCATTTTCCCCTGTGTAAACCGGGGATGTTAAATTACATCTAAGGCAATATTGGGGCTAGTTGAGTATTTTGCCAAGAGACAATAATAAAACATAGAAATATATTCTTCTGGTTTTTTTGTTTCGTTTTGTTTTGTTTTGTTTCTTTGTGAGACAAGGTCTTACTCTGTCACCCAGGCTTGAGTGCAGTGTTGTGATCTCGGCTCACTGCAGCTTCAACCTCCTGGACTCAGGTGATCCTCCCACCTCAGCCTCCTGAGTACCTGGGACCACAGGCACGTGCCACCATTCCCAGCTATTCACGTGGGAGTCTGAAGATCCGTACCTAATGCAGGAAGCATTTCATTTTTTTTAAAAATTTTAATGTCTAAAATTTTTCGCTAATTCTCAAGTTTTAATTTTTCTTGTCCAACTTAGTTCTCACGAATATTTTTCAGTTTTTCTTTGCCTTTTTTTTTTTTTTGTAAACCCTTGGCATGAAACTTATTTCTAGCACTGGTAAATAAAAAAAAGCATTTAACATACAGCACCTGTAGTAAGTAACGTTTAGCACTCGTTTCTTGCTTTTCTGAGCGTCTTAAACTCTCTTCACTTTCTTTGCGAAGGAAATCTGCCCAGGTTTTCCCGTGTTCACTGGCTTTGGGGGCAACTTTCACCTTATTTTTGGCAGTCACTAATCTCTGACCTAGACGTTGCTTCTGTTCTCCTGGTGATGGGTGTCACGGCTTTGCTGCTGCGGGGCCGGCCCGGCTCTGGGCTGACCTTCACGCTGGGAACATGGACATGAGTGTCTTGTTTCAAAGAGGGGATTCCAGCATGGCTTTCGCTGCTCTTTCTCCAGCTTTAGCTGGATTTTTGGGTCTGTGAAAGTTGGGTGTGCAATGGGAGGGATTGAAGCTTCTTTTTTTTTTCTCCTAATTGTTACCTAATTGAATCTTACCCAGAGAGAATGGGTGAATTTGAGAGCAATCACTGCAGTTAGTTGAGCATCTGAAAGATGTGGGACAAAGCTGGTGTTGCGCTCCCTGTGACTTTTTTATTTTCAAGTTTCCACACAAAGTAGAGGTCCTTGTGGTATGTGATGTACACTTCCAGGCTTGAAAAAAATCTCTCTTTAATTCCAGGGTCCTCTGCTATAAATAACTTTCTATTTGTTGTTTTTCAGTTTGTAAATATGTAACAAATGTGTAGGGTCAAAATTTGAAAACCGAAATACGTGAGGCAAACACCCCACAAATGATCAGTTCCACCCGCTTTGACTTCCCTTGGAGGGACTGTGTGATTTATTACGTGATTGTTTTAAATTCAGTTTTTCATTCATTCGAGTTACTCAAAGCTAGGTTAAACAATTTCATTTTCTTTCTTTTTTTTTTGTTTTGTTTTTCTTTTTTTTTTTTTTTTTTTTTTTGAGACAGGTCCTCACTCTGTTTCCCAGGCTGGAATGAAGTGATGCAATCACGATTCACTGCAGCCTCCACTTCCTAGGCTTAAGCGATCCTCCCACCTCAGCCTCCTGAGTAGTTGGGACTACATGTGCATGCCTGTAGAAATAGAATAATTTTGTAGAATTACAAAATTTTAATTCTGTAGAAATAAAATAATTTTTTTTATTTCTACAGAAACGTGGTCTCCCTGTGTTGCCCAGGCTGGTCTGAAACTTCTGGGCTCAAGCAGTCCCCTTGTCTTGGCCTCTCAAAGCATGGGGGTTACATGGATGAGCTACCGCGCTGGGCCTGAAGTTAACTGATTACAATAGAGAAAGAACTGGAGCGTGTAGTTAGTTGAGGCTTCCGTTGGCCAGGCACAGCCACCTTGGTAAGGGTATGTGTGTGTCCTCATTGCCCTTCTGATCCTGAGCTCCGAGGAATGAGGCTGTCTTGGGAGTGCTGTGCTTCTAGTCTCATGATGGGTGAGTGACGCCGGCCGATCGAGGTCACCCTGGCAAATGCAGCAGCTGCTCAGGAGCCGGGACAGGGATGAAAAAGCTGCTGAGGGTCCCTCTGTGGACGCCTGAAGGGAGAGGGACGGAGATGTGAACATGGCAGCTGTGTTCTCCAGAGTCCTGTTTACTGACGGCCAAACAGGATGAAGCCTGAGAAGGTTTGGATTTGGGTCTGAACTGGGCTCGTCTGGCCATAGAACAGGAGCTGGTGACGAACTCAGGATATGAGGGTGTGAGGCGACTTGATGTGGATGGCTCCGGGTCGCTCCAGCCACTGTCCTGCAGCCGTCGGAGGCTGAGGATGTGTGGGAGTGAGCGTCTCTTCCCTGTCCGGCCACACCCTCTGTGCCCCATGACTCATGGCCTGGTCCTGGGCAGCATTTATGTTTGGGGTCTGTGGATGGCTCCAGTTGTTCAGTAAATTCGGTGATTCTCATTGGGATGATTGTGCCCCAGGGGATGTTTGCACCGTCCAGGGAGGTTTCTGGTTAGAACTGGGAGAAGGGATGCTCCCAGCTTCTGGGGCTGGAGACAAGGGACACTGCGGAAAGTCCCTCCAAGCACAGGGCGGGCTCCATAGTAAGAGTCTGGCTCAGGACGTGGCCGTGTTGTGCTTCAGAAGCCCTGGGCGGATCTGATACGGTGAAGTCGTCATTTTCTTTGGACACGTGTGTCCTCATCCTCACTCGTGATTTCCTTCTCGCCAGCATTGATGCTTAGCTGATGCCACAGCCCCTCAGAATCTATGCAGTGCTGGTGAGTGGGTCTTCTGGGCAGAACAGAATGAATGAAATACCTCAGAGCAGGTGCTACACATTCTCAGGATATGGCTGCAGGGAGTTTCGGTTGGACTCCTTTCATTCCCTAGCGCTGGCTGGTGCATTACTCTGTCCTGTAAGCTTGATCAGGTCACATCAGAAACACAGTAGGTGGGTGCCACGCTGCCGTCAGGTGTCGCGAAGGTGGCGGTGACCACAGCATTGAGAGTAATTCCTTGTCATAGTGGCCCCCCCCACCCCACGTACCCAGGGGCCCGGCTGTGTTCGGTCTTGAGAGTTTTATGCTTTTCTGGGCAGGGTCTCCCCCGTCTTGAAGCTTCCCTCCCCTTTTTTGGAGACTGAAGGAAGGAGAAGAGGAGCGATAGGGAAGGAGGGGAGAGAGGATTTGCAGCAATGGGTCCATTCCCACAGATTTCAATGTGGAGTTAAGGAGCCGAGACCTCCCCCACCTGCCCTCTTGTGTGCCTCAGGCACCAGGTTACACACACCCTCTGGCTTCCAGTGAGGGCTTCTTGGAGAAGCAACCAGCTCCCCGCAGCCAGTCTTGGTCAGTCCTGAGCTAGGGCATTCCACAGTAAAGGAGTGACATCACCTGTCTGAAAAGCATAAGGAGCCCCCCACGTGATGGTGCTGACGGGGCCACATCCTGGGCACCAGGCCAGCGAGTATCTCCAGATGAGTGTTTCTGGCTGGCAAGCAGGCTGGCATTTGGATTGAAGTCCTGCACAAACTGCCATGGCCAGAGCCTGCAAGGCAGAGCCTGTACAGAGCAGCCCAAGAGCTGGGCATGTGCTGGGCCTGGGTGGACGTGGAGGCCATGCCATGGGGCGTGGGGGACCCTGCTCACAGCTCACCTCATGGTCGCCCAGCACTGACCCATCCACCTTACCCTCCTACCCACCACGCTGTGAACTCATCTGCCACAGATCTCCACCCACTGTCGGAAGCCCTCGGCCCACACGGACTCCTGGCCTTGGGATGCTTTGGGTTGCACCAGGGCTGCAGAGCCTGGGTCGCTCACTGTCCAACTCTCCTGGGGCGATGTGGGCCCCGCCCTGCGTCCCAGCAGTAGCATTTCTGCAGCAGATGTGGGGATATTCACAGGAAGAGGGACAAGTCCAAGTCCATAAACAGTTGGTTTTGCCGCCAAGTGGATGACAAAAATACCTTGCTGTGTGGGGCCGCTTGGAGGTGGGAACAGTGAGCGTGTAGACCTGTCCTGCTGTTACCTTGGTTAACACCTTGAGGTGGAGTCTGGGAAACCCCGGTGCACATGGGCTCCAGAACCGCTCCCCTTTCTGACACCGGAGCCCATTTCCCAGTGGAACCCCAGAGCAGCAACTCGGGCTCTTGCTCGCCTGTGTGGCTTTGTGTGCGGCTTCCTGCCGGTGAGCAGAGATGTGGCGTGGGGCTGAGTGTGGCCCGCCGGTAATCCAGCTGCCTGCCTCCTTCCCTGCCTGAGCGTGGAGGCTGCCTCTGCACGATGAAGGCTGTCACTTGGTGTGGTCCTTACAGCTGTGTGCCCATCCCACTGATCGTGGCCTGCCTGCAGGAAGCTACAGGAATGGCTTTGCCTTTAAACCTGCTGACCGCCCCGGCCTCCCTTACCCACGATGAGATGCCGAGAGCTGAGCTGTCCCGCTCGTGACTAACTCGCCACTGCCTGCAACCTGCTCTGCTGCCTGCCTCACCCCCACCCTGCTGTGCTGCCTGCAGGCCTCCCCTTTCATGAGGACCTGGGCTGTGCCCAGGCAGTCCCCTGTGTCGCTGAGGCCTGTCCTGCTACCGCACAGCCTCCAGAGCTCCCCTCGGCCCCTTGACCCGCATGAACCGGCTTCCGCTGGTGATTCAGGCCCCTTCTGTCCCTTCCTGGACCTCAGCGCAGGCCCTGGGGCTGGCAGGTGAGCACCCAGCACCCCCCGCTAACCGCTTGGCCCTGCTGCTTCAGGCTTACGAGAGCGCATGCGACATGGCCGAGGCGTGAGGCCGCCGCCAGGAGCTTTGCATCCACCTGTGTGTGGTGCCGGCCACGATTAGCAACAATGTCCCGGGCACAGAAATAAGCCTGGGCGCTGACACTGGCCTGAATGCTGTTGTCCAGGTAAGAGAACCCCGTTTCCTCCCATTGCTTTCTTTCATTTATTTTAGCAATTTGTTTTTTCTGTGCTAAGAATGAGCCAGATTTATTATTACTCTTCTCCACCCACCCCCACTCTTTATTAGCTTGACTTTATGTCGATCACACTGGCCAGAACAGGGTAAATTTTTTAGCTTCTCTGCCTTAGGGAGAATCTGTCTTTACTGACTAAAAGTGAGATGATATATTCAGTTCTAGGGGTCATGTTTCTATCCCACCTAGACTAGGGGAGCGGTGAGCACCATTTCTCTGGAGCCTGCCTCTCCTGCCTGCATTGACTAGCGAGGCTGCAGGGCCAGCTGTGGGAGCCTGCAGGAAGGGGTTTGAGTGCGTGGTACGTAAGAGCTCTGGGACACAGCCGTGTCCACTGGGGGCCGCTGCCTGGAACCACAGCCTTCCTGGTGAGATGAGAGGTTCTTGAGAGAGCTGAAATCAAGTCCTCCTGGGCAGGCAGCTTCACCAACATGTGCTATGGGAGGAGTGGATCCTGCTGGTGATGGGCGTGGTGCTGACAGCCACATGGTGGCCCCTCAGGTCCCTGATAAGCTGACCCACCTCTATGGTCATGAGCTGGACATGAGGACCTGTGGGAGTTTCACAGGCCTTTGCTGCGGAGAGGGTCCTCACTCAGCTGCAGACGGGACGGTGGCCACCTTGGCAAGTAGGGTCACATCAGTGGCTTGTCCGCCTTGTGCCTTCTGAAGAGCAGCCGCTGTCCTTTACCTTAGATCTTCACGTCCAAACCACCTCCGGAGTTTGCGGTGAAAACTCCCAGCCCTGTTGGAGACTCCTTAGTTCAGCTTGGCACAGAACCTCGGAAAACAGCAGTTCTGTTCCGGGTTGTTCCTTCAGAACTGACTTCCAGTGCAGGGAAGGGAGCGGAGGGGCCGTGAGGTCGGCTGCAGCCTCCTGTGCCTCCCACTCGAGCTGAGGGCCATCTCTCTCCTGGGCTTCTCCTTGTCGTGTTCCCTGGTGCTGTGCTGGCCTTGCAGAGGCTGGCCCAGGCTCGTTCCCTGGACTTTCTTGGGCCCCGTGCTTGTCCCCTGTTCATTGAATGCCGTTAGGTTCGGGCCATCGCTGGCTTAGCTCTCCTTTAGCACCTTGTAGATGTCCACACATGCTTCCACCCTCGCACCCCACACGTGGCGCAGCACAACCCCGGCCAGCGGCTCTGCTTTGCTGCGGGTCCCTTGCTGTAGCAGGGACGGGACCCCCACCCCCTGCCCTGTCTGGCCACCGACTTCAGTAGAGGCTCGGCTGCCGTGAGGGATAGCAGTCATGGGAAAACTGGCCTCCCTGCAGATTCACAGAGCAAAGTGGTTCTCACAGAGAAGTCAGTGGCTTTTTTCTACCTTAACGCTGTAGCAAACGCCACCTTATCTTTCACCACCAATTTATAGTTCTTTACACCCACGGAGCAACGTGCCGGTGATGTTTGAACTGTAGCCTGGGCTCTCGCTCCCATGGGACTCCTTAGGGAATTTCCTAGCAGGATCGTGTGTGTGCCCTTGCAGGGGGTTGTGTCTGCCAGGCACATCCCATTGTGTGGCAAGAATGGCTGAGGTCACAGGCTCTGCCTGACGAGTGCGGCTCACAGCTGCTGTCCACACAGGGCCACGCTTGGGATCGGCTTTTTTCTTGTCAGTGCTACTTTGACTAATTGCCTGAGGCACGGCTGGAGTGACTTGCTATTTTTAGAGGCTAATTCAGGCTTCAGATGCCATCTAGGTAATGAGGAGAGAGTTCAGGAAAGCTGTATCTAAGCTCCAGCAAAGGCGGGTTCTTCCATCCCAGCTTTCACTGCGTTTACAATGAGAGGAGCACACGGTCGGGGGCGTGGCTCAGGTGTCAGGGCTGCGCTGTTCCACGCACCCACAGCAGCAGCCTG
This sequence comes from Chlorocebus sabaeus, assembly GCF_047675955.1. Taxonomy (NCBI): domain Eukaryota; kingdom Metazoa; phylum Chordata; class Mammalia; order Primates; family Cercopithecidae; genus Chlorocebus; species Chlorocebus sabaeus. Next base: position 96,470,961 of record NC_132917.1, on the reverse strand, counting down.
GCGGGAGCAGAACTCAGACACTCTCGGGCACAAATCAGCCTCTTGGGAGAGCTGTTTTGCCTGCGGAATTCTTTTGCCATTAAGTGGTTGATGTCATTCTTTGAATGAGTGACAGTAATTCCCCACCTCAGGGTGGGCTGCGGGGGAGATTCAGTTGGAAAAATAACCCATGAGGCTTTGTGCCTCTGGGGGTCCTGACGCCCCACCCACATTTTCCTTCCCATGCCCAGGATTCTCTAACACCAAGGGCAAGTCTTAAAGCCTTATGGCATCTTAAGTCTTAGATCGCAATTAGAGAGAGAGCCGGTACAGGTGGAACAGTGACACCCTCAGAATTCTGCACTGGCCCTTCAAGAAGGCAGTTGTGGGCTCTTTGGACCCTTGACGGGCTTCTGTCCTCTGTCCTTCCTAAGCACAAAGACAGGAATTCTTCCCATTGCCTGTTTCTCTCCCCACCTCGGCTTCTACACAATGCAAAGTGGCCCGCTAACTAGAGCCCGTGTTCAGTTTTGAATACATCAACCAATTATTTTGGGAGAAAAAGAATCTGTCAAACGAAGTATAGGTTGGAATGGTTTAATCAAGCCTGTGTTTATTCAACAAAGTGCGCTTTTAAATTTCATCCGAGGCACTCAAGTGAACATTTCCCAGTGGGTGTTAAACTTTCGTGCACAGACTCTCATATGGCTCCCAGTCTCAAGTCCACACCCCCACTTCATGCTTTTACTCTTGGCTGAGTCCCATGGAGGCCGGTTAGGGAATCCTGCAGGATCAGCCCTTGACCTGGACAGACGGATGGACAGACGACTGGCTGGGGAATACTGTGCTTATGTCATTCAGTGACAAGTATTTCTTGAGCGCCTGCTGTTTGGGCTCGGCCGGGTCCTGCTGATGGTGCAGTGGTGTGAGCCCAGCCCACCGTTCCTGCCCTCATGGAATTTGCAGCCTAGTGAGGACTGCAAGTCAAATAACCACGAGGTAACTGCAGGGAGAGACACCGGGGTGATTTCTATGAAGAGAGAACATGGGGTGCCCCGAGAGCCCATGACAGAGGGAACTTTGCGGTCCTAGAAACCAGGCGGTGTTTTCCTGAGGAAATGGCATTTCCCTCTGGGTCAGAGCTGAGGAAGGTGCCTGTGTGTGTCCCGTGGCCGCTGTGACCCTGACCATACACCTGGGGCTGGAAAATAATACTCCCTCTCCCACAGCTCTGGAGGGCAGGAGCCATGGACTGAGACCGGAGTGTTTGCTCCAGGAGAGTCCCTCGTGGCCCATTCAGGTGCCCAGAGCTGCGGGCCTTGCACGCCTTGTTCCCTGGCGCCGCCTCCTCCCATGTGGGTGTGCAGCATCCTGCTCCAGGGCCTTCAGCCTCTGCACCCCTCATCTGCCGATGCAGGTCGTGGCACTTAGGGCCCACCTGGGTAGTCATCAGAATTCACCTTTATCACCGCATGAGGGAACAGTCCCAGGTTGCAGGGATTGGAACCGGGATTCCTTTGGGGGTCGCTCTCCCGCCCACCACTGTGCCTGAATGTGACGCACACGGCGGCCAGCATATCCAGAGGCCCCAGGAGGACCTGGGGTGGCTGGAGCTACAGTGGGACCTGGTGTCAGAACCAGGCGAAGCAGGGATTCTCGAGAAAGGCTTGACGTGTACTTGAAGTGAGCAAAGGGTTTTGAATGACTGGATCAGATTTGTTTTTTATAGATGGGTCTCCAGTCTGTGTGAACAGATTGGAGGGTGCCGGGGTGGGAGCTGAGGCACAGGTAGAGGCCCCGCGAGGTGGGGTCCAATAGCCATCCCCTCTCCCCTCCTTGGCTATTGGGAGCCATGGTGGACTCATAGCCTGTTTAAGATATTGTGAGTAATATTGTCTCCCCCTCTGGAAATAATGAACTCTTTCACAGACGGGTGTACACCTTCAGTGTATTGCTCAGGGAACAGTGATATAATTAATTATTAAACGTCAAGAATCGATTGTAATAATTATCAGTAATACTATCAATTAAAATTTTACCATTAATATGGATAATTATTTTAAATAGATGATGTCAAATTACCGTTTAATAATTATATCATTTATTAATGTTACTAATTTTTAATATCGTTTTTTGCCAGCATCACTCAGTATTGATTTAAGATTAATTGTTGATATCTTTATTTTATTATTAATAGTGTTAATATTAATACTCATCGTTAATATTTTTAATCAGTATTAATATTTAGTGTCTTTATTGTCATTAATCTCGATGATTAACATTAATTTGTATTATATTAATATTAATAATAGACTTGTTCCTCATATGCGGTGGGTAGAAGATGATATTCCTCCCAATATCGCAGAAAGTGTACATTCCTCTATGATGTTTTTCCTAATAACCAGGGGATAGAAGATGATATTATTGAAACTACCGCAGTGTGTGTACATCCTTTCGATCATCTTGTTCCTTCTATCCAGGGTACGAGAGGATGATATTACTCCCAATATCGCAAGGGGCCTGGACCTCCACTGTGATATTTTCCCTCACATCCAGCCGGGGAGAGGAAGATATTACCCCTCATATCACAGGGGTGTACATCACCTTGTGATGTTGTTCTGTATATCCTGGGATGGAGAAGATAATACTAATGGCAATATCGCAGGGGTTTTACACACCCACTATGCTATTGTTCCGAACAACATGGTATGACTCCCAGTATCACAGGAGGGGTACATCCTCCTGTGATATTGTTTCTTATATTCAAGGGGAGAGAATGATATTACTCCCAATATCGCAGGGGTTGCACACACCTCCTGCGATATTGTTCCTAATATCCCGAAGAGGAGAGCATAATATTACTCTCAATATCTCAGCGGGTGTACACCTCGTTTGTAATATTTTTCATAATATCCAAGATGGGAGAGGATGATAAGACTCCCAATAGGCCAAGAAGTGTACATCCGCCTGTGATATAGTTCCTAACATCCAGGTGGGGATAGGATGGTATTACTGCCCATATCGCACGAGTTATAAAACCCTTTCAATATTTAGCCTACGATCCTGTGGGGAGGGGATGATATTACTCCCAATATCAAAGGAGGTGTACACCCCCTTGAGACACTGCACCCAATATGCACGTTGGGTGATGATGACAATATGCCCAATATCGCAAGGGATGTACACAAACCCTGGGATATTGTTCCTTATATCTAGAGTGGGAGAAGACACTATTACTTCCAATAACACAGGGACTGTGGCTGTACACCCTTCCTGTGATACTATTCTTAATATCCTAGGCAAGAGAGGATGATACTACAGCCAATATCGCAGGGGGAGTAAACCCACCCCGTGATGTTGTTCTTAATGTACTCAACCTCCCACCTCCAGGGATATCGTTTCTAATATCCAGGGGAAGAGAGGATAACATTATGCCCAATATTGCAGGGGAGTGTGCACACCCTCTCTGATGTTGTTCCTAGTATCCAAAGGTAGAGACAATGATGTTACTGGCCATATCGCAGGGGGTGTACACCCTTCTGTGATATCATTTTTGACATTCAGTGGGGGAGAGGATAACATGAATCCCAATATCGCTGAAGGTGTACAGACCCCTGTGCTGTAGTTTCTAATGTACAGGGATGAGACAAGAATATTGCTCTCAATATCACCGGGGGTGTAACCACCCTGCCCCCTGTATGTTGTTCCTGATATGCAGTGGGGTGGAGGCTCATAGTACTCCCAATATCCCAGAAGGTGCACACACACCTGTGATAGAGTTCCTAATATTCAGCGGGAAAGAGGCTGATTTTACTTTCGATATCGCAGTGGGTTTACACCGCCCCCAACCCCGGGGTATCTTTCCTAATATCCAGGCGGGAAGAGGATGACATGGCTGACAATATCGAAGGGGGTGGACAACTCTACTGTGATATGGTTCCTGATATCCGGGGGGTGAATGGATGATATGACTCCCAATAACGTAAGAACCGTACAGCCACCCTGGGATTTTGTTCTTAATAACCACAGCGGAGAGATGATATTACTACCAACATTGCAAGGGGTGTACCCCCCTCCTGTGATACTGTTTCTTATATCCAGGAAAGAAGATGGTATTACTACCAATATTGAAGAGATATACAACCCCTATGGGATATTGTTCTAAAGATACAGGTTGAAAGAGGATGAGACTCCATCCAATATAACAAGGGGTGTACACACCTCCTGTGATGTGAATCGTAAAACCTAGGAGAGAATGACATTGCTTCCAAAAACACACGGGGTGTACACCCACCCTGTGACTTCGTTCCTGTCATCTAAAGGAAGAGATGATGATACTAGTCCCACTACCGGAGAAGGTACACACCCCTCTGGGATATTGTTCCTCATAACTTGTGGGGGAGAGCATGATATTATTTCCAGTACGACAGTGGCTTGACACCCAGTCTGTGATATTGGTTCTGCACACCAAATCTGTGCCCCTCATTTCCCATGCATTCTCTCCACACTTTTGGAACCTCGGGGGAGGCTTTGTCTTTGGTTACAGATGAAGAAACGAAGGGTCTGAGAGGTTAAGCAAGTTTGTTACTGGAAAGCAGTTCCGATCCAGACCCCAAGAGAGGTTTCTTGGATCTCACGTAAGAAAGAATTCCGGGCGAGTCCATAAAGTGAAAGCAAGTTTATTAGGAAAGAAAAGGAATAGAAGAATGGCTACTCTGGCCAGGCGCAGTGGCTCACTCCTGTAATCCTATAACTTTGGGATGCCGAGGCAGATGGATCACCTGAGGTGAGAAGTTCGAGACCAGCCTGTTCCAACATGGCAAAACCCTGTCGCCACTAAAATACAAAACATTAACTGGGCGTGGTGGCAGGTGCCTGTAATCCCAGCTACTAGGAAGGCTGAGGCAGGAGAATCACTTGAACCCAGGAGGTGGAGGTTGTAGTGAGCCAAGATCACGCCACTGCATTCCAGTTCAGCCAATAGAGCGGGACTCCATCTCAAAAAAAAAAAAAAAAAAGAAAGAAAGAAAGAAAAAAAGAATGGCTGCTCCATAGGCAGAGTGGCCCCAAAGGCTGCTGGTTGCCCTTTTTCATGGTTATTTCTTGATCATACGCTAAACAAGGGTTGGACTATTCATGAGTGTTCCAGGAAAGGGGTGGGCAATTCGCAGAACTGAGAATTTCTGCCCTCCCTTCTGAGACCACGTAGGGTAACCTCCAGATGTTGCCATGGCATCTGTAAACTGTCGCAGCGCTGGTGGGAGTGTCTTGTAGCAGCTAATGCATTATAATTAGCATATAATGAGCCGTGAGGAGAACCAGAGGTCACTCTCGTGGCCATCTTGGGTTTGGTGAGCTTTGGCGGACTTTACTGCAACGTGCTTTATCAGCAAGGTCTTTATGACCTGTATCTTGTGCCGACCTCCTATCTCATCCTGTGACTAAGAATGCCTAGCCTCCTGGGAATGCGACCCAGCAGGTCTCAGCCTCCCTTTACCCAGCCCCCATTCAAGATGGAGTCGCTCTGGTTCACGTGCCTCTGACAAGTTGGCCTGGGTTGAGTGTTCCCTAGTGTGTGGTGGTTGGAGCTGTTCCTAGGAGTAAGAGGTATTGCCAGTAGGAAACAGGTCTCTGTTAGCCCGGGGGCTGGCACTCTGCACCAGTATGTCGGCCTCATTTTAGTGGTGACAAAACTGGGGCTCAGAGACATCAACTCCCTCATCCCGACCCCCAGACTGTCAGTGGTGGGCTGGGGTTTGAATGTGGGGCTTGAAGACCCATCATCTCTGGTACCCCAGTCTCTTCTGCCCAAGAGGAACAGGATCCCAGGATCCAGGCCCCTCATGGCACCAGCCAGGGTGGGTGGAGATGGGGAGGCAGAGTTCCAAAGCCCCCCGGACTCTGAGGCAGGTCGGGGACCAAGAGCAACCCGGACCTACGGGCCCCACCCCGAGAAGAATGGCTGCAGGCCCGGCCCAGCGGGCAGGAGGTCTGTGTCCTCACTCAACGTGACGGCGCTTCCGGCTGCTCCAGCCAGGCCGTGCTGTCTTCAAGTTTCCAATCATGCGGCCTCCTCTCCAATTCCCAAACCCAACCCACAGAGACAGCGATCTGGGGTCTTCGTGAGGTTTGTCAGCAGCTCTGACCCGCTGCTTCCCACCAGCCCCGCGGCCGGTTCTGGAAAGCTCTCTGCTGCCCCCTGCTGGGGAGGCTCAGGGTAGGGCTCTGGCTGCAAGCATGGGGTCCCAGAACCTCCTGGCTCTGTCACCTCTGCTGGGTGGAAAACCAACCCAGGATTGAACCAGCAGATGGGTGCCTGATTCCTTATTATCAGAGCTCCGCCTAATGGCAAGTCTCTCTCCGGGCCTCAGTTTCCCCTTCCATTAAACGAGGGGCTTGGGGGATACCAAGGAGGGGTAACTGCTTAGTGAGGATGGGAGGTTTCTTCTGGGGAGATGAATACATTTTGAAACTAGATGGCGTGAGTGGTTGCACAGGACTGTGAATGCACAAATGCCACCACATTATTCGCGTTGAAATAGTTGCATGCGATGTGAAAGTCACCTCATTTAAAGTGTTTAAAAGAGGGGCCTGGGAGAGTGCAGTGTACGTGAGAATCAAGTGAGACACCCATAGTCTCTGAACCTCTGTTTTCTTGCGTAAACTGGCAAAGAGACCGTGTGAACTGTGTTCCCTGGGGCCAAGAGATTCCAAGAAGGAAAACCTGGGATTCCTGGCTCTGGGATGAGGGCTGGGGGCCAGAAGGGGAGGGGCATGTGAGGATGGCTGGGGTCAGCCCAGATAAGGCTTTCAATACTGGGTAGCAGCGTCTACACAGGCGGAAATCCCTGCATCTCACTTCCCGCAGGGCTGACCAGTGGCCAGAGGTAGGACTGGCCAGGCTCGGCCCAACCAAGTCTGGGAGCAGAGGACACTAAGTGAGGGATCCCCGTCGCCACCCTCACTGGCCTGTGGCTCTCCTGACACCACAAGAGAGCTCCAGGAGCTGACCTTGGGTCCTAATGGGGGACACCTTCCTGGCTGCAGGCTGGCAGGGTGGTGTGGTGGTCAGGGTACTGGGCTCTTCGTTTCTGCCCCTACCTGCTGTGTGACGGTGGGCCAGACACCTAACCTCTCTGTGCCTCTATTTCTTCAATGGAGCCCCCACATTTGGGCACAGTGGCCTGAAGGTTAAAGGCAAGAGCAGCACGAGACCTGCAGTAAAAGCTCTGAGCAGGGAGAACAGGGAGCTGCCCAGGGAGTTCCACCACCATCTCCCCTCTGGCCGCCGAGGAAACCGAGGTTCATGGTGACCTGGCCCAGGTCTGTTGGACTCAGGGTCCTTCTCATCCCCAAGATCAGAGGGCTGCCACCAGGGAAGGAGCTGGCCCCTAGACCCAGCCCAGGAAGCACACAGGGAAGGATGCCCTGGGGACTTCGGTATGTTATTGCAAAAAAAAAATTTATTGCTATATGAACCCTGCTTTCATTCCTCCATTTCCCAGAAAATGAGCCACGGGAGACACCAGGAGAGGCAGGAGACCATCCTCCTTGCACAATACCCACTCCCTTGGATGCTGTCCTCAGCGAGGGTGGCTGGGGTCAACCAAGGGGCCCACCCGCAGGGTGGCAGAGGAGGTAGGTTGACCCTGTGGACGTTGAGCTCGGTGGCAAAGGTCCTGGCCCTCTGGTAGAAGAAGAGCGACTTCTCGCTGTCCAGGAGGAAGTTGTGGGAGATGGTGGCCAGCCGCGTGTAGATCTTCAGCTGTGCCTTCTTGTTGCCCAGGTCCACGGCGGCTGCCAGTGCCAGCTGGTAGTACCTGGCTGCATCAAACGGGTTCTGAAGGAGACAGGCCATGCTCAGCAAAAGGGGGACTCGGAGCCCATCTTCCCAGAGGCCATTCCTGTCTCCAGGTCATTCCACATGTCCAGCCAATGCTGGCTCACCCCATGAACCCCGAAGCCTGTGACACTGCTGTGGTCTCAGCTGCAGGAGGTGGGGACGACCCTGATACCCCTGGAAGACTTCCTGACTGTCCCTACGCCCCACTCACCCCAAGCCTCCTGCCCCAGTGCCACCCTCTCTGCAGGCAGTGGCTGCTTTCCCCATGGGCTGAGGTCAGGGCAGATCCTGCCTGCTCTGAGAGTTCCATGCAGGACCCGTGGCTCCAAGCCACAGCAGGGGCACAGTGTTGAGTGACCCAGGCTCCCCTCTGGCCCCTGTCCATGCTGACCATTTCCAGGCCCTCCACGGGCCAGGCCAGGTAGAAAACCATCTCTAAGGTGTCCTCTTTGGCAATGTTCCCTGAAATATTGACAGAATGTGACTCCCCAGATATCCACTCCCATTGTCAATGCATCTTTGGCTCAAACTCACCATCGCTGGGATGGGATGCCATCTCCCAGACCTCCTCCTTGACCCTCCCATCCCCCACCCGGCTTCTCCCCAGGCTCCTCCTCCACATGGGGGTCACCTAAGGGACCTCTCTAAGACCCATGCCTGGCCTGTCCCTCTTTACCATCTCAAGATGGCTCCCAATGACAAAGTCCAAGATGCAGCAGTCCATTCCCTCACTGTCCCACCCCACACACGGAGCAGGGGCGTGAGAAGGCCCCAAGTCACCGCCACTGCTCATCCAATGCACCCGGCCCAGCCGAACACTGGACTCTGTGCTGGGTGCGTGGCTGAGCCTAATGTCCTTGCTCCCAGTCTGAGGGCCTCGGGATTGAACACTGACCACACAGGGTGGCCCGGGCTGTGGCAGAGGGAAGCCCAGGAGGTCCCAGACTCAGCCAGGGGTGAAAGGCAAAGGCTTCCTGAAGGGGTGGGGACTTCCCAACTAAATAGGAAGGAGCCAGCCAAAGCATATGTCTCTACATGTGCCTGTGCGTACGTGTCCCTGTGTGTGTGCGCGCACCTGTGTGTGCCTGTGCGCATTTTCATCTGCCTGTAGTGTGTACAGCAGCTACTGAGTGGCAGGCTGAGCCAGGACACACCTAATCCACCCTATTCCAGGGCTCACTCTCATGTGTAGACTAAAGGGGACACCATTTTAGAGGCAGTTGGCAAAGATGCCCATTTACCCCTGCTTCTCTGCCAACCTTCCAGGTCCCATCCAGCCCGGCTTTTTCTCCCACTCCTCTGGGCCCTGGGTCCAGAGCCTCCTATACAAGGAGGAGGGTGTAGCCTTGGAAAGACAGCCGCCCTTGGGGAATTCCAAGGGGGCCTCCCTGTGGGAAGCTGGCCTGCGCTGACAGCATAGTCACGATGAGGCCCAGAGGGCTGTGCATGGGAAGGAGGTGAAGGAGGCCACTGTCCCCCGACCCCAACCATGGACTTTGGCCTCTCAGGTACTACTTGGCGCTTTCCTTTCTCCTGGACAGGCGGAGTGGGCGGCAGGCTTGACCAAGAGAGAGAAAGGCCTCTTCTGGGAGGCCCGTCCCCCTGGGTCCCAGGTAAGCCCCTGAGCAGTGAGCAGCGTCCCCCTAGGCCTGACACCTGGCACCTCCATGTCTGGCTGGGACTTGGGAGGCCACAGGGACCACATCTGACCACCAGGTGTCGCCAGCACTGGGCTGAGGCATATCGGGCCGCTGTAGGCCTGCAGTGGGGGATACAGGGCAGGGTCTTAGGGCTGCCCCGCTCCTCAAGTTGTTCTAAGGCCTCCAAGATCTCGGCCCCTGGACTGGAGTGCCCGGGCCCCTCAGCCCATAACGAGTACTGACGCGGTGCCGGTGTGATGCTAAGGAAGGGCGGTGCCTGCGGGGCAGAGGGGTGGAGACAGCCCAGGTCTGAGTCTGCCAGTCCTAGCTCTCCAGCCCTGCAAGGCTGGGGCAGACAGAGCACAGCACGTCCCCTCCAGACACACCCGACCCAGCAAGGCCTCAGCCTGGCTGGCTGGGGCCCCGCCCCACTGCACCTGCCCTGAGCTGGGGTTTCCCTGTTTGTGAACCCAATGGTAAGATACTGGTCCCACCCCACCCTTCCTGGGTGATGTGAAGATTCAAGGTGTCTCGGGACTCCAGGAAGGAGTTGCTCCGTGCAGGCTGGCACCCTGCGCAGGCTTCCTAGAGGAGGTGCCAGGATTTGGGTTGGATCTTGCAACGTGGATTCAATGTGAGGATGATGCTGTCCTCCGAAATGTCCTTCTCCCGACCCTATTTTCTTTGTTAAATGCACCTTGACACTTGACTGTCAAGACTCAGCTTTGATGTCACCTCCTCCAGGAGGGCCTCCCTGACTACAATCCTCCTTCTTAACCCAGAGGCCACCACTGCCCACTCATGTGTCAGCCTCCCCGGCTGAGACTGAGTTCCTGAGGGTGGGGCCTGGCCATCTTGGGAGCTGAATTGTATCTGCTAACCTTGCTGGCTCCTCCAGCCGGGCATAGAGCTCCAGGGCGGCCACTGGGTCATTTCTAAGGAAGGCTGGAACCCAGGCCTCGGGTCTGGGTGGAGATCCCACTCCAAGGGGACTGGGAACACCCCGAGCCCTGCCCCTCCCTCCCACCTTCAGGTCGTAGAAGATGATGTCACGGAGCATCAGGTACACCTTCACGTAGTAGAGGGTCTCCTCGTCGAACCCCAGTGGCAAGTTGCAGAGCTACAGGGTCTTGAGGTAGAAGTGCTCCGCCAGCTTGTCATGGCCCAGCCGGTGGTGCAGGGTGGCCAGCCGGTGGTAGGCCACGCGCTCATTCAGCCGGTCCCCTGGGGTGCAGGCCAAAGGGGCAGGTGTGAGGACGTGGCTCCCTGGGGCAGGCAGGGCACAGGCCCCTCAGGAGCAGGTATACAGACCCCAGGCAGCACTCGTGGCTTGCCTCCAGGCACCTGTGGTCACCTGGGCAGCTCTGGCCATTCCCTTCTGGGTTCCCAGACTCACTTTCCCGTCTGGAAAGCAGAATTAATAAGGCCTGCCCCTGTCTACTGTGAGGCTTTGGCAAAGTCGGACCTGGATGGCCCAGCTCTGTGTCTACACATAGCCACCTGCCTCTGCTCACTGGTTTTAACCAGGGGAGCCCATGCAGTTCAGGTGCTCCCGGGTACCCCAGCTCCAGGCAACCCACAGATGTGACATCTGACTCCTCCTGGGTGTGTCACGATCAGATCCCCCTACCTTGGGGAGTCAGCTGCACACCTACTGTGTACTGGGCCACGGGACACAAGGCGCTGGGGCATGTGGCCTGCCTAGAGTTCCCTGTCTCTGGAGGGGGACAGACGACCCTGGCACAGCACCAGGGGATGCCCGGCCTTAAGGGGCAGACTGCTGGAAGGGGAACTGGGATTTTATCAGCCAGAGAGCCGTGTGGTTGATGACGGTGGGAAAGGCACAAGACAAAGGGAATGTGCCACTCAGCCTGGCACATACAGGGACCAACGAGATGCCTGGCATGTCTGGAAGGCAGAGGGCACACTGGGCGGCCCTTGTGGTCAGCAGCGGGAACAGGCAGAGGAAGCAGAACTCAGGCAGGCAGGGAGCTCTGCACTGCGTGAGAGACCTCGGGCTGTGCCCCACAGCCGGACGGGGAAGCCAGTTGGGCAGATCTGCCTGCCTGGACAGGAGACCAGGAAAATCCAGCAGCTGTTTCAGCTCCTGGCCTGCAGACCCAGAGGCTGGGCTCTGGCAAAGTGTGGGTCCTGGCAGGGTGGGGGCTCAGGGGACGTACCCAGAGTGATGCTGAGTGCTAGGACCATGTGGGCAACCTCCAAGCCCTCCTGTGGCTTCTCCATTGTGACCAGGAGTGCCACCAGCTTGCTGCACAGCTGTAGCTGCGGCTCCACCCTGCGGTTGTCCGTAGTCACTGCCAGGGGCAGGGCCTGGTCCTACCACACAGGCAGGTGGGGTCAGGTTTCCCACAGCACCCACCTTGCGCAGCGTCCTCGTCAGAGCTCAAACATGTGCTTGGAGCTTCCCACACCCCAGCTACTCCTGCACCTCGACACAGCTCTGTGCTGTGGGATAACACATAGTTCAGACACCCAAGTTGGGGGCTGAAGAGTCACCTGAGGCCCATCCAGCTACTCCCGACAGCCTCAAACCAGCCGCTCCCACCTGAGCACTGGGGGTCTGACTGGGGGGAGCCAATACTCCTCTCTGCTCTAGAAACACCACACTGATCTGTGCCCAGGGCTGAGCCACACTGTGAGCTCAGAGGAAAGGAGAAGTCGTTCCACTTCGGGGTACATGCAGACCTGGGCCTCCCACTGATATGCTGTGTGTCCTTTGACATGTCCCTGTGCCTCTCTGAGCCTCAGTTTCCTCATCTGGAAGATGGGGACAGGACTTCCCACTCATGGTTGCTTGAGGTCATCAGGTACAAGGGTAGAGCAATTGTCACGTCCAGGCTCCGAGCGTTTTTCCCGGGCAGCGGCATGGTCATATGCCTCAGACCACCAGGTGCCCCACTGAGGCCCACCCACATCAGCCCACAGGCCAGCTCACTCGGTAGAAGGGCATGCCTTCCTCCTGCTCCCAGGGCCCATTGAAGAAGATGTCTCCAACTGCCTCAAACAGCTCCAGCCCCAGGTTGGGGTCGCCTGTGTGCACGTCCACATTCTGTGCCACCTGAAAGGAGACAGAAGTTCGCTCCAGACCCACACCTAGCAACGTGGCTACGCGCACCTTTGCCAGCCTCTTTTCTCCCACACACTACAGGTACACCTGAGCATTTTTCAGACCCTGTGCATGGAGGCTGCCCCCACCACTGGCATGAGGACAATGAACTGATGCACCTGAGTGCCAGGAGGTGACTGAGCAGCTGCAGCCCAGGAGCCCGACACCTGTGAATCCTACCACCAGGGGTAGCCCTAGCCCACTCCCCCTGCACTCAAACCAGTCTCCGTGGCCCCTAGATTGCTGGGAGCCCAGCCCCTGTCTCCTTTCTGCGTTGTCACATCCCTGCCACATCAGCAGTGTTTCAGTGTTTGTGGGTGGGCCTGGTCCCCTCTTGGCCATGAGCTCTTGATCCCTCTCCTCAGCTCAAGGAGGTATACAGCAGGTGCTCAATAATGAAAGCTTCACCAGGCTCCTGGGCTTCACAATTTGTACCAGATCACACAGTGTTTCGGAAAGCCTCTGAAAACAGCCACTATGATAGATTCATTTTGTAAGGAGATGTGCCACGTGTCGCTTGGAGCAAGTTCTTCTGTGTGTTAACTGAGTGGTCACATTATTTGAGGATGTGCTGTATACCAGCAAGTGCTGTGCACTGTGAGGGGCCGCGCCTCTGCCCTCAGGGAGAAGATGCTGGCCACCGGAGGAGGATGTGAGGGAACCAGTTGGAGGGAGGGAAAAGGCACACAACAGGTGCTCAGCAGTGGCTTAGGAATGAGTGGATGGATGGATGAATGGATGAGGAGATGAAGACACATGGATGGATGGAAGGGTGTGTGGATAGATGAATGCTTGGATGGATGGATGGATGGGTGGGTGGGTGGAATGATGTGTGTATGTATGGGTGGGTAGATAATGTATGGATGGGTGGAGGGTAGATGATGTATGTACATGTGGATGGATAGATGGTGGACAGACGAATGTATGGATAAACAAATGGACAGATAGATGAATGGAGGGATGCATTAATAGGTAGATTGGTGGGTGGGTGGATGGACGAACGGTGAATGGATGGATGGGTGAGAGGATGGATGAATGGAAAGATCAATTGGTAGGTGGATGAATGATGGATGGATGATGGATGGATGAACAGGTGAATGGATGGATGATGGAAGGATGAACGGACGAACAGATGGACGGATGGTGGCTGAATCAATGGATGATAAAGGGATGGATGGATGGAAGGATGAGCAAGCGAGTGGATGCATGATGGATGGATGGATGATGGATGGATAGAAGAATGAACAGGTAAATAGGTGATGGAAGGATGAACGGATGGGTGGATGGACAGGTGAATGGATGGATAGACGGGTGAATAGATGGATGATAAAAGGATGGATGAATGATGGATGGATGAAAGGACAGACGGATGGATGATGGATGGATGGATGGAAGGATGAACAGGTAAATAGATGATGGAAGGGTGAATGGATGGGTGGATGGACAGAGAGTGAACAGCACAGGAGTCCTCCTGCATCCCTTGCCACTCACCTGGATGTACAGGTCCACCAGCTCGCTCTGCCGCAGGAGGTAATAGATCTTCCCTGCTTGCAGCCAGGCATGTGCCTCCTCTTTCCTCTGGAGGTCAATGAAAATCCCCAGACTTCGTTTGGTGTAGTCCAGAGAGGATTTGTAGGCCCTGGAATCACTGGAATCAGACACAGGTGTCAGAACAAGGGCTCTCATCCTCCTGGAACCAGTCTGCCTCCTCCCGTGGGTCTGGTGACAGATGAATCTGGCATGTGGGGACTGGGAACGGCCCTCTTGTGTGTGCAGTGTTCTGCCCTTCCCAGGCTGCTGGGATGGCCAGAGTGAACACACACGGCATGGAAAAGATGAAGGACATCCTTCTGAGGGAATCGAGCATCATGCTGCCCTGTGGCAGGAGGAGTGTGCTAGTCCATCTCCCCTGCCTCCCAGTCATGGCCTGTGTCTTCTCCAGACGCACCAGGAGCCGTTAGTGTTCAGAGGCTATCTAGGCCGATGGTTCTCAAGGTGTGCAGGCATCACAGTCACCCGGAGGCCTGTCCTTATAGCTTGCTGGCCCTGCCCCCAGAGCTTCCGGCTCCACAGGCCTGGGGCAGGCCCTAGAACTCCCACTTGCCACAAACTCCTAGGTGACATGGATGCTGCTCTACTGGTCCAGGGACTACACTTTGAGAAGCATGGCTCTAGCACACTGTCCCATTTTCCTTCTGTGAACTTGAGGCCAAGACTACAGTCAGTCTCCCAGGTCCCTATGGAATCTGGCTCCTTCTCTGCTCTCTCAGTAAGTCCAACACTCAAGGGGCTGGGACTGCAGCAATGTCACTGGGCCCTATGGGTGGGGTGGCCAGGGCCATGGTTACCCCACCAGGTCAGGATGCTTGGGGGAAGCTGACTAGGCCAAATATGGGATGTGAGACCTTGAAACCCTGCCCCAGGGAAGCAGGTGACACAACTGGCTCTGTCTTCTGTGGGAGAGAAGCCACAGGTGGCTGCTGTGGTCACATTTAAGGGGACAGACGAAGCCCAGGAGTGAAGATTTGGGGCAGGCACAGGTAAGATGACAAAAGCCACCATAGTAGGAAGAACAGCCCAGAGTGCACCTACTGCCTCTGCTGGGGTTGAGGTGACCTTTGCCCCAACAAGGGAGGCTCAAGCTGGGACTCATGGGCCAGCAGCAGCCCTGGGATGACCCCAGGCCGGCCAGCTCAAAGCATCTGATGCCAAAGCACCAAATGATCAAAAGGAGAGGGGCTGCTGGGCCCTGGGCCAGCTTCCCTGTGCCCTTCTCCCTGCCCGCCCCCACCTCCACCACTGCAAAACCAGCCCTTACCGCTCCGTGCCCAGGGACAGGTACAGCTGACTGATGGTCTCCAGGAGCTGCCCCTCCAGCACCTTGTCGGCCACCTTGCGGGCCAGGGAGAGCTGGAGATCGTGGTAGATGACATACTGGGCCTCACTGGGCATGACGGCGCTGTAGAAGTAGCACAGCCACTGGACGGCCCGCAGCTGGTCTGGGCAGAAGACAAAATGGAAGACGTTAGTCTCCCAGCATCGAAGCGAGGCTGGCTGGGCTCAGAGGCCCCTGCTTGCCTCCTTCACACCTCTGTGAGCCTGGGCCCCATAGGCGGGGCGCCTGAGCGCAGACAGGCCATGCACCTGTGCCAGGGCAGACGCCAAGCACACTGTGACATGGGCACATCTTGGTGCAGATGCTCATGGTACAGGCCGGCCTTCTTTACAACTCCCAGGGCCGAGGTTGTGGATGGACGCAGAGTGAACAGCAGGGGCTTGGCACCTGCACCAGGCCATCTATTTCTGCTTCACAAAGACCCTCTGGCCAGGATCAGGGCTGCCTTCAGCCTGAGCTGATGAGGCCAGGGGCACAAGTGGCCCCTGTCACAGATGGAACCCTGAGAGAGCAAAGCCAAGCATCACGTCTGCCACACATGGCATCATGTTGGGGGAATGGGATTCAAAGCTGGCCCCTGGCGTTCCCACACATGCTTCTCTCATGCAACCAGGCTCCCAACCCACAGGCTCACTGGCCTCTCCCAAAGCCTGATTTTCTAGTGTCAGAAACATTCCGGAGATTAACATAGGAAACCAGGTACGCCGAATGGACATCTGTCACACACGCCACCCAACAACAGCCGAATACACAGTCCTCTCGAGCACCCATGGGACATTCCCCATGACAGACCATGTGCCAGGCCACAAAACGAGCCTCAGTGAATGGAGAAGGACTGAGACCAAAGCAGAGGTGTTCTTCAGCTGTACTGGCACAAAACTAGAAATCGACAGTGAAGGAAATGTGGGAAATTCAAAAAATATGTGAAAACTACACACTCCTAAACAACCAGTGAGTCAAAGAGACCAGCAGGGAAACCAAAAACTAATTTGAGAAGAATGCAAACAAACGCACAGCCCCGGCCAGTGCGGTGGCTCACGCCTCTCATCCCAGCACTGTGGGAGGCCGAGGCAGGAGCATCGCTTGAGTCCCGGAGTTTGAGATCAGCCTGGGAAACATGGTGAAATCCCGTCTCTATATTTAAAAAAAATACAAAAATTAGCCGGGTGGAGTGGTGCACATCTGTAATTCCAGCTACTCGGGAGGCTGAGGCATGAGAATGGCTCTAACCTGAGTAGAAGTTGCAGTGAGCCAAGATTGCACCACTGCACCCCAGCCTGGGCAATAGAGCAAAACTCTGTCTTTAAAAATAAAAATAGCACAACGTATCAAAAATTCCAAGATGCAGCTAAGGCAGTGCTGAAAGGGAAATTTATAACTGTAAATGTCTACATTCAAAGAAGGAAGAAAAATCTCAAATCAAAAACCTAACCTTCCACCTTGAGAAACTAGAAAAAGAACTAAACCCAAAGTGAATAAAAGGAAGAAAATAATAAACGTGAGAGTGGAAATGGAAAGTAAAAATACAGAGAATGGAAAAACAAAAGAGATAACAGAACCGAAGGTGGGTTTTTTGAAAATAACACAATTGACAAATCGTTCACTAGACTGACCGAGGAAAGAAAGACGGGACACAAATGACTAAAATCAGAGACTGAGCACCATGGCTGACGCCTGTCATCCCAGCACTTTGTGAGGCTGAGGTGGAAGGATCGTGAGGCCAGCATTCAAGACCAGCCCGGGGGAACATGATGAGACCCCATCTCTAATAAAAATGAAGAAATAAAAAATTACAAACCCAAGTTTCTAAAATCAGAAATGAAAGAGGAAACATTATTGCCGACCTGACAGAAATAAAAGGATTCCACGAAAACACTACGAACAATTGTACACCAACAAACCAGACCATCTAGACACAACAGCCAAATTCTTAGAAGGACACAAACTACCGAAAGTGACTCAAAAATGACCCCAAGGAAGCATGTGGGGTATCAGCCCCGCCCTTGGTCTCCTCGATCGTTCAGCGCAGGGTGGGGAGACAGGGAAGCATGATCCCCGTTCCCTGGCCTGCATTTCCAAGTCTGAATCCCCTAGCACCCCGGGGAGGGCCTCGTAGGAGGAGGTACCACAGGCTATTGTGCCAAGAGCCACTGGAGGCTGCAGTGGGGGCTGGGGCACTGGGTTCCTGGAGGGTCTCCTTCCAGTAAGAGAATGTCCCTGGGGAAGAAGCCTGGGTCTGAACCCCCCAACCCTCCTTGGGCAGATGTGTGGGACCGGGGCCCCTTCACACGGTCCTTTCCAAAATCTTATCCCTCCTAGGGCCAGGAGTGGGTGCCAGGCCTGTGCTGGAAATGGGCAGGTTTGGTCACAGCCCCTGGGGCTCTGGTCCAGGTCACAGGAGGCACCTCTGAGTGGTCTCACTATGCCATGACAAAGCGCTGCAAGACAGAGGGGACCCACAACAGTATCCCTTGTCTCAGCCATTTCCCTGGACTCAACTTCCTCATCTATTCTCTGTGGCCTAGATTTCGGACAGCCCTGCCCACCTACTGTCCGTTCACTGCTCAGTCTGCAGTGACTGTTCGATAGCACTCCATGGCTCCCCAGTGCTCTTGGGGAAAAGGCCAAGCCACAGCCTGAGGCCCCAGGCCCTGCTTAGCTCTCCAGAAGAGCTTCTCACCATCCAGCACCCAACCCACCCCCTCCCAACTCTGCACCTCCCTGCATAAGCCCTGTTCACTCATCCCCGCTCCCACCCCACTCAACCCCGCTACCACTCCCGCTCACTCACCCCCACTCACACCCCACTCACCCCGCTCACTCTCCCGATCACACCCCACTCATCCCCGCTCACACCCCCCCACTCATCCCCACTCACTCCATCACACCTCCACTCACTCACCACCACTCACACCCCACTCATTCACCCCCACTCTCTCACCCCTAGGCCTTCACACAGGCTACACCACCAGCCTCTCCTCCACCAACTATTACTTGACTAAATGCTCTCAACCCTCTGGTTCTAGACTAAAGAGGCTTCCCTAACCCAGGGCCAAGTGCTGCCCCGCCATCACGCCATTCACCCTTTTGTGGCTTCTGTGGCCTGAAGCTCACATTCCCACGCTCAGTCTCTGCCACCCGAGGACCCCACAAGCCCCATTTGTGGGTGGGGCCTGGCACACTGCACAACGAGCTGCTTTTGCATGAACTGCTCTGCGGCTTTGGGCAATCACCCGCCCCCGTGTCCTCTGTGAAGTGGGATGACAGGTGCGCAGGCTGCCAACATACCAAGCAGATAACACGGGCACAAGAACTGGTGTTCAGGGCCTGGCTCATGGTGGGGCCCGAAGTCCCAGCGCAGCCGAGCCTGCCTTGATCCCAGGGTTATGTCTAGGAATTCCCAGCATGCAGGACTTTCAGTGCCCAAGGCAGGATGGTCCCTGGGCAAACCAGGAAGAGCTGGCTGCCTCAGTAGGCCACAGAGGGCCTGGCCCTGCATGGGAACCGCCTGTCTCCAGGGCGCTTGCCAACATCTGCTGCTGGACATGGCTCAGCACTTTCGATGGTGGAAAAACCACCACTTGTTTCTGAATCATAAACCCCAGGTGAGCCCTGACCCGAGTGGCCCCAGAAGGCTCACAGGAGGAACTAGGGCACTCACTCTCCACATGGCCTATTTCTACGGTGACCAGAAGGGCCCACTCATAGTAGCCCTTGCCCTGCTGGGCTGGGCCCTGGCGGGTGCAGAGGTGGCCCAGCTGCAGGAGTACGTGGGTGAAGTCTCGGCCACACTCCCTGCAGGGCAGCCTCGAGAACAGCCGCATGGCCCCCAGGAGGTAGTGCTGGGCCAGCCTGCTGGCACTTGCATGCAGGCACAGGGTCCCGAAATTGGCCAGCACCACTGCCTGGTTCCTCCAATGGCCCAGGTCCCAAGCCGCTCATAAGGCGCAGTAGTAGCCCTCAGCTGCCTGCCTCGTCCGGCCTGTCCTCTTCACAGCCACGGCCAGCATGTTGGCCATTACACCCTCTGGTCCTCTCTGGCCACCACTGCATCCTGGACAGACTGCAGGATGTTCAGGGTCACCAGGCTCTGTCCATGAAGCACGTGAAGCCAGGCCAGGGCCACCAGGCAGTCCACGATGGCATGGACTCTGGTCATGAAGAGGCCAGCTTTCTTGGCCGCCCCTCGGGCATGTGCCAGGCACTCAGTCAGCTCCTCCTCGTCGCTAAAGCTGCAGAACATGCCGCTCAGCCATGGCAGTGCCACGTCGTACAGGCCACAGAAGCTGGCCTTGTACCCGGGGGCGTTCAGGAACAGCAGCAGTGAGCTCAGGGCCTCTGGGTCCTCCCAGTCGTCCTCAGCTTCCAAGAAGAAGGAGGGGTCCTCGGGGTCCTGCAAGCTCACGTTGCTGGATGCCGCACAGAGACCCCAGGACGCTGGCTCCAGGGGGCAGCCTGGGCAGGTCTTGCATTGTTCCAGAACATTCTTCACCTTCGACAGGGTCTCCTGTGGATCCAGGCCCAGACAAGATGGAGGTATTTCTGCAAGTCACAAAAACACCTAGACATATTAGAGTCCGGCAGTGAGTCCTTGGTCGACTGGGGGCAGGGTCCCCCCATCCCTGCCCTCTGTGTCCCCGGCGCAGCTTGCCATGAGCCCTTAAGAATTATGTGCAACGCAAACTCGGGGCCTGGAGCACGTACGAACTCCGGCACTACGGGGACAGAGAGAACACGCAGGCCCGTGGCCCGACTCTCCTACAAAATCACCCTCCTGTCCTGTTTTGTCGCCCACCTGACAGCAAGGTTTTAGGAGACTGTGTCAGAACAGTGACCCCTCAGAGATGCCTTTCCCTTTAGAAAGAATCAAAGCCTTCTAACTGGACCCATGAATATGCAGCACCACAACTACAAATGTAACTTCTGTCAGCATATTGGGCCCCCCGGTGGGGTACAGGAATCCATGAAATCCTCAACAGCCAATCAGAGCTATGGATCAGCTCAAAAGCTGCTATGCAAAATTGGTAAAGCCACCGATGGCACAGGACAGGGGTGTTGTACCCATGTGCCCAGCTCCGTGCAGGGAAACGGACCATCCCTGCAGGAAGGATGGGAAAGCTGCCAGGCCCCTGTGGCCACCTTCACCGTGGATGGTCTGAAAACCTGAAGCCCACGGTTCCTAAAGGGTTAACAAAGGCCAGACTGCTCCAGCAGCCCACTGGTGTCTGCTGGCTTTGGTGGATTCCTAGCCAAAGCCCCCTCCCAGAGGTGAGCAAACAAGCGCATTTCCTGTTGGAAAACCTGGGATGAAAGGAGGC
Organism: Chlorocebus sabaeus; assembly: GCF_047675955.1. Classification (NCBI taxonomy): domain Eukaryota; kingdom Metazoa; phylum Chordata; class Mammalia; order Primates; family Cercopithecidae; genus Chlorocebus; species Chlorocebus sabaeus. The sequence continues at coordinate 96,450,158 of NC_132917.1, read as the reverse complement.
ATTACTGGGAAGGGAAAAACCTAGATTTAAACCGACCCTCTGTTTCAAGCTCACATGCAAAAAATATGTTCAATACAAACTGCCTCCTTATTCATCTGTAAAGCCTTAGAGGCAAATGTCTGACTTGACTACACTAGATTAGCTAAGAAATCGCCCCCACCCAGCAGAGGCACACAGCCCCTCCCAGCCACTACCCTGGCCTCCGGGGCAGCTGGAGAGCCACGTGCCTTTGCTCCAGTGACTTTGGCAGAGGGTGGAACCACCCCCTCCCTGAGGCAAACCTACAACAGCCTTCCCTTCCCCCCTGGCTCCCCTCAGGAAGGAGAAGACCCTTCAGGGACCTCAGTTGAGGCCCCTGCAACCTAAGGCTCTGAATTCTGCTACCCGCTGAGGGCAGTGTGGCCTCCCATCTCTGAGGCAGAGCACAGGGTGAACTGCAGCTTCTCCAGGTCATGAAAAAGGAACCCACAGCTACATGTGGGTCCCAGCAGTGGAAAGGATGCCCCATCTCGGTTGGGGACCAGGCGGGGGTCAGCATGTTCATTGGAAGAAATGTGGGACCTCACGGCCTCCAGTGTCAGAGTAGACGGGAGGTTCAGGCCCACCTCAGGCGATGTCCCTCAAGTCCCCGGCCCACACCACAGAGGGGTGACAGCCGCATCCAATGCCCACCGTACTCACCTCTGTCCCCTCCCCTGCCATTACTCCAAAGCCCAGCTCATAACCAGAGAAGCCTGAGCCACGGGCAAAACCTACCTTGTTCCTGCGGCTGCTCGGTCTCAGCTTCCTCTACTGAGTCTGGCAAGGGAGAACAGAGAAGCAATGAACACCCCCAGCCAGCACCTCTGGTCCCATGTCAGGTTGAGCTGGTGTCGGTGTTGCAGGATGAGAGCATTGCAGGGTGCAAGGGTTGAAAGTCATATCGTCCTCTTCCCTCCTGGATCATGGGAACAACATCACTGTGTGGTGTACACTTTCTGCGATATTGGGAGTAACATTGTCTTCTGTGCCTTGGAATATTAAGGACAATATCACGGGGGGACGTGTACATCTTCTGCAATATTGGGAATAATATTACCCTCTCTCTCCCTGCATACTAAGAAAGATATCACAGAGTACGTGTTCACCTCCTGCGATATGGGGATTAATACCATCTTCTCCCCTTCCAGATATCAGGAAGAGTATCACACGGGGGTGTACGGTGTCTGAGATACTAGGAGTAATATCAACCTCTCAGCCTTGGAATATTAAGAAGAATATCACAGGGTGGATGTACACCCCCTGCCATATTGGGAGTAACATCAGCCTCTCCTCTCCATGGATATTAGGAACAATATCCCAGGCTGGGTGTACGCCTCCTGCTCTATGGGGAATCATATCTTCCTCTCCCAGGATATTAATAACAATATCACAGGGTGGGTGAACACAGCCTGCGATACTGGAATTATTATCATCCTCTCCCCCTCCAGATACTAGGAACCATATCACAGAAGAGCTGTACCCTCCCTGGGATATTGGGAGTAATATCATACGCTTCTTCCGTGAATATCAGGAGCAATATCACCGGGTGGCTGTCCATTCATTGCTATGTTGGGAGTCATGTCATATTCTACCCCTCTCAATATTAGGATCAGTGTCACAGAGTGAGTGTATACCTACTGTGGTATTAAAACTAAAATCATGCTCTCTGTCCCTAGATATTAGGAACAACATCACAGGTAGGTGTGAACCCCCTGCAGTATTAGAAGCAATAATATGATTAATTAGCAAACATCAATCATCGATTTTAATAATTATCAGGCTAGTCTCGAACTCTTGACCTCAGGTGATCTGCCCGCCTCAGCCTCCCAAAGTGCTGGAATTACAGGCGTGAGCCACGGCGCCCAGCCAACACTACTTGACATCCCTTTTTGGACCTCAAATTTAGCATGCGGAAAACACACTTTTGATTCCCCCTACTATAACCCACTCCTCCCATAGTCTTCCCGATCCCAATAACAGCATCTCTAGTCTTCCAGTTACTCAGGCCAAAATCCTTGACATCATCCTTAATACTTCTTTTTCTCTCTCTTGTCATCCAACCCATTTAAACTCTCCTTTCAAAATATGTGCCAGACCTAACCACTTCTCACCTTCCTCATCATTTCCAACCAGGTCCAGCCCTCATCATAGCGCTCTGGGTTACGGCAAAAGCCTCCCAATCGCCAGGCACAGTGGCTCACGCCTGTAATCCCAGCACTTTGGTAGGCCAAGGCAGGTGAATCATCAGAGGTCAGGAGTTCAAGACCAGCCTGGCCAACATGGTGAAACCCCTCTACTAAAAATATAAAAAATTAGCCGAGCATGGTGGTGGGCGCCTGTAATCCCAGCTATCCGGGAGACTGAAGCAGGAGAATCACTTGAACTCAGAAGGCAGAGGTTAGAGTGAGCCGAGATTGTGCCATTGCACTCCAGCCTGGGTGACAAGAGCGAAACTCCATCTTAGAAGGTTTAAAAAAAAAAAAAAAAAAAAAAAAGCCTCCCAACCCACCTCTCTCCTTCCACCTTTCACCCTGCCCTGCATTCTACCTTCCTCTCTCAAACATTTCAGAAAAAAAAAAATTATATCCACAGAGAGGGAAAGTACAAATGGGGTGAAATGTTTGGGGAATCTGAGGGAAGAGTATATGGGAATTGTCTGTACTATTTTTGCAACTTTTCCATAAGTCTTAATTATTTCGAATTCAAGAGTTAAACAAAGAAAAAAAAAAAACATTATCTCCCTTTGTGAATCCATCCTGTCTTTCCCCTGGCAACTTAAGGACACTCTCAACTAAAACATCTATTTTTTCATGAACACTAAAAGAACCCTTGCCGAGTTTTGACTTTCTGTGCTTGGCAGTAGAAGTGTGTGTGTGTATGTGTGTGGTGTGTATGTATATATAGAGAGGGAGAAATATATATATGAGTATATATATAAATATATACTATATTTACAATGGTAATGTATATATATATAAATATATGTGTGTGTGTAGATATATATAATACATACCCCATAGCCTGTCCTTAACCAGTTCTAAACTTAGTCCGAAAAACACACATCTAAGCACAGAATTTCAAAATAATACGATGAATATTTTGATAGAGGGATGTGTTGCTATGGAACACGCTGCTAAGACACAAAACCTCCTAGATGGGACAATGAATGAACGAAGTTTGCACCTATAGGCACCCCCTCTGATATCCCCTCAAACGTTTATAGTTATATGCATTTGCTTCCGCCAGGACCCCTATTTCATAAGGGTTAGTTCTAGAGTCTAGCAAGTTCCTACTACAGCTGGCACACATATGCCATTCAAAAATCAGTGGCGGAGTGAATGACGAGTTAAGAACCGTTTGTCAGCCAGTGCTCAGTAATACAACATGCACTGGTATGCAAATGATATTTTTGTTGAAAGCAACAGCAGGATCACAAATTATCTTTCCAGAGAAAGCAAACCTCAAAAGCTTCTTTACCCTACTAAAGCACATTATAAGAAGCTCCCCTTATATAAAAGAAAACCTCCTCATTCGTTATCAATGGCATGTAAACCTAATAAGCCTCCGTCTCTGATGACATCTCTTCCATCCCCAGGGCTAGATAAAGGAAGTTCCGGAAACCCTGGTAGTTGTGAAGGTGGCTCCCAGCTCTGACAGTCTTGAACCCTGCATGCGTGGAGGTCACACAGCAGAAGAACAACAGAGGGAAGCATCATCAGACTTCGAATATGTTTGAACCAGAGATAGCAAATAGGCTGCAGCCAACTGAAAACACCAGAGATTCATGGTGGCCACCTGAGGGGTTGTGCTCTTAAAAAACAAAAATAAAAAATAAAAATTAAAAAATTAAGAAAGGAAGGGGTCAAGAATCCATCAGGTCTGACTGAGACGTGTATCAGTGACTAACACCCCGTATGGCAAAAGTACTCCGGTGCGCTTTGGGTACTTACAGCTTCAGCAGTATTCAAAGGCGTGTGCTCCCCTAAGACTAAGCCATGGGAATACCCCCAGCAACACTGCCAGGAGAAACGTCTCCCATGGATTTGGCTAGAAATACAGTTGTCTTTAACAAATTCACACTGAATAAATCCTGACTTATTAGAGCCTGTGAGAATGGCATTCTCAATGATAACAGTTATCACTACAATCTCCAAACATCTGCGATCCTGCAGGGAGGAGCTGTGACAGTGCAGGCCACAGGCCACATGTCCAGAATGTTTCCCAGATTGCCTGTTACAGAATAAAAGAAATGAATCCCCCCCCAAGAATGTCTTCACTCACATTTAGCCGGTTGTTCCTTTGTGTGCATCTCTGTGCTAAAATGGCCATTCTTCCCCACAGCCTGAAGTCATATGCTAAAATAAAAGAGACTCACATGAAGTCAGAACCATGCAGATGCAAGGAAACCACCACAAAGGAAATGGGCTGGAGAGTGTGGCCAGGAGGATGGTACTTCCCAGGAAGCAATTACTTCATCTCTGCCCATGAAGCAGGCAGCTGTTATTGTCCCCCAGGCCCACGCCAGCCACTCAAAGTAGGTTCTAACAAAACTACCTCCAACAAGCAATATAAATACACCACACAATTGGCTTCTGAAAGGACACCTTGCAACCAACAAGAAACTGTTAGCACAACTTTGACAAACTGTACAACTAAAAACCTTGGAAAGGGATAAACACTGCCACATTTTGACGCAAATACTGCTACGTGGTAGCACCGCAATAATTCACTGAAACAAAAGAATGAATGAGGAATACGTTTATATAGGAATCAGAGGAAGCATGACTAATCATTTAAAGAAATAGGTCAAGAAACTGCTAGGTTCAAATGCTACCGTGAGACACTGTCAGGGCCTTAGGCAAATTCACTTCTCTTGGTCCTGTTTCTAGGTTCATCAAAAACCAGCTTTGGATTAGGGAATCTATTGCTTCCCCAAGTCTTCCTTCTGTGATTCCAGCCCAGATTTTAGGACTGCTCTCCCACTTGGTATATGAAAGCACTTTCTATGTATAAAAGCAAGAGTGCATTTCTGTGTTGAATGCGGTTTGGGACCTACTCTATGAGGCAGAATATCATCATGTAACTTTAAACGTGACGACAAGACGCACTCTAGATAAGGATAACACATAAGATGTGGCCATACACCTGTGCATGCCTGACAGGGAGATGGGGAAGTCTCATTTAATGAAGCCAGGGTGCCTGTTGCACCTGAACATCCTCAGTCCACGTCAAGTTCACAACGTCCTTCTGACATCAAACCACAGGTATCACATACTTTTCCATACTTTCCACCCAAGATTAAAATATGCAGAGCACCGTGATAAAGACACCTCCATTCCCAGCATGTTGGCTTTCATTCCATAGAATTACATACTTTCGGTGCAAAATGGTGACCAGGTTCCAGCGGCAAGCAAGACTGGGCTCAGTGGGGACAGCAGGCCCTGCAGGAGCCACCACTCCTGTCGCCACAGTCTGATGCAGCTGCAGAGAAGCTGTGGCTGAGGCCATTCACTTTGTGAGAGAACCGCACAGGAGGGAAAAGGTAGGGAAGAGGGCAATGTCATGCTTCTGAGCCCAAGCCAAGGAATCGCATCCCCTGTGACTTGCACTTATATGCCCAGATGACCTGAAGTAACTGAAGAATCATAAAAGAAGTGCAAATGCCCTGTCCCACCTTAACTGATGACATTCTACCACAAAAGAAGTGAAAATGACCGGTCCTTGCCTTAAGCGATTATATTATCTTGTGAAATTCCTTTTCCTGGCTCAAAAAGCTCCCACACTGAACACCTTGTGACCCCCACTCCTGCCCACCAGAGAACAACCCCCCTTTGACTGTAATTTTCCTTTACCTACCCAAATCCTATAAAACGCCCCCACCCTTATCTCCCTTCGCTGACTCTCTTTTTCAGACTCAGCCCGCCTGCACCCAGGTGATTAAAAAGTTTTATTGCTCAAACAAAGCCTGTTTGGTGGTCTCTTCACAGGGACGCGCATGACAGGCAGGTGCAGAGCCAGGGAAGGGCCAGTGATGAGAACAGAAAGGAATGCGTCTCCCTGTACACACACTCGGATTTTATGACAATGTGCGCAGGGGGCTGAACTGGATGCCTGAGAACATTCCTCCAAGTTCTTTTGCTGATTTTCTAAATATTGGTGTAAAATCTGAACTCAGACAAAATTTTTTTAAATCGCTTCAATCAACATCTTTGTCTAGTGCTCAGCATCATATCTACGTGATCATCTAGAAAACCAACTTCTGTTCTAAGGCTCACATCTTCCTATTAAGTCCCAGGGATTTTACAAGGGAATGCACCTCTCATTCGCATCAAGAACACACACAACTACTGTTAAAGAAATGATTAAATTGCTTACATAATTTTTTAAACACCCAGATTTGAAATACAACAGAGACAACTTTTTGATAGCTCTGCTTTCCAACTGCGAACTGCGAGTGGAGAAAATAACCTACCATGATTTCTAACCAGTCAACAACCTGTCTTCCCTGGCTGCAGTAGGAGCAATCTTTCTGAGCTCAGGATGAAAAAGAACCCAGCTGGTTAGGGGACAGACAATCATCAGTTCTCAGTGGACTTCCCGGGTCCCAAATCCCCATGTGACATGTGGAAGTAAACAGCTATCATTGACCAAGCATCTGAATGCTTATCTCACCTTGCCATCTGATTCTCCTGCCATGCAAATTTAAAATTAATAAGCCTGCTATTAGAGAACAGAGTTGGTGCTACATCTGTCTTCCTAAAATTATGGATAATTACCAGCCCACAATGGCTTCTAATCAGATTTGAGTAGTCCCTTAGACAGGAAGCTAAAGTGCCTCAGCCCTAAACTGAGAAGAAAACAGAAACTGGAATGCTCTAGGTTTGATTTTTTCCCCCTTGTTCTAAAGTTGCTGTTCACGAATCTCCTTCTACTGTCTTGTTTATAAAATGTATGAGAAACAGGGAAATTCAAAGACATGATAGAAATGGCCACGTTTTCTAGGTACAAACTTTGTGAACATTATTTTTAGGTGCTGGGCTTTTTCTCCACAAATTGTGAGCCTGGAGTACATTTTCTCCCTCGTGGTTACACATTCAGAGTCAGGGAAAGTGGCTTTAGGAGTAAAGAGGGGAGTGCAGTGAGAAGTGACTGGACACTGAGAAGGACAGACAGGGACTCTACCTTGGTGGCCTACAGCATTCTTGGGCCTCCGACTTTACTTTTCTATCTGTACAAGGGATCTAAAGGCCCGTGATTCTAGGCCATGACAGCTCTTCATACACACATACGCAAACATCACACGCCTGTGTGAAAAGCTGTGACACTTGGCTGATTTCCTGAAGAAGTTATCTTGTATCATTTCTACTCAAGTACTCCACCTCCTTCCAGACAATTATCTGAGGATGATGGGCTATCCCACAGCCATGTGTGTAACCTCTGCTGCTTATGATCCCTGTTCATATAGCATTTTCCAAAAGCATTTGGTGTGAACTGACAGAAGAAAGAAGAATAAGGTTCTTTCAGCCCATTCATTCATTCATTCATTCATTCAACAAATATTGACTATCTATGTGCCAGGCACTGGTGATATAACAGCGAACATATATTTTTGTAGGTAGCGACAGACAACCAAAAAGTATGTTAAAGAGTGATCAATACTGTAGAGGAAAATACACCAGGAAACAGGAAAGAAGAATACCCCTAGCCACCCTACACTGGGGTGACGCTAGTGTTACAAAATGAAAACAGCAGCCGGGGGCGGTGGCTCACATCTGTACTCTCAGTTCTTTGGGAGACTGAGGCAGGCAGATCACCTGAGTTCAGGAGTTCAAGATCAGCCTGACCAACATGACGAAACCTTGTCTCCACTAAAAACATAAAAATTAGCTGGACGTGGTGGCACACACCTGTAATCTCAGTTACTCAGGAAGCTGAGGCACAAGAATCACTTGAACCTGGGAGGCAGAGGTTGGAGTGAACCGAGATCGTGCCACTGCACTCCAGCCTGGGTGACAGAGCAAGACTCTGTCTCAAAAAATGTAATAAAAAAAAAAATGTAAACAGAGAATAAGATACCGAAAGAAAGAACATGAACGATTAATTGTAACAAAAGCCTTTGTAAGCTGATTCTTTCCTTCCTGGATCCTTGTCCCTTACGAATGGAAAAAGAGGGTGAAGAGGGGGTAGCATCCAAATGATGTTGTAAGATGGCTTCGGGTTTCAGATGTCTGACAGCCATACTCATGTACTTCAAGGAAAAAGCTCTAGCTCTATAAGCAATCTGGGCAATGGTTTAATGATCCTGTAAGATCAGTACCATATTCTCTCATTTTTCATAGATGAGGAAACTGAGGCATAGAAAGGCTAAGTAAATTGTCCATGGTCACGGGTGATTTAGAAACTTTTCTTCAAACTTTCAAAAGTTAACTACTGCCACTATTACACATGGGTTTTTGTTTGTTTGTTTTTGTCTGTTTTGAGACAAGGTCTTGCTCTGACCAGGCTGGAGTGCAGTGGCGTGATGATGGTTCACTGCAGCCTCGACTTCCCGGGCTCAAGTGATTCTCGCACCTCAGCCTCTCCAGTAGCTGGGATTACAGGCATGAGCCACCACACCTGGCTAATATTTTAATTTTTATTTTTTGTAGGGATGGGCTTTCACCATGTTGCCCAGACTGGTTCCAAACTCTGGGCTCAAGAGATCCTCCCAGGTTGGCCTCCCAAAGTGCTGGGATTCCAGGTGTAAGCCACTGTGCACAGCCCTACACATGTGACTTATACAAAGTCAGAGCAGTGAGCAGGAAGAGAACAGAGACTTCAGCGAGTCTCCTGGCTGTGGCAACGCCGTATCCCTCCTCCATACCGTAATGTGTCTACACCCACCAAGCTCCTAGACGTTGAAGGCAGGCCAGCTCAGAGACGAAACAGCAGTCAAGAAAGAGAAGATGCAGACACGCGTCTTGATTTCAGCTCGAGCGTGCCTCTCTGCCCTGCAGCTGCACAGGCAGAAACCAGGGACCGTGAGTCTGAGGCAGTGTGTTCGGTTCATGGCAGGTAATCTTTTGGGAGACCATTCCATACAATTAGTGTTACACTTCTCAAAAAGGAAGTGTGAGTTTTATAGAAAAATCGATTCCATTTGGGAGAAAGGCCTAATAAAACCACAAAAGGATAACACATTCATACAACAACAAATTCAATTCATCTGTCACAAACTGAAATCCCAAAGCCATCTGGGCACACAGCTGTTTTTTCTGAGCTGAAATTCAACTCCAGTTGAGAAACAGGTCAACTTTTCTAAAAAGATTTCTTTTTCACATGCCTTCAATAAAAATTCCTTTCCCTCACTTGTCATTTTCCAGATTTAATGACTCTGTTGGCCTTTCTCTCATTTAGGCCGTGAACACTGACTGCATGTCTACTATGGCCAGGACTCCAAGGGAGGCACCCTAGGGAACACAGATGACCGCAGCACAGCGACAACCTCAAGGAGCACACACGGGGAAGGCAAGATGATACAATCAAAGACTTCACACAGAAAAGAACTTGGCATCCATACCCCGTCCCATTTCTAGAAAACAACGATGCTCACTTAGGAACATTTACCGAACAGCCTGCAGTGTGGAGGCAGCACGAGGGGGCTCCATGCGGGGAAGAGCACCTTCAGAAGGGGGCGAGCAAGCAACGTGGAGGCAGGAGATGCCCCCACGCACAAGGACCAGCCTGAGGGCCTGCAGAAATGCCCATGCATCTGGGAAGAGGGAGAGAGGACAAGATACTTAAATGCTCCAAAATGAATAAAAGCCTCCCAAGAACCTCCCCCGAAATGGGGCAGGGATTTACAAAAGACCAAACCGAACGTGTGCCGTTACCTGAGCATAGCGCCACCAGAGCGAGCTATCAAGGAAGAAACAGGGTCACTAGAAGCCTGAGCCTCTACTCCCAGCTCTGCGACTCATTCACCCTATGACCTTGGTGAAGGCTCTTAGCTTCTGTGAACCACAAGAGAATCATGGGAAAACAGAAGATATGAAAACTGCTCTGCCTTTTTCACAGAACTGCTGAGGGAATGAAATCAGATAATGGATTTTAAAATTCTCTGTGAATTACAAAGCAAAATGCAAACATACGAAATCATTCCTACCATTAATAACAGCACTATCAAATTAAGAGCAGAGTTAAGACCACTGCATTTTCCACCCCCCGACTCCCAAGAGAAATAGTGAGACCAGCCGATGTATTTGGGCAACCGCAGTATCTAGGCTTTGAGAGCCTCACACCACTCATGAACTCTGACAGTATCACTCCAGCCCAGTGCTCATGAAGTTCTCCAAGACAGCCAACTGACCTAAAATACTACAGCTTTTTCAGCTGGGCTTGAAGCCCTCCAAGCTCACAGCACAGCTAAACAATGAAGAAGAGGTTTTCTGCCACTAGACTCAAAACCTGGCTTTTGTAGATTCCCACAGAAAGAACATTCAAGGCCAGGCGTGGCAGCTCATGCCTGTAATCCCAGCAATTTGGGAAGCTGAGGCAGGAGGATCACCTGAGGTCAGAAGTTCAAGAACAGCCTGGCCAATATGGCAAAGCCCCATGTGTACTAAAACTACAAAAATTAGCCGGGCATGCTGGCGGGCACCTGTAATCCCAGCTACTCGGGAGGCTGAGGCAGGAAACTCGCTTGAACTCAGGAGGCCGAGGTAGCAGTGAGCTGAGGTCACGCCACTGCACTCTAGACTGGATGACAAGAGGGAAACCCCATCTCAAAAAAAAAAAAAAGAAAAAAAGAGCATTCTTTTTTGCTGATGTTAAATTTCCTGTGCTTAACACAGAGAAATCATACAACACTGAAATCCTGAAAAACATATCATAAAAAGCATTTAGTGACTGAAAAGACATTCAATATAACCTGCAACAGTGAGTTCCCCTCCTCTTTCCAGTCAGCTCCACTAACGCTGTGACCCTTAACAATGCTTCCACTACCACAGAGGAAAATTAATAGAACCGCTTACCCCTCTCAGCTGACAGCTAAACCACTGTTTCTCCCTGGGCTCACTAAAGATGACCTTTACCCAAAACCAGGCTGCAACGACCCTGTAGATGTTGACTAACAATTTCAAAATTCCCATATTCTTTGTCCACTCCTAAGGAAGATGAACTGAAGCCAGGTGTCTCCAAGTCAGAACTAACAGAGGCCTTAAACATCAGATGGCCCATTCCCTTCTTTGACAACCGGGGGATCTAAAGCTGAGCTTATGGAAGAAAACAGCCTGTTTAGTAACAAAGTGAAAACTAAACCCTAGTCACCCAACCTCTGGTCCGGAACTCCTGCGACAATCCACCGCCCATACAGGATGAGTCTCCCTAACCAGAAACTCCAAAATCCACAACTTTTGAGTGCCGACGTGACACTCAACGAAATGTTCATTGGAACAGCTCAGACTCTGGATTTTTGAATTCAGGAGGCTCAACCAGCAAGTATAGTACAAATATTCAAAAATCCAAAAATATAAAAAAATCTGAGACACTTCTGGTTCCAAGCAGTTTGGATGAGGGATATTCAACCTGCATTTTTTTTTTCTCTCTAATGAAGGAAATTAAAAACGAGGCCCGAGCAAAGTCATTCAATCCATACTAAAGTCATTCAATAGTTTAATTAGTACCCATTTAAAGTTAAGTGCTACCCGCAGATATTTAAAAGGATGAATACTTACATGCCTATAATCTCAGAACTTTGGAAGGCCGAGGCGGGAGGATCACCTGATGTCAGGAGTCCAAGACCAACCCGGCCAGCATGGTGAAACTCCATCTCTACTATAAATGCAAAAATTAGCCGGGCATGGTGGCGCACACCTGTTATGCCAGCTACTCGGGAGGCTGAGGCACGAGAATCGCTTGAACCTGGGGGGAGCACGTTGCAGTGAGCCGAGATCACACCACTGTACTCCAACCTGGACCACAGAGCAAGACTCTATCTCAAAAAAAAAAAGAAAGAAAGAAAGAAAATTTAAATTGTGTTTTCACATGGAGCCCATGTTCCCAGAACACAAGCCCTGCTCTATGCTCCAAGGGCACACAGGGTGCCCCTTTATCTTAATGCTCACCATATTCCATGGCAGCCATTGGCACGTGTCTGTCCATCACACTAGACTTCCTGTGCATGAGGCAGGGATCACATATTATTACCTTTCTGTCCCCAATGTCTGGCCTAGAAGACACTCAGTAAATGATTCCTGAACTAAGTCAGTTACTAAGATATGTTAAACTTGTATTAACAAAATTGATTTAATAAGTTTGCCAATGCAGCGCTCATACCACTCAGCTTAAATCTCAACCTGCGGATTTATCTTGTGTTCTGCTAGATTATCACCTATTAACATTCAGGAGGCACCTAGTATATGCTAGGCATTACTAATTGCTGGGGACCTAGTAGTGACAAAACAACATTCCTTGTTCAAAGGCAAGTTCTAGTATAAAGAGGAATAGAAGGAACAGGCTAGATTGATGAGAGAGCTAAGAAAAGGACAGGCTGCCATGGGAAGCACCTGGTCTTGTCTGGATGGTACACAGTTAACAAAGTCTGAGTGCTTCATATAGCATAAGATCATCTCCTCCAAAGAAGCGAATGAAGCTTTGATTCCCCAGTACCAGAAGTCACCATAAAGGTGTGCACAGCCCCAAGCTTAGAGTAGGAAGTGAAACCAAAAAACAAACAAAGCTCCAAGTTCCAGAGGAAACGGTCCAATTATGAAATCCTCTGGCTACGTTCAATTGAAATTCAAGGTATTCAAGAGGCCAATATTTAAGTGATAAATTCACCCAACCGCTTAAAACTAAAGTAGTCTTTGATTCAAGGGGTAAAGGTATAGTACCTTTTACAAATTTATTAGCTCTTAATATTTACATTTAAATATGATGATGATGGTGTAATAATAACTTTACTGAGTAGTTACTATGTGTTAGGCACCAAACTAGGCACTTTACACACACATTTGCACGATCATGTGAGATGATAATGACCCCTTGTCATTCCATTTCATAGATGAAAGTCAGGTTTATATATGCTTAAAAACTTGTCCCAAATGACACAGCTAGTTAGCAAATCCCAGGCAGCCTGACTCCATAGGCCTTGTTTAAAGAAGTAATATTTATAATCTGTCCAGCACAGCGGTGGTACAAACAAGAGTTCAATAAATGCCTAAAAGGTACTTCATACCCAAAATCGTTTCCTGCCAATCAAACTGGACTTACAATGGTTCTGCATAACCAACTGTCAAATCATTGTTCCATGAAGAAAAGGTGGAATGGGTAGAGATCAGAATAGAGTGAATAACTGGTCAATGTACTTCATGACAGGTAGTAACAGGATGTGGCATTTAGGCTATTTCCACACTTGTTTGCATAACACTTTTTCACAGTTCTAAAGCACAAGAACCATTCTAAGCTGGTGAAAGCATAAGGCATGTCTATGATCCAGGACTCCAATTGACTGTGGATCAGTGGATCTCAACCTTTACTCAACCTTTAGGGTATATCAGAACCACCTGGGGTTTTTTAACAGCATTATAGCTGCCCAGGCTCCATTCCTGCAGATTCTATTTCAACTGGTCTGGAGTAAGCACGCCTGTGTTTTTCACAGCGCCCCAGATGCAGCTAGGTTTGCAAACCACTGTCCAAGATGCTCTCACACTTCCACTCCGTTCAACACACACTCACTGAGATTCTAAGCACTATGAATCGGATTAAGTTAACAAGTCAGGCTCCACTCCCTAATAATATTGGCAAAGAAACCAATATCAGAGATTTATTCCAGTTCAAACCAAATAAATTACCGGGTGAAAAAAATGCCCTGGCATAGTTTTTCCTACAAAACAACTTCCTGCGTCTTCCTGGTCCGTAGCCTAGAGACTGACTCTGAGCCATGAGAATTCAGAATCAGGGGAAAATGCCAGTTTGAGGCATCTGCCACACTCCTAGCACACCCCCAAAAGCGTCCAGCTACATTTCACATCCACTGTCCTAACAGGGGTCGAAATAGGGAAGAGCAGTGCAATACAGAAAACAGAGCCTGCTCTGCTGGGCATTAAAAGGCTGGAGAATTCCAGTCCTAGCCCTGCTACCAATCGATCTGGTCACTTCTCTCTGGTCCTGGTGTGGCCAACAGTTACGCGAGAGGGTGAGGCATAAAAATACAGATGTCAGGCAAGCTCCAGCATCCAAAATACATAGAAATTAAAAAGCATTAAGGTGATATCAAGGAAAGTATGCCATCAACCAGAAAAGTAACTGAAGTATTCCTTTTCCCATTCTTAAGAAATCAAAAGTGGAAGCAAAAAATTGAACAATCAGCCTACCAAGTAGACTGGGGCAACAGAATACACTCACGGATTCTGTTCACAACAGCGGGAGTGACAGACCAAAAGGAGAACGGCAGAGCGTCCCTCTCCCCTCTGTCCACTCATGCAACCAGCACGTGAGTGCGTCCACATGCAGCTCCCAGTCTCCTGTTCCACTGACGCCAGCGTCCACTCACCACAAGCCTACAAAGTGCCACATGTGCTATGATGCTCCCTCATCTCATCACCATAGACGTCCCTGCTGGAGGTGAGTATGTGACAGACGAAAATCACGGAGGCCTAGGGAGGTTGAGACCCGCATTCCCACTGCGGTGAGGGTGTGCTTGAGAGGGACCCCACGGCTGGGCCCTCCATGCCGCTCTCCTCAGTAATCACTCCCAGACCAGAGCAACGAGGGTGGATTTTCTTCCTCTCACTATTTTCAGCCCCTTGGCTGACCCACCGTTCCCCAGAAAGCTATCGAGTTCTGGCAGCTCTGAGTCCACAAAGCCATAAACGCACGGGACACACAGCCCATCTGTCTCTAACGGGTCTTTTACTTGTCATGCTGGTCATTTCAAAGAGCAGATGAGTTAAGAAAGACTTGGCAAGTTACCACGAAATGACCCCTCCACTCCTTCCTGGGGAAAGGGTGACTAGTTAGCAGTCAGGCCGGCTTTCTTCCCCCACTCCCTTCATTCCTGTCCCCAAGGAGCCACAGACAATCCCACCAAATAGAGGCAGGAGACAGCCGCCTCCTTCCTACAGCTGGAGGGGGGAAGGGTCCTCTCGGGCCTTTCTAACTGCATGAAAACCAAACCGTGAGCTGTACTGACCCGGGCCTCACCCATGTTGCAGTCACGTACAACACAGGTGCCCAGTGGTATCATCAGGCAGAACTACGAATGTGCTTTCCATCGTTTTCATACAATGATTCCAGAACCGCTATCCACACAGTTCCACTTCTCACACATAAGACGTACTTCACGGATTACACAGCATGTTCACCATGCCCCTCATCTGCTCCTCCCAGCAGCCTTGTGTGATCCCTTGAGTATGCTTCCTCATACTGAGGTTTGAAACCAAAACTTTCTCAAGAACATCCAGCTAGTGTTAGAACCAGGATATGAGGGCTTCTGATTCTAGAACCAGTATTTGTGCCACTGTTCCACATGGGCCCCTCCAGGGATTTCTGCCTGATCTTAAAATGCAGACAGCAAATCTGTCTCTCTACAGTCCTCAGGATCCCTATAGGCAAGAAGTCAAACTTCTAACAGAAAGCTTATACTTATTTGGAAGGCTACCTGGGATATTTCTTTTAAGTTAGTTTGTTCATGTTTTGGAAAGATTGTTCCAATGACAATGCGGGACATGAAGTGTAGAAAGGATTCCATGATGAGGCAGATAAACAATTCGGGGGCTCTTACAACGGTTCAAATGAGGCATGAGGTGCAACCAGAAAGGACAGAGGGAAAATGCATTGGAAAGAAATACAAAATGAAGTCCACCAGGATGGAAAAAAGGGGAGTAAGCACGATGGTGGTTTCTAGTTTGAAAGACTGATGAACAAGGATGTCATTAACTACTGCAGAGTGGTATCTGGGGCCTGGGTGCACCAGTTTGTTTAACCATTCACCTGCTGAGCAGTCTCCAGGCTGTTTCCAGTTTCTAGCCTTTATAAATAATGCTGCTATGAACAGATACATATAGGCTTTTGTGTGAACATAAGGCTTCATTTCTCTGGGATAACTGCCCATGAATGTGAGTGCTGCATCCTATGGCAATTGCACATTGAGTTTTTTAAGAAACTGTCAAGCTGTTTTCCAGATTGGCTGTACCATCTTCCATTCCCAGCAGCCAAGTGTGAGTGATCCCGTTTGCCTGCATCCTCACCAGCATTGGTCTTGTTACTACTTTTTATTTTAGGCATTCTGATAGGTGTATAGTGATGTAGCTTTAGTGTGCATTTTTCTGATGGCTCATGATGGTGAACATCTTTTCATGTGCTTATATGTTATCTGAAATGTCTCTTCAGGTCTCTTATTCATTTTCAAAGTAGATGATTTGGTTTCACTGCTGAATTTGGGTAGTTCTTTATATATTATAGATATGAGTCCTTTATCAGACATGTAGTTTGCAAATAGTTTCTCCCAGTCTCTAGCTCCTCTTTTCATCTTTATTTTGCATTTTACGTTCTAGTCCATGATCCATTTTGAGTTAATTTTTGTACGAGGTATGAGGTTTAGGTCAGAGTTCAGGTTTTTTCCCTATGAATAATCAGGTAGCCAGTAACTTTTCTTAAGAGACAACGTATCACTCTGTCACCCACGCTGGAATGCAATGACAAGATCAGAGCTCACTGCAGCCTCGACTCCTGGGCTCAAGTTATCCTCCTGCTTCAGCCTCCTGGAGTAGCTGGGACCACAGGCAGGTGCCACCATGACCAGTTAATTTTTTTAGTTTTTGTAGAGACAGGATCTTGTGCCATGTTACCCAGGCTGGTGTGGAACCCCTAGGCTCAAGTCATCATCCCACTTATATGGGGCCAGGCAGTGGCACAGGACGGTAATCACAGCACTTTGGGAGGATGAAGCAGGAGAATCACTTGAACCCAGGAATTCCAGACCAGCCTGAGCAACAGAGGAAGGCCCTGTCTCTGCAAAAAAAATTTAAACATTAGCTGGGCATGGTGTTGTACACCTGTGGTCCCAGCTACTTGGGAGGCTGAGGTGGGAGGATCTCTCGAGCCTATGAGGCTGAAGCTGCAGTGAGCCATGATCGCACCACTACACTCCAGCCTGGGAGAAAGTGAGACCCTGTCTCCAAAAAAAAAAAAAAATGCTAGAGCATCACCCATATTAAAGACAGGTATTGTCTTTTTGAAAATTTAATTACAGTTATAAAATGGACATGCAAAATGTCCACTTTGAAAGCTTGAAAAATATATAACTCTAAGTATTCTTACCTTAAAATTCTGATTCCTACCTAAGATATCGTATACTGTTTACATAAGTATCACAATGCCTGTACAACAGCTGAAAATGTGTACAAGGGAGAAAAATGAGCATGTATGCCTATTAATTAAGGTATATTTCCCCCTTATTACATAAAAAAGTCATCACGGCCAACCCCTGTGACTGTATCTAAAGTAAACTTACAGTTTTACTTCTCTGTATTATAAAATGCAAGGCTAAAATTCAAATACTAAACATTTCCTAAAGCCAACGGTAGTTTACTTAACATAAATGCCTAGGGTCTATACCAAAAATATGAAAAAGCTAGCTACTTCATAGCCATTCCAATCTAAGTTCAGCTTTTTCTTTTTTAATTGACACATAATTGTGTACTGTACATATGTATGGAGCACACAGAGTGATGTTATAATACATGTAATGTATGTGATCAGTGTAATTAGCATATCCACCATCTCAAACATTTATCATTTCTTTGTGTTGGTAACGTTCAATACCCTTCCTCCAATTATCTGAAACTACATTTTTTTTTTTTTTTTTGAGACAAAGTCTTGCTCTGTTGCCCAGGCTAGAGTGCAGTGGTGTGATCTCAGCTCACTGCAACATCTGCTTCCCAGGTTCAAGCTACTCTCCTGCCTCGGCCTCCCTGGTAACTGGGGTTACAGGCACCCACCACTATGCCCGGTTAATTTTTGTATTTTTAGTACAGATGGGGTTTCACCACGTTGGCCAGGCTGGTCTCAAACTCCTGACCTCAGGTGTTTCACCCACCTCAGCCTCCCAAAGTGCTAGAATTACAGGCATGAGCCACCGCGCACAGCCTGAAACTATATATTCTTGTTAACTATAGTCATCCTATGTTATAGAACACTAGAACTTATTCCTATCCAGCTATAATTTTGTATCCTTTAACAAATTTCTCCCTATCTCCCTCTCCCCCCACCCTTCTCACCCTCTAGGATCCTCTGTCTACTTTCAA
Source organism: Chlorocebus sabaeus (assembly GCF_047675955.1). Classification (NCBI taxonomy): domain Eukaryota; kingdom Metazoa; phylum Chordata; class Mammalia; order Primates; family Cercopithecidae; genus Chlorocebus; species Chlorocebus sabaeus. Next base: position 96,431,850 of record NC_132917.1, on the reverse strand, counting down.
CTTCCATGAGATCCACTCTTTTTTACCTTCCACATAAGAGAACATGTGCTGTGTGACTTTCTGTTCCTGGCTTACTTCGTAATATCTTCCAGTTCCATTCACGTTGCGGAGAATAACAGGACTTCATCCTGTGTTATGGCTGAATAGTACTCCACTGTGTATAAAGACCACATTTTCTCTATCCATCATCTGCTGTTGGACACCGAGGCTGATTCCATATCTTGGCTATGGTGAACAGTGCTGTAGGAAACAGAGGTGTGGATGCCCCTCCGACACTGATTTCCTTTTCTTTGGGTATCTACACTGTAGTGGGACTGCTGGATCACACTGTAATTTCATCTGCAGTTTTCTGAGGAACCTCCATACTGTTTGCCATAGTGGGTGCCCTAGCTTACTCTTACTCTTTCTCTTTTTTCTCTTCGCGACAGAGTCTCACTGTTGCCCAGGGTGGAATACAATGGTGCAATCTCGGCTTGCTCACTGTAGCATCCGCCTCCCGTGTTCCAGTGGTTCTCATGCCTCAGCCTTCTGAGTAGGTGGGATTACGGGCGCCCGCCACTGCACCTGGCAAATTTTTGTATTTTTTAGTAGAGATGGGGTGTCGCCACGTTGGCCAGGCTGGTCTTGAACTCGTGGGCTCAAGTGACCCGCCCACCTCAGCCGCCCAACAGCACCGGGATTACAGGTGTGATCCACCGCTCCCAGCTAATTTTTGTGTTTTTAGTAGAGGCGGGGTTTCACCATGTTGGCCAGACTGGTTTCAAACTCCTGACCTCAGGTGATCTGCCGGCCTCGGCTTCCCAAAGTGCTGGGATGTCAGCGTGCGCCCTGCGCCCAGCCAGCTGCTCTAGTTTACACACCCCTACAGTGTGTAAGAGCTCCCTTGTCTCCATATCCTCGCCAGCACTTGTTATTTTTTGTCTTTTTGATAATACCCATCCTAACCAGTGAGATGATACCTCACTGTGGTTTTGACTTGCATTTCTCTGATTATAAGTGATACTGAGCATTTTTTTCACATATTTTTTCGCCATTTGTAAATCTTCTTTAAAGAAATCTCTGTTCGCTTGGATGTGGTGACACAAACCTGTAAGCCCAGCACTCAGAACGCTAAGGCAGGAGAACAGCTTGAGCCTAGACCAGCCTAGGCAACATAGTGAAAACCTAGCTCAAAAGAAAAAAATGAAGAAGAAGAAGAAGAAGAAGAAGAAGAAGAAGAAGAAGAAGAAGGAAGAAGAAAGAAGAAGAAGAAGAAGGAAGAAGAAGAAGAAGGAGGAGGAGGAGGAGGAGGAGGAGGAGGAAGAAGAAGAAGAAGAAGAAGAAGAAGAAGAAGAAGAAGAAGAAGAAGAAGAAGAAGAAGAAGAAGAAAGAAGAAGAAGAAGAAGAAAGAAGAAGAAGAAAGAAGAAGGAGAAGGAGAAGAAAGAAGAAGGAGAAGAAAGAAGGAGAAGAAAGAAGAAGAAAGAAGAAGTAAGAAGAAGAAAGGAGAAAGGAGAAAGGAGGAGAAGGAGGAGGAGTAGAAGGAGGAGAAGAAGGAGGAGGAGGGGGAGGAGGGGGAGGAGAGGGAGGAGATGGAGGAGAGGAAAAAGAAGAAGAAGAAGAAGAAGAGGAAGAGGAGAAAGAAAATGAAAGAAAGAAAGACAGAAAGACAGACAGAAAGACATAGAGAAAGAGAGAAAGAGAGAAAGAAAGAAAGAGAGAAAGAAAGAGAGAAAGAAAGAAAGAAAGATAGATCTGTGTCTGTTCAGTTTTTTGACCTCCAAAAAGTAAGAGCCCATTTTGGAATCTGATGACCTGCCTGATTCAGAGACAATCTGTGTTTGGTTCTACTCTGCTACTTCCTATGTGACTTTGGGAAGTTCCCTTAGCCACTTTGAGCTCAACTTCCTCAACATTAACCAGGAATAAGTATCACCTGCCACTGCTGGTTAACGCTGAGGACTGAAAGGAGAACCTCCACAATGCCACTTGATAATGCCGCCTGGTGGAAGCCCCTCAATGCTGGGCTGGTAGGATCATCTGAAGCTAAGTACAACTTTCCTTCCCATTGTCCCAGGCTCACTCTGCATAAAATTAGCAAGGAATAGTGAATAAACGAAACCAAAATAATTGCTTAATTTTTTATAAGAAATTTTTAAAAAGTGGGGGTGGTGGAAAAATAGGAGGGAGAGGAGGGGAAGGAAAAGCAGCCGGTGACAAGTTCTAGTCCAGGGCTCATCCCCGGCCTCCTCCCTCAGGCAATCACCAATCCCCACCTCCTGGGGAGGGATACTTTCTCGGCTGGCTTCACCCACATGGAAGGCACTGCCACAGGTGTTCAGAAACCAGGAGCATCTTGAAATGGGCAATGTGCTTTGGGTAGGAGACCTACAATTTCCCCAAAGAAACCACAGCACAAAAGTGACCCACATAGGAGGCACCGATGGCTGTAAATACTTGGTGGCAAAAACTGATGTCATACCTTCTGTACAGGAGACACACACCCAAATAAAACTTGCCAAAATAGTAGAGAAAAAATACAGCAGACATCCAGTACCATTCTGTTACAGAAATATTTATATCCCAAAGCCAGGGACCTCTCTGGAACACTATGTTTATTTCCCCGCTTCATGGAAGATGTTTGAGTGCACTCACATGTGTCTCAACAAACTTCCAGTCCCTGCTCTAAACCCTGTGACTCCTCAGCAAAACCCAAAAACAAGTATCCGTTTTCCTTCCAAATGGGAAATTTCCTGACCTAGCGAAACCAGCATCAAATCCACTTATTATGAGATAGCTGATTACAGGCGAAGCCCTCTAGTCCCAGGATGACTCCCCTCCTGCAGGAGCGGGAAGGATGGGCATAGCACTGGCCTTCCAGACCACATCTCCAGGCAGTTTGAAACCATGGCTGCTCAGGTGAGCCATGATAAAAATCAAAACCAAGTATCTCTGAAAAGTGTACATGTCAAGAACCACACCTCGGGCCAGATTCGGCAGAAATGGATGTTGCAAGGTTTGTTCAGAGACCTCCTCTCCATGCCCCCTCTCCCCGGGACCTCCCTCCTTGCACTAGGGTCCCAGGGCCAATGGACCGTTCCCTTACCTCTAGCCCAGTACATTTTCAGGAACAACTCCCAGACTGTACCAGACCCTGAAATCTATTCACTGAATGCACTATTTCTTGAAATGATCGTGAATCACCTGGCTCTAACAACAATTGTTTTAAAAGTGTTCTCTCTCTCGGGAATCGTGCCATGAGTTTGAGCAAGCAGCTCTGCTTCTCTCTACTGCAATTCTATCATTTGCAAAATGTTAACAATCACTGTGTTCACCCATAGCATTGTTGTAAAAAGCCTTAAGACCCACTTCATGTAGCCTGCCTGGAGCACAGACCCTGCCACATGGTAAATGCCCGCTGAAGGTGAGTTATCTGTTGCTATTATTACCTGTCACTCCAGCGAACAAAAGGAGTCGATCAGGTCTCATCGTATCACCATGAAAGGATGTCCACGTAGACTGCGCAGTGGGAGTAGGGAGACTCAGTGTTTATCAGGTACTATTTTGTTCTTTACAAAGTGTACATACATATTTGTAGGTACACTGGAAAAGATCTGGAAGGAAATACACCCAGTGTTAATAGTGACTACCCCAAAGACACATTCATCCAAACACACAACAGAAAAACATTCACTATCTTTCTGTCTTCTATATCATTTGAACTATTTTCAATAAGCATCTATGGCTTTTGTAAAATTTTTGAAAAGAATTTATTGCAATTTTTTCTGGAGAAACAAGCAGGAGCATGAAAAAGGTGGAAACAGAAGGTAAAATGGAATTGAGTCCCAGCCAGGCTCAGCAGGTACACGAACCACACACCTCTCACTACAACTCAACACCAGCTCTCTCTTCTCTTGGTCCAATGGCCCAAGACTTAGAGATAAAATGTTTATTGTGATCACATCAATCACACCACGGAGCTTGGAACCACCCTTCCAAACTCCTCTGGTTCTGTGTACCTGCCCGGGGCTGTTAGCTTTCCTCCTGTGTCTTTGCTGGACTGTAATCCCCTAGTGGTGGAAATGCACCCTGACACTTAGCCATCATCCCCACAACACTCAGCACCGCAGAGAGACCAGGGCAGTGATGCCCACTCGGACTGTGATTCTACTTATAAAGCAAAGGACCAGGGGCCAGATGCGACTTGTCTTTGGTAACTCACCAGCTGTTGCTTGAACCAGAAAAAAGCCAGGTCTGCTGATGCCCAGAAAAGAGCTAGCACATGTCCCACTAGAAACGTGGTGAAAATGTGTTGCTTGCTGTGAAATGATGCACTACTGGAGAAGATGGGTGCAACTTCTCATGGAGGTACTCAGCCCAGATCACCAGGAAACAGGGCTGCCGGATGAGACACTCGGCCCAGGTCACCAGGAAACAGGGCTGCCAGATGAGACACTCGGCCCAGGTCACCAGGAAACAGGGCCATCGGATGACACACTCGGCCCAGATCACCAGGGCACAGGGCTGCTGGATGAGACACTAAGCCCGTCCACCGGAAGGGAAATCTGGCTGGGCAGTGGAGGGAAATTCACACAGCTCAACGGCTGCAACAGCATGAACAAAACAAAAAACACCTGACTGGAAAGCCATAGCCTGGCTAGCAAATTCGAAACAGAGCCACAATCCTAGCAGCACACATCACTGCAACACAGAGCTTCAGTCAGTGTGCGCACACTGTAAGTAGAAATGTAGAATGTCCATGTTTTTGGAACAAGCGGGCTATCTGTGTGTGGGTGATGTCAAACAAAACAGCTGAGAAGAAACTGTTGGCAAGGAAATAGAAATAGGCGCCCTTACACATTGACAGTGAGATAACGGTATGGCCCTAACGGAAGGAAATCCGGCAACACCCATCAATATTTAAAATGCACAGAACCCTGGATCCCACAATTCCATTTCTAGCAATGCATCCTATGAACATATTCACGCAAATATGCAAGAATTATGTACATCTCAGCATTGATTAATCCAAACGGTTGGGAACAACCTAAATACTTACCGGTGGACAACCGTGTTTATCTTATGCCAACATCTGTGTTTTTAAAAACAAGACACATAGGCTGGGTGCAGTGGCTCACGTGTGTAATCCCAGCACTTTGAGAGGCTGAGGCAGGTGGATTACGAGGTCAAGATATCCAGACCATCCTGGCCAACATGGCGAAACACCGTCTCTACTCAAAATACAAAACTTATCTGGGCATGGTGGTGCACACCTGTAGTCTCAGCTACTCAGGAGGTTGAGGCAGGAGAACTGCTTGAACCCGGGAGGTGGAGGCTGCAGTGAGCGGAGATCACACCAGCCTGGTGACAGAGCAAGACTCTGCCTTGGAAAAACAAACAAACAAACAAAAACTGGCAAGAGTGATCACAGGGCAGTGATGGGAGTAGAACTGCCTTTCACTCTCCAGAACCTTTTGATTGTCGCTCATATTACCTATTCCAAATATGTGACTACAGCAAATATTTTCAAAGTAACTATGAAAAACTGGGAGAATAATAATATCTAACACACAGGACTGCTGTATAATTAAAGGATGAAAAACATAAAGCACTATCAGAGTTCAAAGAAAGATTAATTCTAGCTTGGACGTCAGAGCGGGGATCATGTAACAGAAGTATTTCAAGTCTTGAAGGATGGAGAAGATTTAAAGAGGCAGAAGTGTGGAGATGATGTCCCAGATGGAGATAAGAACATAGGCGAAGACGATGAAGAGATGAGAAGGTATAAATTCTAAGTGCAGCTCTCAGTCTGGGCTTCAGAACAGGGCTTAGACAACAAGCTAGAGTGCAAGGCTGATGGTGTGAATGGAAACACGAAACCCAAATTTGCATATCACGCCCCGATCATGAGCCTTGAATGCCAAGCCAGAGAATCTGTCCTCGATCTTAACAATGAAAAATCACTGGGCCGGGTGTGACAGCTCATGCCTGTAATCCAGTGCTTTGAGAGGCTGAGGCGAGAGGACTGCTTGAGGCCAGGAGTTTGAAACCACTCTGGACAACACAGCAAGACTGTCCTTACAAAAAATTTAAAAATTAGCTAGGCAGGATAGCACACCTGTAGTCCCAGCTACTCAGGAGGCTGAGGCGGGAGGATCACTTGAGCCCAGGAATTTAGGGTTACAGTGAGCTGTCATGACACGCCTGCATTCCAGCCTGAGCAACAGAGCAAGGGCATGTCTCAAAAATCAAATCAAATGAAATAAAATCACTACAAGTTTGTATAGACATAAAGTATAAAATCATACCATATATGATTTAATCCAGCGATATAATATAAATTAGAGGGGGAAAAGAGAAATTAGGAAGCTATTATAAGAAAACAAGACTCAACTAAGACATGAGCAAAGGCCCTCGGCTCACAGCGCTATCTTTATATAAAGGAATGAACTACCACATTTATTTTCATGGCATCACCAACTCAGATACAGGCTACAGTATATTCTGGAACCATTTCTGTATCAGTCAAATCAGATGGCCATAATACCATAGGCAAATACCATCAAAAACACCATAGGCTGTGTGGTTTAAGCATTAGTTTATTTCTCACAGCTCTCGAGGCTGGAAGTCCAAGATCAAAGTGTCGGCCGACTCAGTTCCCTGACAGGGACCTCTTCCTGGCTTGCAGACAGCGACCTTTCTTCTTGTTTCCTCACACCAGGACAGTGCGAGCTCTCTGCTTTCTCCTCTTCTTCTTTTTTTTTTTTTTATTTTTTTGAGACAGACTCTCGCTCTGTCACCAGGCTGGAGTGCAGTGGCAGAATCTCAACTCACTGCAACCTCCGACTCCCTGGTTCAAGCAACTCTCCTGCCTCAGCCTCCCGAGTAGCTGGGATTACAGGCACGTGCCACCACACCCAACTAATTTTCGTATGTTTAGTAGAAACAGGATTTCAGGATGGTCTCAATCTCCTGACCTCGTGATCTGCCCACCTCGGACTCCCAAAGTGCTGGGATTACAGGTGTGAGCCACCACACCTGGCCTAGTTTCTCTTCTTCTAAGGGCACCAATCCTGTCAGACCAGGGCCTATGCTCATGACCTCATCTAACCCTAATCACCTCCCAAAGGTCCTATCCCCTAATACCATCACACTGGCAGTTAGGGCTCCAGTACAAGAATCTGGGGGAGACATAAACATTCAGTTTGTAACAACGTCTTTTCAATCCTTGAAATCCTTGTTGTTGTTGAAAAAAAACCCAAATGAGTAGGTGACAAAGTACCTTGTATGTAAACAAGTCAGGACTTTTCATATTTCTGCTAACACATTTAGGTCAATTTAAAATGTCTGATAACAAGAGTCAGAAGCAGAGATAAATGAAAGTTAGTTACTCTGCATTTTAGGCCCACATTGAGCTGTCTTCCAATGACATTGTGGCACAAAGAACACTGCTTTCTATTCCTGGTTTTGTCACCAAAAAAGCTGGAACATTTCCCTGTATTTCCGTTTATCTCTAAAATCACTGGGTCGACCTAGCAGACCTCCAAGGTCCCTTCCATTCACAAATTCCACAAATAACTTCCTACCAACAGAGGCTACACAAATAAACTACACTGACGAAGGGGAAAGCTAACACTAGCAAACAATGAGTTGCACACAAGACAAGACGTATAGAGAAGTGGATCAACCACAAACTGGTGGACGATGAGCCGGCGGTGGATAAAAACACATTCCCTAACGATGGACAGAGAGGCAATGGCGCCGAGGTAGTATTGTTGAAGATTTCCTATTTTACATCTTCAAGATAAATGGCCCAATTGTTTACATTCATTCTGATTAAATGTGAACGTCAAAACTTCCTCCAGGGGACACAGACATCTAAAATCTTCCCAATGTGTCCAATTTGTCACTTGATATTTTTACTGACAAGAAAAATGAGGGACTGAATATACAAACAGACCATGCCTGATCATATGTAGAAAGACAGAACTCAGATCACAACCTGTAGCTGCCCACCCAGGAAACCAATCCCCTATCTACAGTCAACAGCCAGGAGGCCAGCCAGGCTAGCACATCAGACAGGAAGCCAGACTGCTCTCTCTCCACAACCCAGAGACTAAACCACAACTCTGTCCCAGGTGACCAGGACTTGACTCAAAACTGACAGCCACCCTAATTTTGGCCCCTGTTTCCAGTTAGGATCATTCAGAGAAAGCCAAATATGCCCCTAACCAATCACATAGGACACCCCACTTCTGCACAGCCGCCTCCAGCCCCCACAACAGCCTCCACTGGGAGCCATTCTTTCCATCCTGAAGCTTCCCCACTCCTCATCCGCCACTCACTTGCATGTCAGTCCCTGCCACACGCAAGTGATGGTGCTGACTTTCTTGCCACAGCAGCTCTGAGAAAGTCGCCTCTGCCTATCTCATGTGGGCGGCTTTCCTTTATTTCCCCCGAAGAATAAGTCTTAAATGAGGGGCTTCTCTATATGGTCAAGCTATACAATTCAGAAGCCCAGCATGGCAGATTCCAAGCCTGGAAAGACCATACACCCCTCAGGTCCTCTTTCCACAAAACACAGCTTCCTTGAGTTCTTCAGTCACTCCCACCAACCAGGGAAGGAACCATGTGTTATGGAAATATCAAGGGCCTTGAAGTGAAACTTCTGGGTTCATCAAGTACTTCATCTTTGCACTTAAGAAATTACATGGCCTTGGTCAGGCGTGGTGGCTCGCACCTGTAATTCAAGCACTTTGGGAGGCCGAGTTGGGCGGATTAACCGAGGTTGGGAGTTCAAGACCAGCCTAACCAATATAGAAAAACTCCGTCCCTACAAAAAATACAAAATCAGCCTGGCATCGTGGCGTATGCCTGTCATCTCAGCTACTCGGGAGGCTGAGGCAGGAGAATCACTTGAACCTGGGAAGCAGAGGTTGTGGTGAGCCGAGATTGCACCATTGCACTCCAGCCAGGGCAAGAAGAGCAAAACTCTGTCTCAAAACAAAACAAAACAAAGCAAAACAAAACAAATGACGTGATCTTGAACAATTTTCTTAACTTCTCTAAGCCTCTATCTTCATCTTCAATAACATAATTTTACCTCCAAGATTTCATTAAATGGAATCCCACATGTAAAACAGCTGACAAATATTAGGGGCCCAACAGCTGTGCGCTCCTACTGCTGCCCCACTTTACCCCAAGGGAGAAGCACAGATGTCCTGAAAAAGCCTGTTGATCCCTACACCTCAGCATCCTGGGTTTACACAAGGCACAGTGGCATCCGGAATTACCGGGGTCACCCAAATACAAGACATGTTTTGATTTTTCAACTTAGGTACACGTGGCTTTTAACGTTCACCATATATGATCCATAATTTAGAAGAGATTTTCCTACACTACCCCGTGGTTCTATTTTAGCAGACTTAGATGTGCCATAATAGCTCACTCTTTTAAGCCCTCTTCAGTGTCAAAAACAAAACTTTCATTTGTAACACAGTTATCAGCAGTGAAAGTGGAAAAGGCACCTATGAGTCAAAATGACCCTCTGCCCCACCCCGCCCCACCCTACAAAAAGCTGTTCAAGAGGATTTGGGCTGCTTATGAGAACGCTGTCTGTATTCCCAGGGACAGAAAAATGCCTACCCTGGTTAGAAGCTGCGCTGCTCAGCCTCCAGGGTAGAAAGCTCCCCACACCCTCTACCCAAGGAGAAGAGAAGCAAATGGGGTGGCCAGGCTCCAGGATGTGGACTGTTTAATGTGGTTTCTGCAGTCCAGGTCACCGCCATGGGTGAAGCTCTTCCTTCCTTCTTTTCCACCCAAGTGGCCAAGGTCCTACGGCTGCTGCAGGGCCTCTTCCCTATGAGTCAGCCCAGCCATTCCCCTTCCCCCTTCTTCTTCTTCTTGTTTTTTGAGACGGAGTCTCGCTCTGTCACCCAAGCTGGAGTGCAGTGGCATAATCTTAGCTCACTGCCACCTCTGCCTCCCGGGTTCAAGCAATTCTCCTGCCTCAGCCTCCCAAGTACCTGGGATTACAGGCACCCGCCAACACGCCCAGCTAATTTTTATATTTTTAGTAGAGACGGAATTTGAACTTCTTGGCCAGGCTGCTCTTGAACTCCCGACCTCAGGTGATCCACCTGCCTCAGCCTCCCAAAGTGCTGGGATTACAGGCATGAGCCACTGCGTCTGGCCAAGTCAGCCCAGCCATCCTGACTTTTTGTTCTGGTAAAATTACTCTCTTCCACGTCTACCTTCCAAGTAGCTAAATCAGAGATCTGGCCCTTGGGGCAGGCTTGAAGAATCCCTGTTTTTGGTCCTCAAGAGGTCCTACCAGGGTCTGCGACAATTCCAAGACTTGTGTTCTTAAAGAGGAAAGAAACCTCACATACACGGCGCTCGCAGAGCTCAGGCGAGCCCGTATCGGAGGCAAGGCTTGGGAGGGCCCTAAGGTTTGGGTGTGCCGTCTATGATAACAGCTAAGAGATCTGAAGCCAGCTGTCTGGGTTCAAACCTCAATTCCAACAGCACCGGCTGTGTGATGTTAGACAACGTCCCCAGCCTCTCTGTGGTACAGTTTCCTCACTGTAAAAGGGCCACAATAATAGAGCTGCTCTAAAAATTAAGTGAATTGGTGCATATAACGTATTCAGAACAATGCTTGGCACATGGGGGAGTTCAATAGCCACGTATTGAACAGAGTAACTTAGCAATTAGTAAATATACTCATGCAGGCCAGGCGCGGTGGCTCATGCCTGTTATTCCAAAACTTTGCGAGGTTGAAGCAAGACGGTCACTTGAGCCCAGGATTTTGAGACTAGCATGGGCAACACAGCAATATTCCATCTCTAAAACTGTGTGTAACATACAGGTCTATATACACTCAAATGTTCACAGTGTATTTATAGTATACAAAATAGCTGGAAAACAGACTTAACTATTCACAATGGTTACTTCTAGAGAAGGGAGAATGCAAATTTCAGCTTTTTACCCCACACATATATTCTTGTATCATCTGAAATATTTAAGCAAATTGTATGTATACATTTGCCCCGAAACACATAGCAGAATAATGTAGTTTTGACTCAAAATCTTCAAATCGTGATGGAATTGTCCTGTGAAAGTAAAGTTATAGAGATGAAAAGCCTCCCTCCAGCCTAAATGCTCGTTCATATGACCTATATTACACAAAACAATGCAGACACCCCAATCCTTTCCGCACTGTCATAAGAATTTTTCAGTGAACTGCATTCCCCTTTACAAACTAGATGATACTTAGAGTTACCAGGCAAGAACGTGGATCCAGTTCTGCTTTTTCAAAGCCCAATGTTCCTCCCATAATAGCAATGCATTCTTCAACCGGTCAACTGCCCCCAACACCTGAGCTCTCTGTTGTACACAACTCAGCGAGGCCTGGGAGAAAACAGGTGCAAATTTCACTTACTCAGTAACAACACATCCCACCTGATTCCTCTGCTGGGCTAGTTCTCAAGTCGTCTTTTTCTAAGCTTTCATTCGGCTCTACCACACATACCTAGGCTGGGTAAAACACTTTACCAAGTTTTTTTTTTCCGAGACGGAGTTTCACTCGGTCGCCCACGCTGGAGTGCAGTGACGCCATCTCGGCTCAGAAGCCAGCGCCCGGGTCCATGCAGTCCCCTCCGCGGCAGACGCGGGGAGCCGGGGAGCAGTGGGGACCGGCCCCCACCCGCAGGGCGACCGGGACCCCCGCGCAGGCCCACGCGGTATCGCAGTAGGCGCGAAGCCCCCGGTGCCACCCGACGCCGAGACAAAGCCCAGGCGCAAGGACCTCGCATCCTGACTTCGGACCCTGCGGAATCCAACTCGGAGCCGCCACGCCCGGGGCAGAGACCCCCGCCCGGTCCGGAGACCCCGTCGCCCGGTCTCACCTCAGGCCACCGGCTCACAGCGCCTGCTCCTCGCCGCGGCGCCTGGGCCGACTGGAGCGCAGCTGAGTAGCCTACAGAGCGGAGGCAGCCTCAACAATGGAGTCCCGGGGCGGGGCCGCCGCTGCCGCTTCAGCGCGTGTTCTCCGCTCAGGATCCGGCTCGGAGCAAGGAGCTGCAGCTGGCGCGGGGCTGCGGCCTGGACACACACCGTGCAGGTGCACAGGGCCCCGCCTGCCGCCCGCCGCCCCGCCCGCCGCCCCACTCCCAGCGGAGGCAGGCGCCCAGGGCCCGCCCCCCGGCCAATGGAGAGCGAGCTGCACGGAGAGGGCGGGGCCTGGGGGAACAAATGGAGGTTGGGCGGGAAGGCGCTGGGACTGGGCATACCGAGTCCCGCGGGAGGACTGGACCCAAGAGCTGACCGGATCCTTGCCTTCTAGAAGACCCAGCTCAGCGTCCACCTGCAGTCTGGTCTACAGGACGCGCTCATCTCAAGCCCAGAACTCAGGCTTTTAGGGCAGAGAGCGAGAGACAGGCTTGCTTTACAAAAAGTGAAACAGAGGTCCAAGGAATAGGATTGCCTGCTGCCGGAAGTCACATAGTCCCATTCACTCGTTCACCTTGCCATTCAGCAAACATTTGGAAGCACGTATGGTGGGCGTTAGGACTGAAGAAGGTCCGGGCGCTGTGGCTCGCGCCTGTAATCCCAGTACTTTGTGGGGCGGAGGCAGGTGGATCACTTGAGGCCAGGAGTTCGAAACCAGCCTGGCCAACAAGATGAAACCCCACCTCTGCTAAAAATACAAAAACTTAGCCGATCGTGGTGGCGCGTACCTGTGGTCCCGCTACTGGGAAAGCTGAGGCAGGAGAATCGTTTGAACCCGGGAGGTGGAGGTTGCAGTGAGCTTAGATCGTGCCACTGCATGTGCTCCAGCCTGGGCCACAGAGTGAGACTCTGTCTCCAAAAAAAAAAAAAAAAAAAAAAAAAAAAAAAAAAAAAAAAATTAATAGATGGGAAGTAGAAGTGAACTTAGGCCTTCCCTGAAGGAGCTCGGCTAAGGAGTACCTGAAATGTCTCTGCATCTCTTTAAGGTCTGATAAAGGAACCAGGAGCGAGCACTAATCACTTCCCTTTCCTGCCTCAGAGCTTTCATGTGTTTGCTGTTCCCCAGCCGAAATGCCAAGTACCAATGGTATTTATTTATTTATAGAAATGGGATCTCCCTATGTTGCCCAGGGTGGTCTCAAACTCCTGGCCTCAAGCTATCCTCTCGTCTCAGCCTCCCAAAGTGTTGGGATTACAGGCATGAACCACTGTCCCCAGCCCTGATCGTCTTTAAAACCTCTTTCCTCATCTTATTTGAGATTCCTGCTTCATGTGCCCCCACACCGTTGGTTTTTCTGTACTTCCGTAGCTGCTCTGCCCAACTTGTATATGTCTGGGCTCAGGCCAAATGCCCTTCCATTTGCAGTGCGCACTGCCACAGGAAATCTCATGCCCTTCCGGGCTTCACAAACCATCCACATGCTCTGCTGCCAGCCAGAGACATCCATCCCAGTCAGATGCCCAGCCCTGACCTTTCCCAAAGCCCCAGCTGGACAGAGGGAAGCATCTCAAATTTTCCAAAACAGAGTGCTTTATTAGTGCCCTAACCTGCTCATCCACATTCTTGTGATTCTCTGTAAACAGCCCCTCCATCCACCCAGCTGCTCAGGTGAAAATCTCAAATCCTCCTCCAGTCCTTCCTCCCTGAACCTCTCATGCAGCCCTCTGCCTTCCTAGGACACTGAGCACCCCTCACTCCCAGCACCAGCTGGGGTGCTGTCTGAGTCGCTGCCACCCACTTGGCATGGAGTGTGACCTCTCGCCCAGTGTGGTGGCTTACGCATATAGTCACAGAGCTTTGGGAGGCTGTGGCGGGCAGATCGGTTGAGGCCAGGAGACTGGGACCAGCCTGGTCAATACAGTGAAACTAAAATACAACAATTAGCCAGGCATGGTAATGCGTGCCCATCGTCCCAGCTCCCCTACCCAGGAGGCTGAGGCAGGAAAATTGCTAGAACCTGGGAGGCAGTGGTTGCAGTGAGCCAACATCACACCACTGCATTCCAGGCTGGGCAACAGAGTGAGACTCTGTTGTAAGCTAAAAAAAAAAAAAAAAACAAAAAAACAAAAACAAACAAACAAAAATACAAAAAACGAAGAAGAAGGAGAAGTGTGACATCTCTAAGGCAAGGCAGTGTCCCACTCTGATTCACTTCCATGTGCAAAGCAGGACCTTCACCCTGAAGGCACTCACTCAGGGATGCTGCTGGGATGGGTGGATGCACAGTTAAGGTCTTCATGGTGGCTGGGGCTAACCCCATCCCCATCGCTTATTCCCACAGACACCTGTACACTCATCACTCCCACGCTCACACCCACCACTGAAAGCCTGGCCCCTAATCTGATTTGCCTAACAAGCTCCCCAGATGAACAACACAGGCTTCCCTCCCTCTCCCCTGCTAGGGCCCCACCGTGTTCTGGGATGTACTCAGGGATCAGGAGAACAAAACCTCAGGGAGTGAAAGGACATTCCAGGATGCAGGCCTCTGCATCGCCCTCCATGCCCTCACCCCTGCCTGACACACCCTCACCCCTGTACCTGGCCAGCTCCTACCAACCCTTAAATTCTCACCAAGTTCAGTGGTGTCAGCCACACCCTAAAGTGACTGACTTCCCAATAACCTATGCCCTTGCATAGTCTTCCTGACCTTGGGTACGAGCAAACCGGTGACTGGCTTCTAACCCATAGAGCCTGGCAAAAGCAATGGGATGTCACTGTCACAGTGCATCACCTTCGCACACTAGAAAGGAAGGTTCCGCCTGCAGGCGCTCCAGGAAGGAGATGCTGTGCTGAGAAAGGACCTTTGGAGGGGCCCCGTAGGCAAGGAAGCAAAAAGCTGGGCCCTTGCCAAGCGGGTCTGAGGAAATGAATTCTGCCAGTAACCTCAGCGGGCCTGGAAATGGATTCTGCCCTGGTGGAGCATCAGATGAGGATGCAGCCCAGCTGCTTGGCGTGAGATCCCAAACACAGGATCCGCTAAAATATGCTCAACTACTAGCTTGCCAAAATTGGCTTAAAGGTGTGTGTTGTTTTAAGCTTCTCAGTTGTTAGTTTTTGCCTACGAAAGTGTTAAAATGTGAGACAATAACTTAGGTCCCCTCCCCATCACACACATTCTTCTTTCTGGCATTCATCATAATTCTACTTATTGATTGAAAATCTCCCTCTTGACTGGGTGCAGTGGCTCAGGAGTTCCAGACCAGCCGGGCCAACATGGTGAAACCCCATCTGTACTAAAAATACAAAAATTAGCTAGACGTGGTGGTGCAATCCTGTAATCCCAGCTACTCGGAAGGCTGAGGCAGGAGAATTGCTTGAATCCAGAAGGCAGAGGTTGCAGTGAGCCGAGATGACACCATTGCACTCCAGCCTGAGTGACAAGAACAAAACTCTGTCTCAAAAAAAAAAAAAAAAAAATTGTCTCTTGCCACTAGCATGAAGGTCCCATGAGAAGAAAAGTGGAAACTCTTGCTCATAACAGTGTCCCAAATGCCCAGCACGGTGTAGTTCTAGGGCAGTGGGTCGATGGTGGAAGCTTCTGGTTGAAGGGCCCAGCTGGCCCTCCCAGCTGCCTTCTCCTTGGTGAGGTTCCGTTATAGAGAACAGAATAGTTTCTTGCCTTTCCAGAGTCCCTCTTAGTGGGGATCGGCCAAGTGACATTGTCTTGCCCCGGGAGACATAATTGGAAGTTGGCTGAAAGGTTTCTAGCCGTGGTGTGCTGGGGCGATTTGAACCAGGACATGAGAGCTGACCATCCATTGTTCAGGAATTCTGCAAGTTGATTGTTCAACACATTCAGTACTTAAAACTATCAAATAATATGAACTCGCAATTTAAAAATGCATTAGACCAGATGCAGTGGCCCACGTCTAACACATTGGAAGCCTGAGGCAGGAAGATCACTTGAGCCCAGGAGTTCAAGCCCAGCTTAGGCAAAAAAGGAAGACCCTGTCTCCACAAAAAATGATAAAATTAGCTAGGCATGGTGGTGTGTGCATCCAATCCTAGCCACTCAGGAGGCTGACGTGGGAGGATCCCTTGAGCCATCTGTTCAAGGCTCCAATGAGCTATGATAGTGCCACTGCACTCCAGCCTGGGTGACAGAGCCAGACCCTATCTCAGAAATAAACATATTTCATATATTAATAAATTTATAATAAATGTATATTTATATACACATTTATGTATTGTAATTATATATTTAGACATAAATACATATTTCTTGCTTTATTTATTTATTTATTTATTTTGAGACGGAGTTTAACCCTTGTCACCCAGGCTGGAGTGCAATGACGCAATCTAGGCTCACTGTAACCTCCACCTCTGGGGTTCAAGTGATTTTCCTGCCTCAGTCTCCTGAGTAGCTGGGATTACAGGCACGCACCACCACACCTGGCTAATTTTTGTATCTTTAGTAGAGATGGGGTTTCTCCATGTTCTCAGGCTAGTCTCAAACTCCTGACCTCAGGTGATCTGCCTATCTCGGCCTCCCAAATTGCTGGAACGACAGGTGTAAGCCACTGTGCTCGGTCTATATGATATATTTATATATTATAATTATGTATATTAATTTTATATAATTATATATAAATATAAAAACTTCCTTGCCTTCTCTTGTTTCTACCTACAGTCAGTCCCATGACTTCAAATACTGTCTACATGTAATAATTATAAATGTATATTATATATACACATATATATATATTTTTGAGACGGAGTCTCGCCCTGTCGCCAGGCTGGAGTCCAATGGTGCAGTCTCAGATCACTGTAACCTCTGACTCCCGGGTTCAAGCGATTCTCCTGCCTCAGCCTCCCAAGTAGCTGGGCTTATAGGCACCCACTACCACGTCCAGCTAATTTTTGTATTTTTAGTAGAGACAGGGTTTTGCCATGTTGGCTAGGTTGGTTTTGAACTCTTGACCTTAATTGATCTCCCTCCTCAGCCTCCTAAAGTGCTGGGAATACAGGCGTGGGCCACCTTGGCCAAAATATTTTTCTGTTTCCAAGCATTTTACATGAGAGGAAAGTGGAGAATAAATCATCTGACACTCTACTGTAAAAGAAATATTTGTGCCTCCCTTCTTTTCATCTTTCCTAAGTGTACATATTACCAAAATGTCTTTAGGTTGAGGTCCCTCCGTGAAAACTTTACAGGGTGTTGTGTCCTCAGCCACCCTCCTGTCTTTCCCTAGTCCTGGAATTTTAAAACTGTCTGGGGATGACCCAGGATACCCACAGTGGCCATGTCTATTGGAGGGTCTAGTGACTATCAGCCCCGGGGTCATCTCATCGCCAAGGACAGCCTGAGGTAGGGGGTAGAGTCGCTCAGGGGAGCAGCTGGATGCTCTTGGCCTTAGAGGAATCTCTTGGTATAGTTTTCTCTAAAATGGTGACCCCTTAGGATTATTAAAATTTTAGGACATTAAAATGAATGGACAATTCAACGTAATGTCATTAAAGTTAGGTCATTAAAACTGTTCCTCCAGCCAGAGCTTTTATTCCTTGGAGACACAATGATGGTCTGCCAATGGGATACTGATATTGAGAGGAAAAGGTAGAAATGATTTCTGCTCTCTAGATTGTCTCAGACTTGTGAAGATAGAAAAACTGTCCCAAAGGACAAGGAAAACCCACCCCAGAGAGGATGTGCAAGAACCTGAACATTAAAATGCACTGAAGGCGCACAGGAGGACAAAGAGCAGTGCCAGTGCCTCCTGGGTGATCACTGAGCACTTTACTGAACAGGATGGGTGTCCCGAGGGACAGAATGGCCTGCCGTGACACTTACAAAGGTCTGTGTTGGAGTCAGCACTGCCTCTCCCTAAGTTTGTTACCTTGAAAAGGCTTGTCTGCTTATTTGTGTTCCAGTTTTTCATTGGCTGTAAGATACATTTTATCAGTACAGCTTGAAAGATAAACATACTATTTCCAAAGAGGCAAGGTAAAATGGTGTATTTTATTTACTAAAAATTCATATTTATTTCTTCCCCAGAGTGAGTGTAGTAAGTTTTAAAGGTGTGTTCTTTTTAAGGGTAATTTCAAATGGAATTGTAGGACTTAGCTTTATCAACGTTACTGGTGAAATAAAAGTGTGATAGATAAATTGATGATTTACAAAGATTCACCAAAATGTCAGTTTCCTTCTTGTAGCATGGTGAAGAATTTATGACAGTGGACACATCTGTATCCTCTTATCTGGATATTCGAGGGTTTTGTTTTGTTTTGTTTTGTTTTGTTTTGTTTTGTTTTTGGAGACACTGTCTTGCTCTGTAGCCCGGCTGAAGTGCAGTGGCGCCATCTCTGCTTACTGCAACTGCCGCCTCCCGGGTTCAAGTGATTCTCCTATGTCAGCTTCCCGAGTAACTGGGATTATAGGCACCCACTACCACACCCAGCTAATTTTTGTATTTTTAGTAAACAGGGGGTTTTAGGCCTGACACAGTGGCTCAGGTCTGTAATCCCAGCCCTTTGGGAGACCAAGGTAGGCCGATCATGAGGTCAGGAGTTCCAGAGCAGCCTGACCAACATGGTGAAACCCTGTCTCTACAAAATATACAAAAAAATTAGCTGAGCCTGGTGGCAGGCACCTGTAATCCCAGCTACTTGGGAGGCTGAGGCAAGAGAATTGCTTGAATCCGGGAGGTGGAGGTTGCAGTGAGCCAAGATCTTGCCATTGCACCCCAGCCCAAGCGACAATGGGAGACTCCGTCGCAAAAAACCAAACAAACAAACAAACAAACAAACAACAGAAAGACAGGGTTTTGATAAGTTGGCCAGGCTGATCTCAACCTCCTGACCTCAGGTGATCGCCCTCCTCAGCCTCCCAAGCTGCTGGGATTACAGGCATGAGCCACCATGCCCTGCCCATTGTATTTTCTTTTTATTCCCTAAATTTTAATATGTTTGAGTTTGTCTGTTCCTTCATCACTTTTTTCTTACATAAAAGAAATTCTGCCTAATCCTTCATAAAAAAAATCTTCCTGTAACTTCTGAAAGTGTTCTGGTTTTATCTCTCATATTTGAATGTATAATAAGTTGATTATGGCTCACGGAATAGAGAAGAATGCAATGCATTTTCCCAAGTAGATGCCAGCCTGGTTTGCCTCATATTTTAAAGTGCATGTGATTTCTTTTTCTATTCTACAGTGCCTACTCTATCATTCCTCAACTCTCCATATAAATGCTGGGTCATTAAGACTTTCTTTTCCCTTGGTCTGCTTGCTCATCTCTCTGCTAATACTGTGCTGTCCTGAATATTTTCGTCTGAAAATCTTAGAAGTATGTTAGACAAGCCATCCCTCTTTTTTTAGATGACTAAAAATCATTAGACATTTGTCATTTTTACTACGTATGAAAAAGTACTTTTTCTTGCCTAAAAACAACCTGATTTGGGAATTTATGTGATTTCATAGGAATAGCATCTGGAAGTGATGACATTAATGTCATTTTAAAAAACGTGTGTCGTATTTCCTCTTATTCTTTTCTGCCTTCACATTGTGCAATAGAAATTTTTTAAATTGTTCTATTAGTATTGTCAAATATCAATTATTGGTTTTATTTACTACTCAATTAAATTTAATGAGCCTACTCTGTCTTGGTGTAATCACATGGAATGGGCTCAACTCCCCAGTTAACAAGTGACAGCACGTGTAAAATATTGTCTACCAGGGAAACTCATTGAACACTTAGTGTTCAGACAGTGTTTTGGTGTCTGGTTCCCTAAGCACCACTGCAGTGACACAAAATAATAGACGTTCAGCAGAAAAAGTTTTGGCAAATACATTGCATAAGCCATTTACATGCAGTGAGTCATTCTTATTAGGGTTGGTGGAATCCCTTTCAAAATGTAAGTTACTAATACAAAGATGGAACTTTGCGAGCAGACGTTTTTAAGAATAAGTAGTCTCAGGACTGATAATATTAACTCCCTTATGCACATCAGGTAGGACTTTATTATGACAGATACTAGAATTGTACAAAGTGAAGTTAAAAGGTAACTCCTAGCAGCACATCTTACTCCCTGGATTCTCTAATAAGATGGGTGTTTCTACTTTGCTGTTGCCTTTTTGAATAGTTCGATTCTAGCATTCGTACTGCTGTGTGGGAGGGAGTATGTGTGAACAGAGTAAGAGTTCTGACAATCAAGGCACAAAATAAATGCTTGGAAATTTTAGAATCATGTAAACAGCTTATGGATTGAGTACAGATTCCCAGTGCTGTCAGTCTCACCCATCCTTCTATCCACATGTGTGGAATGTTCTAGGACTCCATGGCTTTTGAGGATGTGGCTGTGAACTGTACCCAGGAGGAATGGGCTTTGCTAGATTCTTCTCAGAAGAATCTCTGCAGAGAAGTGATGCAGGAAACCTGCAGGAACCTGGTTTCTGTAGCTGAGAATGACAAAACATTTCACTTAATTACAGAAGTATTTCCCTATCATCAGTGCTATTTGTGATTTGGAATGGCGCAAGGGAATGATTTGGTGAAGAAATCAGGCATGGGCACTGTGTACAATGAACATTAAATCTAGTAATGTTTCTATAGTTTGTAATAATTCATGATAATTTTGTGGGTCTGTATTTTAGGAAACAAACGAAAAGACCAGAATATTGAAGATCACTTCGAAAAACCTTGGAAAGATATAAGATAATTTGCACGGAAGAGGAAATAAAGTCCTCTGAAGGAATCTTAGCTTGTCATGAACTTAAAAGCAAGCGATCAAAACAAATGAGAGTCACTTGAAATTTATTTCTTTTTAGAAAAATTTCACCCAAAATGCAATGTACTTCAGTGTAGCAGTCAGTGTTTGGAAAACAGTTTACTTGAAAATAGTACTACAAAACTGTGTGCATGAATGTTACTAATTTGGACATAGCCATGCAGGTGGTAACTGTGTTTTCAGTAGTAACCCATTTACTTTCCAATAATTCAGTCATGGCAAAAAAAAAAAAAAAAAAAGCATTTTCCTTGGTATTGGTAGCAGTGTAAGTCCAAGACCTATTAGTAAGTGGAAAGTTATTAAACCAAGCAATAATTATGTGCTTTACATTTTTTTTACAGAAATCATATGATACAGAGACTGTGTGAAAACAAAGACGGTAGTCAGTATGGACAGTTGTCAGCCAAATTCCAATGCTTGATCTGAATGAGAACATTTCTGCTGGATTAAAACAATGTGAATGAAGTATTTGTGGAAAAGTCTTTGTACGTCATTCCCTCCTTAACAGGCACATCTTAGCTCACTCAGGATACAAACCATATGGAGAGAAGCAATATAAATGTGAACAGTGTGGGAAACTCTTCGTTTCTGTTCCAGGTGTTAGAAGACACAAGATAATGCACAGTGGAAATCTAATTATAAATGTACGATATGTGGGAAAGCTTTTTATTTTCTCAATTCATTTGAAAGACATCAGAGAACTCACACAGGAGAAAAACCCTATAAATGTAAACAATGTGGTAAAGCGTTCACTGTTTCCGGTTCTTGTCTAATACATGAACGAACTCACACTATAGAGAAACCCTACGAATGTAAGGAATGTGGAAAAACATTCTGATTTTCTTGTTCTTTTAAGACGCGTGAAAGGACTCACACAGGAGAAAGACCCTATAAATGTACCAAATGTGATAAAGCCTTCAGCTGTTCCACTTCCCTTCGTGACCATGGAAGCATTCATACTGGAGAGAGACCTTATGAATGTAAACAATGTGGCAAAGCCTTTAGTCATTTGAGTTCCCTTTGTAACCATAGAAGCACTCATACGGGAGAGAAAGCCTATGAATGTAAACAATGTGACCAAGCCTTCAGTCGTCCCAGTTCCCTTCACCTCCACGGAAGAATTCATACTGGAGAAAAACCCTATGAATGTAAGAGATGCGGTAAAGCCTACATTCGTTCCAGTCATCTTACTCGCCATGAAAGAAGTCATGATATAGAGGCTGGGTGTAGTGACTCAGCCTATAATCCCAGCACTTTGGGAGGCCAAGGAGTGTGTATTGCTTGAGCCCAGGAGTTCATAACCAGCCCGGATTAAAACAGCGTGAAACAACCTGGGCATCAAGGTGAAACCCTGTCTCTAGAAAAAATAAAATAATGCCGGGCACGGTGGCTAACACCAGTTACTCGGGAGACTGAGGCAGGAGAATGGCGTGAACCTGGGAGGCAGAGCTTGCAGTGAGCCGAGATCGCACCAGTGCACACCAGCTTGGGCCACAGAGCAAGACTCCGTCTCAAAACAAATAAATAAAAATAATTAGCTGGGCATGGTGGCACATTTCAGTTGTCTTAGTTCTTTTTCAAGGACATAAAAAGCAATGGGGGGTTGGGGGAAAGCCCTGTGCATGCGGATCACGAGGTCAGGAGATCGAAACCATCCTGGCCAACATGGTGAAACCTCGTCTCTACTAAAAATACAAAAAGCAGCTGCGTGTGGTAGCATATGGTTGTAATCCCAGCTACTCAGGAGGCTGAGGCAGGAGAATCACTTGAACTCAGGAGGCGGAGGTTTCAGTGAGCCGAGACTGTGCCACTGCACTCCAGCCTGGCGACAGAGTGAGAATCCATCTCAAAATAAACAAACAAATAAATAAAGCCCCTTGAATGTAAGAAATGTGGTAAAACATTTACTCTTTCCCATTCCCTCATAAACATGGAAAGGCTCACACTGCAGAGGAACCTTAAGAATGTAGGAAATGTGGCCAAGCCTTCAGATTTTCCTGTTTTTGAAGATTTGGGAGGCCTCAGACTGGAGAAAAGCCTTTTGAATCTAAATTTGTGGTAAGGCCTTCAGTTGTGTTAGTTCCATATGAAGACATCAGCTCATTCCTGAGAAAAACCCTATGAATGTCCAGAATGTGGGAATGTTTCATTTCTCTCATACCCACTCAAGGACCTATGAAAATGCACACTGTAGCTGGCTGGACCTTGTAAATACAAGAACGTACACAGGATTAAGACTCTAATAGTTTAGAAACTGCAAGAATATTTTCAGTTTTCACATTTAATTGAAACGTCATGTGAAAACTCCCACAGGAAAGAAGTTCTATAAGTGAAGCTTTTCTAATTTGGAAAGCCTGATGCAAATTAGTTATCGAGTAGTGCTTGAAAAAATGTATGAAATGTTACACAAGTTACAAGTATATTGTTTTTCCCGTGGCTCATTCTTAAAGAGTCTTGAGTATGTATTTCACCTTGTTTTGCAGGGAACCCTTGAGGTGAGAGTTCTGTAAATGCTCTTTAAGCAGTAGTACTTGAGTTTCATAGATAATGATATTGTTTGTTGGTAGAATTCTTGTCTATTGATTTGATAATGTGCTGGATTCATGGTTGAATTTTGATGTTTTTCTAACATGGAGGTAAGTTTAATTTTTTTCTTTCATTATTAACTTTTTTTGAGATGGAGTCTCACTCTGTTGCCCAGGTTGGAGTACAGTGGTGTGATCTCAGCTCACTGCAACCTCCACCTCCTGGGTTTAAGCGATTCTCCTGTCTCAGCCTCCTGAGTACCTGGGACTACAAGCGCCCACCACTACGTCCAGCTAATTCTTTGTATTTTTAGTGGAGACAGGGTTTCGCCATGTTGGCTAGGCTGGTCTTGAACTCCTGACCTCATGATTTGCCCTCCTCGGCCACCCAACATGCTGGGATTACAGGCATGAGCCACCACACCTGGCCAGGTAAGTTTCATTTGTATGTATTGCCCTGTGATTAATGGACCAGTGAATAATGATTGGCAATTGTTGGGATAGCCTTACTAGCCTCATTTGGAAAATTTTGATTATCCCTTGTTCATTATACACATTCCACCTTTCCTTGTTAAAGGAAAAACTACTCTTGATGTAAAGATGTTTATTTTTTGCTAATAATGAGTTGGTATTAATTCCTAAGTACATAAAGTTTACCATAGAGTATCATCTCGTGAGTTCTTTGCATCTGTTGCCCTTTATTCTTCATTGTTTCTGTCTGTTATTTGGATCGTTCACTTTGAATGAAGGAGAGAGGACTGTCATAGGATGATACATTGTAACCAATCTGAGGGAGGAAGCATTCAGTCTCTCAGTCACATATGATAACACTGGGCTTTTCATCGATGCCTTTGGTATTGTAGTAGATCGTATTACACCATTATGGTATGATGGTTTATATATTGTATTTTAGAGTATTACAGTCTTACCAGTCAGTGTCTCATGATTCAGTTCCCTACCAGCCAACAGACAAACCAATCACATACTCCTGTAGGAACAAAGGAACATCTTCGGCCGGGCGTGGTGGCTCACGGCAGTAATCCCAGCACTTAGGGAGACTGAGGCGAGTGAATCACGAGGTCAGGAGATCGAGACCATCCTGGCTAAAACGGTGAAACCCCGTCGCTACTAAAAATACAAAAAATTAGCCACGTGTGGTGGTGCGTGCCTGTAGTCCCAGTTTCTAGGGAGGCTGAGGCAGGAGAAGGGCAAGAACCCGGGAGACAGAGCTTGCAGTGAGCCGAGATCACACCACTGCACTCCAGCAAGGGTGATAGAGCGAGATTCTGTCTCAAAAAAAAAAAAAAAAAAAAAAGGAAAATCCTCACTTTTTTAATGTGATACCACTCTCTGCTCCCAAGTTAATCCCTGTTTGGGGCTGTGGGAACTTACACCATCCTTCTATATGTAATTAATAACTGATGTCTGGTTTTTCTGTTTAGTAAGAGATGTTATGTGTTTAACGGTGCCAGTAAAAGTAGGGCGCAAATTCCTTCCTCACCAGTGGGGTGCATGAGACGGTATTGAAACAATTGACAACACAAATGGAATGGACCAGCCCTCATGAAGGACACCTGCTCAACTTGACCTACCTGCTGTTGGCTGATGGTTCCATAACACATCAGCAGTCACCTGAGTCAGAACCGTGAGCTGATGATGGGCCTTCCGTTTGGTCTGCACAGCGTTTTGTTTTCTTCAGGTGTTGTCATCTTCTCCCACACTAAAACGCTCTCATCTCCTGGACATGAATGTTTAATTGCACCCCAGCATGACATTTGGCCTGTGCTTAGCAGGCAGTTTTGAGGTCCTGGCTTATTAATGCACAGAAGCACAGCACATAAGCCGACACTTATGTCCTAATTAGCAAGAATCAGGCTGTATCTCTGTAGTCCCTGCATCTACTCTGGTCACCATCTCTGTATGCTAAGAGCAGCCATGTGAACATTATTAATTATTGTACACTCCAAGACAATAGTTATTATGTAGGCAGAAGTAGTGGCCTTGATTGTTTCTTGTGCTGCTTCTCCCCTTGCCGCTGTCCCATACACCCTCCTGATGAGGAGTACATCCATGGTGCCTCATGGTTCAGTCACTGATGAGTAATGAAAATGGGAAGAAAGAGTTTGATATTAGCCCCTATCGAAGCATATGAAGAAGCATCTCAGCTGCTTGCATTGAAAAATTCCTAGCCAATGTGTGGGCTTTTCTTATCACTGCTGCTTATCAGCATGTCAAAAGTCGAATCTTCGGACTGAAAGTCTTGCCGGCCTTAGACATAATGGCCTTACTGCATGTGGAGCTAACCCTAGGAAGATGGAGTGACAGTCTCTGGAGGATTAGGTGGTCTCCTCCAATGTGGCTTGATGGGCTCCTGAACTCTTTCCTGTAACTATACAGAGAGTCTACACTGCCAGCGATCGTGTGCCTCAACTCTGTAGATGTAGAAATTCAAAATATTCAAAATATTCCGAAACAGTTTCCATTGAAAGGAAAGAGAAAAGCAGTCAGGTGCCACGCTCTGGTCAAGAGAACTAGTAGATGACTCACAAGAACACTCTGTTGTTACTGTCTGTGCTTCTTTCACAGCAAATATTCTGATCCTTCAGTTTGAAGGGTGCAGGGCCATTTTGCTCCCTTTCCTACTGGTAATTCTCAAGATAACTGTATGATATGCTGGGAAGGCAATATCCTGATAATCAGGTGACATTAACCAGAACAGCTCAGGCTCTATTAGAGTCCCTGCTCGAAACAGAACGGCCTTTAACGCTTGTGTCCAGCAACCACATCGTGGGAGAAAACCCAAGGTGGGCTGCTTGCTGGGGTCCCTCAGTTGTAGTGCAAGTGAAGG
Source organism: Chlorocebus sabaeus (assembly GCF_047675955.1). NCBI lineage: Eukaryota > Metazoa > Chordata > Mammalia > Primates > Cercopithecidae > Chlorocebus > Chlorocebus sabaeus. Next base: position 96,405,768 of record NC_132917.1, on the reverse strand, counting down.
GTTTACAGTCAAAACTCCATCCATCTTCTCTGGGTAGCCTTCCTGATCTTGTGGTAGTGGTTCATATTGAATCCTAGGCTTCTGTTGTCTTTTGTTTGCTATTTGTAAGTAATAAATTCACTTCATGGAATTTATGTATGAATGTGTTTGGTCTCACTGTACTCAGAAAAGTTGGTAGCCATTGCACAGTGAACCCGCTTCATAATTAGTGAAAACACCTATGCCCCCCTTGTGCGACAGGAAGAAGGTTAATTCAGCCAAACATAAACTTCATGTTCATAAAACCCTGTAGCACAATTATTACCATGTGGGAGGCCTTTAACAATGGTGATGCTGATTGGAAGAACTCTGAAGGAAGAAATTTATACAAATGGGTTGGGTACGCAGGAGTCCCTCCTAACTTAAAGCAACCCTTACTCCCCTCCGTTTAAAAAGAGTGGAGAGGCCAGGCACAGTGGCTCAGGCCTGTAATCCGATCACTCTGGGAGGCCGAGGTGGGCAGATCACAAGGTCAGGGGTTCAAGACCAGCCTGACCAACATGGGGAAGCCACATCTCTACTAAAAATACAAAAATTAGCCAGGCGTGGTGGTGGTCACCTGTAATCCCAGCTACTTGGGAGGCTGAGGCAGGAGAATTGCTTGAACCTGGGAGGCGGAGATTTAAGTGAGTCAAGACCATGCCACTGCACTCCAGCCTGGGTTACAGGGCAAGACTCCGTCTCAGGAAAAAAAAAAAAAAAAAAAAAAAAAAAAAAAAAAAGGGGTGGATAAGAACTGAAACAGGTTTAAAATTTCACCTAATTGGAAATGCAAAGTTTACAAAAATAATATTTAAAGTAAAAGGTTAAGTGAGTGCTCACTGAATTTTATGCCTCCACAAAGTAGGTTGTGAATTAACTTCCACATCTGCTGAAAGCCACCAAAGTTAGGCAGCCTCCGTGTCTGAAATTCACATGTGGCTCAAATAAGAATTATACCTGGGGATACCCCAAAGTTTAAATATGGTATCCCCTGTGATATTATGAAGAATTACTGTGCATAAAACAGGTTGTCTTCCTTTAACTCTGAAAATCATATTATCTTGCCTAAATTCTCCAAAACGCATCACTCTGCGGTATCCTATAGTGGACATAGGTTTCCTGACCAGTGAGCACTAAAAGTAAGTGTGTGCAACTCACCTATGTTCTTATCAAAATGGAAATCCCCGAATCCCACCAGTTAGAATAACATGACAGAATATCAGATTTTTGGAATATATAGGTTTTCTGTAAGGTTATTAGGTATTGATTCCATTTTTAAAATAGATATCAATATATTCAGATTACCTATTTCTCCTATGTTTTAGTATTAATAGATTGTGTCTTTTAATTCATCCAGTTGGTCTAAGTTACCAAGTTTGTGACTTATGGAAATTGTAATATTCTTTATTATTTTATCACTTAAGATACCATAAACAAGAAAAATAAGAGCGCTTTATTAAATTCTACATACTCTAAATTTTATATCTAAAAATATTTAGTTATTTTATTAATAGTGAATGCAGCTTACAAATTATTGAAGTAAAATTGATGTTTGATGAGCACAACTGTAATATATCAATAGTTGGTATATTTGTAATATTCTTTTCCACCTCTGGTGCAATGTGAGCTCTTTGGAACACGGCCTTTATCAGCTGCTGATTCTGGGACTCACTTGGCCCTGTGAGCATCCCTTTGAACTCTGACCAGTCAGCCTGAGGGAACTTTTGTTCTCAGTGGGCCTTAGACAAAGGCCAAAAAAAAAAGGTAGCCATCTTACCACAACTATTCTGAAAACTCAGTTGACTCACTTCTTAAACTACAAAGACTATGATGTTGTTTTGTAATTGGGCTGAAGGATAGAGTAAAGATGTTCTCAAAATACTTGCAGGATCTTTACAAAATTTTTTCCACAGTAAATCTTGTATGGGATGATTCCTTCATTTACACAGAAGTGGTCACTCACAAGGAAGAACTTCCCAGAGAATAGAGTCAGGGATCATGGAAAACAGTGGATTAAAAAAGTCCTTCTCAGGGAGCAGAATTGGGTCTAATTGTGGAACTGTGCCCAAGGTCAGGGCAGACAGAACTCCTCAGGCATTCCCTGCAGGCTGTCACCAAGTGCTGCTGGATCAATGACTGCTGTGTGATTCTCATTCTTTCCTTTGCTCGTGGAAGTACCCTATACCTACTATACCACTGTGTAAGGTGTGGCTAGAATACAAAAACCTCGTCCTTCTGATTCAGAAGTTGGCCACATCCTGCTCTGCTGAAAATGACTACAGTTCATCCTGAGATGCTCAACTTGAAGTGGCAGCCAGTAACAAGATGGGACTTTTGGGCTCTTGCCCATGGGGATGGTGTCTTCTCTAAGTGGGAAAAAGGGTGAAATGGATATTTGGTATCCAGAAGGGTGAATTTGACTCAGGTGGCTAGTTAACCACCACACCCATCTCCTCTCCTTCCTGGGCCCTCAGCAAGACAATATTCCTCAGTCTCAGACAGTTGGATTTTTGCAACCCAAAAGAATATGAGTGACTCCCTTCCTTGGCCCATAAAAACTTTTTCACAAAATCCTCTACCCCCTCTTCTCACATCTGCTGACTGGATGTCGACATCCAGGGCAAACAAGAAAACCAGGGGGAGAAGATAACAATAAACAGCTAGAAAATAGTAGCATTGAAATTCAAATCAAATTTCACATTTGACAGATGGTCTTTAAACTAATTGCCTAATTAGCATATCTACTTGGATGCCTAATAGATAACTCGAATTTGTTCAAATATGCCCAAAACATAGCTTGTAAATATCCTACCTGATCTTCACTCCTAGCCTTCTGCCACCTTGATTAATAGTCCCACTATTCAGAGTTACTCTGGCCTAAAACCTAAGAGTCTTCTTTGATCCCTCTCTTTCCCTCATGCCCACATAAGTGCAACAGAAAATCCAAGTTGTTCCTCAAAATTGGCACTAATTTCAAATGTTATCCTAATCCGATCACTGTTCATTACCTCCTTTACAACCCCCCTCACCCACAGCACGATCACCTCAGAACCACTACAAGTCTTCCTAACAGCTTCCACTCCTATACACCTGCGCCAATAGCCTCTTTACACAAAAGAGCCAGAATGACCTTCTTGATGCATAATTCAGATCATGTTTCCCCTGCTTAAAACCAACCAGTGTTTTCCCATTTTGCAAACAACACAGCCCAAACTCAGCACAAACTTCAAAGCCCCCAGGAACTTCCCAAGTCCTTTTCAACTGCACCTCCTACTACATGACCTTGGCATGTTTGAGGAAGAGCAAGAAGGCAAAGGTGATTAGAGAATGCGAAGTGACTACTACCCACTAGTCATGAGTCTCTAATCACCTTGGCCTTCTTGCTCTTCCTCAAACATGACAAGGTCATTATCATCTATGTCAGTCGGGAATCCAACAGGACAATTCAAAAAGGGATTGTTTACAAAGATGTGAGCAGTAAAACCAATAAGGAATGGTTAGTCTCCCAGGGCTAGCAACAGTGGAAAGCCATTTTCATTCCTAGAACTAAAAACAATTAATATTGCTCATTTATGCGCATATAGCCTGTGTCTACTACTAATTCAACAAGTGAGAATTTTTGTCTTAATTACAATTGCATCATTCCCCCTTCCCTGACCAGTGCCTACCACAATGGTTAGTGCATGGTAGATGCTCTGTAAATGTATACCAGACTGAAGGAACTGCTACACAATAGCTTCTCCTATCTTATACTCTACTAGCTCAATCCAAAGTCTATTCAACAGTCAATTGTGGGATGTCCTTCTTGGTCCCTAAGCCAATGGGAAATATCCACTCTACCAGTGCCTTCTCTGACTGTGTCCTGGTCTTTAGTTGGTGCTAGTATGTGTGTGTGTGTGTGTGTGTGTGTATAATACATACTATATATATACTCAAATATATATTGTATATAATATATACTATATATGCAAATATATAGTATACAATATATACACATATATAGTATACAATATATACAATATATACACATATATAGTATACAATATATACAATATATACACATATATAGCATACAATGTATATAATATATACACATATATAGTATACAATGTGTACAATGTATACACATATAGTATACAATGTATACAATGTATACACAAATATATATTGTATACTATATACTATAGATACAATATATAGTCTATATGATATATTTGTATATAATATATACAAAGTATATATTTATTTATATATAAATATACATACTTTATATATATATATATTTTAAATATACAATGACAGAACAGCTTCATGAGGCCACCGTTCTTCAGACACGGTAGAGATCAGTCATTCTAAACACATAAGTCACCTTGTTTTGGACACGTCCCAAATTCAGTCCCATAATAATAGATAATCGGAAATGAGTATACCTAAAACTCAAGCTGGACTTAAGAAATTAGATTATAGCTGTGATTTCTTATATGATCCATAACTTGATAAAGATCTCAGTTTCTGGTTTAATTTTATATGAATAGAAACAAGGACTCCTTACGGGCTTTGAATAAGGTGCTCTGAGAATTAAAAGATGAATTGTATAAGGGATAGGATTATATCTTCTTCTGGGGTTCTAACATAATTTTTCCATCTTTATAGAAGGGTGTTTGGTTTACCAAGAGTAAAATTTTGATAGCAAGCAAAAGTTGTTTACTTGGAAAAAGTAACAGAATCTTGAAATAGAGCACACAGTGACCAAATCTTTGAGAGAAGAAGGTTGCTTGCTAATACCTTACCGAATCTCCTAAAAGATGTACCGTATTAAATTAATAGATAGTGACTCATCCACAATGGAGTAGGAATCAGAGCAAATGACTGACAGGCCCACTCTTCTAATCTCCCAGTTGTGTTTATGTGATAGTCTAAATCACATCAGCCAACTATGGCCCTTTGGCCAAATCCACTTGCTTTTGTAAATAAATTTTATTGGGCTCAGGTGTACTGGCTCACACCTGTAATCCCAGCACTTTGGGAGGCCGAGGCAGGCAGATCACCTGAGGTCTGGAGTTCAAGACCAGCCTGGCCAACAACGTGAAACCCCGTTTCTACAAAAAGTACAAAAATTACACAGGCGTGGTGGCACGTGCCTGTAGTCCCAGGTACTGGGGAGGTGGAGATTGCAGTGAGCCGAGATTGTGCCACTGCACTCCAGCCTGTGTGACAGAGTGAGACCCTCACTCAAAAAAAAAAAAAATAAAAGTTTTATTGGAACACAGTCATGATCATTCATTTAAATATGTATTGTCTCCGGCTGCTTTTGCACTACAATAGCAGAGTTGAGAAGTTGTGGCAGAGACCATATGGCCCAGAAAACCTAAAATATTTGTTATCTAACCCTTTATAGAAACAGTTTAGCTTTCTAAAGCAGAAAAGAATGAGTCACTATTCTTAACGCTTGGGATGGGGAGGAGGAGGAGCAGGGTCTGTCAGTAGACGTTTCCAGGATGATATGGTAGGTGGAATACATGGTATGCAAAAATACAGCCCATATTTTTAGGCCATCTCTTGACTGTATCAAAGAAGTTCTTAAACTAAAATGCAAGATTAACTGATGCTCTGTCAGACAGTTTTGAAGTCCCCTACTGGTTATTTTTGTAGTCACTTAGAGGCCTGGAAATACTGTTTCAAAATCCATGTAAACCATTTCACTATCTTTACCAAGCTCACAGGTAATTGTAGGATGTCCTTCTCAGCCCCTGAGCCAATGGGAAGTATCTGGCTGACTTGGTGTCAGCAGCATATTATCGACTCTACTGGTAAGGAAAGTGTGGTCCATTCCACCAGGTTGCATTCCAACATTCCACCTAGCGGTAGACTATCCACCCCAAGGGAGTTATGCAGCGGCCATGACTACAGGCAGGCTGCAAACATGACAGTCACAAAAACAAGGTTGGATTTGCTTGGTGGCACCCCATGTTATGTGGCCCACACCTCTATCTATCTCTTCCTCCTTATCTACTTCTTTCATAGACCCTCAATGTTAAAACCAGAAAAGGCAGGTGGTTCTTGCCAAACTCTGTCATCAATAGGATCAGCTTATCTTCTTCACTGTAAAGATTTTATTAAATCATAGGAGATACTTGGTGCATTTTCATACGAAGCTCACAAATTAATTAAAATATGTGTTTATTCTTTCAATAAATATTCATTAACCTTCTACTTATGTAGCAGACACTCTCCCAAGCACAGAGAATACAGTGCTAAACAAGACTAAGTCCCTGCCTTCAGGAATCCTTCATTCTATTAAGTATATTCTAGTCTTTCTCATTGAGAAAGACGTATATTGTGTTTTTAAGCAAATAAATTAATAAATATAACTTTTAAGAAGGGATAAGTGACATGGAGTAAATAAATAAGGTCCAGGGTTATATAATTACAGGGATAAGTTAATTTTAGGGAGGTTAGTCACAGAAGGTATCTCTGAAGAGATTGACTTGAGCAAGGCCGGGCGCGGTGGCTCAAGCCTGTAATCCCAGCACTTTGGGAGGCCAAGACGGGTGGATCACGAGGTCAGGAGATCGAGACCATCCTGGCTAATATGGTGAAACCCCGTCTCTACTAAAAAATACAAAAAACTAGCCGGGCGAGGTGGCGGGCGCCTGTAGTCCCAGCTATTCGGGAGGCTGAGGCAGGAGAATGGCGTAAACCCGGGAGGCGGAGCTTGCATGAGCTGAGATCCGGTCACTGCACTCCAGCCTGGGCGACAAAGCGAGACTCCGTCTCAAAAAAAAAGAGATTGACTTGAGAAACCGAGATGAACATAGATAGAAAGAATAAGAAATGCAGCTGAAAAGGTGGACAGAGCCATAGGAAGGAGTTTGAATTTTATTTTAAAAGTGTGGAGAAGTCAGCAGAGGATTGAGGCAGGAGAATAACATTATCTGACTTGAATTCTAAAAGTAAAACTCCGGTTGCTGCACGGAAAATAGAAAGTAAGCAGCAACAGTGAATGCAGTTAGATCTGCTTAGGAAGCTGTTCTAATTGTGGCTGGAATGCAGGGGTGGTGATGAAGATTACTAGCAGTTGGATTCAGTCTATATTTTGGAGGTAGTTCCAGATAAATTAGATGTGGGGTAAGGAAAAGAAAGGAATCAAGGATGACTCCTAGGTTTCTGGTCTGAGAGCTGTGTAGACCAGTGGTTAAGTAGCCACATTTTAGCCACATCTTCTCAGAAGACTTTGTCCGATATCTCTTTGTCCTGACTCCCACGTACTGGCTCGGTGCACAGCACTCAGTGACGACAACCACCACCCACGCTGGGCGTAGGGGACCGTGCACATTCACACAGTGTGGGTGGTAGTTTGTCTAAAAACCCAAGTATCTCTCCACTCAGGGAAATTTTTTTCTTCATGGAACCAGCTTCCCCTCTTTTCTTCATTCAACTCTTATTCACCTTTCAGGGCCTGATTCAATCTTTATTTTTATTTTTTTCACTTTTTGTTTATTTTGAGATGGAGTCTCACTCTGTCGCCCAGGCTGGAGTGCAGTAGCGCAGTCTTGACTCATTGCAACCTCTGCCCCCCTCGTTCGAGAGATTCTCCTGCCTCAGCCTCCCACGTAGCTGGGATTACAAGCGCCTGCCACTATACCCGGCTAATTTTTCTATTTTCAGTACAGACAGGGCTTCCCCATGTTGGCCAGGCTGCTCTTAAACTCCTGACTTCAGGTGATCTGTCCACCTCGGCCACCCAAAGTGCTGGGATTACAGGCATGAGCCACCGTGCCTGGCCTCTGATTCAATTTTTAATTCATGTCTTCCCTGCTACCATTACCTAGAACTATGCTAGCCCCCCATGCACACCCTACTAAACATCCTAAAAGGCAGTCAGGTGCACTGGCTAGGAGTATGGGTGGGCAAACATTTTTTTGTAAAGTGTCAGCCAGGTAGTAAATATTTTAGACTTTATAGGACCTAAACAATCTCTATCACATATTCTTTGTTTTTTACAACGCTTTATAAATGTAAAAACTATTCTTGGCTCACCAGCTATGCAAAACAGGTCCACATTAGGCTGGAAGGTCATGGTGTACCAACCCTTGGTTAAGAGTATGTCTTACATAGACAGTGTGGGATTGAACCCTGGCTCTGCATCTACTTAGTTCTGAGGCCTCAGACAAGCCTCAACCTCTCTATGCCTTGGCTTTCTGATAGGAGACAATTCACCATGGATTTATCTCATTTCTGTACATCTTTGTCATGAACCACTTTTTCAAAGATATTTATATAGAGAACAGCCTTGGAAGAGAGACTGCTTCCCTCTGCAGTAAAGAGCAGCCTCGTTTACTGTCAAGTGTAACAGTGATAATATCTCCCTCTAAGAAAGAGTGGGTGTACTTCAGCCCACCATAAAAGATTTGGGTTCCCTGATCTCAGTACTCCTCAGCTGTGATACAGACCCACTGTATGCACACCTGAAAACTTGAAGTCCATGAGATCTATGCCACCCATTATGTCTTCAGTAATAAAGTCCTTTGTCTCTGACCCAGAAGTCTCATGTCTTTTGTCAGCTTCCGTCTAACTTATTAGGATATAACTAGGGTAAAATCTCAGCTCCTTCAAAGTTCCTGACATCACAATACATTTATAGGCAAAACAGGGAGACTCTGATTCTGCCAAAAAATTTTTCAATTTTTATTAATTTAAAATAATACATTTATAGAATTGAAAAAATATGTGATAGAGATTGTATACGTCCTATAAAGTCTAAAATATTTACTCCCTGACTGACATAGGATTATGGTAAAGATTAAATACACAAATACAGGCTGAGTGTGGTGGCTGATGCTTGTAATTTGAGCACTTTGGAAGGACAAGGCAGGTGGACTGCCTGAGTTCAGGAGTTTGAGACCAGCCTGGGCAACATGGCAAAACCCCATCTCTACAAAAATTACAAATTTGCTGGGTGTGGTGGTGCATGCCTATAGTCCTAACTTCTTGGGGAGGCTGAAGTGGAAGGATTGCTTGAGCCCAGAAGTCAAGGCTACAGTGAGCTGAGATCACGCCACTGCACTCTAGCCTGGGTGACAAAGCAAAGGCCAGGGGCAGTGGCTCATGCCTGTAATCCCAGAACTTTGGGGGGCCAAGGAAGGCGGATCATGAGGTCAAGAGATCGAGACCATCCTGGCAAACATGGTGAAACCCTGTCTCTACTAAAAACACAAAAATTAGCTGAGCGTGGCAGCACGTGCCTGTAGTCCCAGCTACTCAGGAGGCTAAGGCAGGAGAATCACTTGAACCCGGGAGGTGGAGGTTGCAGTGAGCCGAGATCATGCCACTGCACCCACTGCACTCCAGCTTGGTGACAGAACAAGACTCCGCCTCAAAACCAAAAAAAAGGTGGGGGCGGAGGAAGATGGCCAAATAGGAAGAGCTCCAGTCTCCAGCTCCCAGCGCGAGCGACACAGACGACCGGTGATTTCTGCATTTTCAACTGAGGTACTGGGTTCATCTCACTAGGGAGTGCTGGACAATCGGTGCTGGTCAGCTACTGCAGCCCGATCAGCTAGAGCTGAAGCAGGGGGAGGCATGGCCTCACCTGGGAAGTGCAAGGGGGAAGGGAATCCCTTTTCCTAGCCAGGGGAACTAAGACACACAACACCTGGAAAATTGGGTAACTCCCACCCCAATACTGCGCTTTAAAAAAACGGGCACACCAGGAGATTATATCCCACACCTGGCCGGGAGGGTCCCATGCCCACGGAGCCTCCCTCATTGCTAGTACAGCAGTCTGCGATCTAACTGCAAGGCAGCAGCAAGGCTGGGGGAGGGGCGCCCGCCATTGCTGAGGCTTAAGTAGGTAAACAAAGCCCTGGGAAGCTCGAAATGGGTGGAGCTCACAGCAGCTCAAGGAAACCTGCCTGTCTCTGTAGACTCCACATCTGGGGACAGGGCACAGCTAAACAACAACAACAACAACAAAAGCAGCAGAAACCTCTGCAGACGCAAATGACTCTGTCTGACAGCTTTGAAGAGAGTGATGGATCTCCCAGCACGGAGGTTGAGATCTGAGAACGGACAGACTGCCTGCTCAAGTGGGTCCCTGACCCCTGAGTAGCCTAACTGGGAGACATCCCCCACTAGGGGCAGTCTGACACCCCACACCTCACAGGGTGGAGTACACCCCTGAGAGGAAGCTTCCAAAGTAAGAATCAGACAGGTACACTCTCTGTTCAGCAATATTCTATCTTCTGCAGCCTCTGCTGCTGACACCCAGGCAAACAGGGTCTGGAGTGGACGTCAAGCAATCTCCAACAGACCTACAGCTGAGGGTCCTGACTGTTAGAAGGAAAACTATCAAACAGGAAGGACACCCACACCAAAACCCCATCAGTACGTCACCATCATCAAAGATCAGAGGCAGATAAAACCACAAAGATGGGAAAAAAGCAGGGCAGAAAAGCTGGATATTCAAAAAATAAGAGCGCATCTCCCCCTGCAAAGGAGCGCAGCTCATCGCCAGCAATGGATCAAAGCTGGACGGAGAATGACTTTGACGAGATGAGAGAAGAAGGCTTCAGTCCATCAAACTTCTCAGAGCTAAAGGAGGAATTACGTACCCAGCGCAAAGAAACTAAAAACCTTGAAAAAAGAGTGGAAGAATTGATAAAGTAATTAATGCAGAGAAGGTCATAAACGAAATGACAGAGATGAAAACCATGACACGAGAAATACGTGACAAATGCACAAGCTTCAGTAACCGACTCGATCAACTGGAAGAAAGAGTATCAGCGATTGAGGATCAAATGAATGAAATGAAGTGAGAAGAGAAACCAAAAGAAAAAAGAAGAAAAAGAAATGAAAAAAGCCTGCAAGAAGTATGGGATTATGTAAAAAGACCAAATCTACGTCTGATTGGGGTGCCTGAAAGTGAGGGGGAAAATGGAACCAACTAGGAAAACACTCTTCAGGATATCATCCAGGAGAACTTCCCCAACCTAGTAGGGCAGGCCAACATTCAAATCCAGGAAATACAGAGAACACCACAAAGATACTCCTCGAGAAGAGGAACTCCAACACACATAATTGCCAGATTCACCAAAGTTGAAATGAAGGAAAAAATCTTAAGGGCAGCCAGAGAGAAAGGTCGGGTTACCCACAAAGGGAAGCCCATCAGACTAACAGCAGATCTCTCAGCAGAAACTCTACAAGCCATAAGAGAGTGGGGGCCAATATTCAACATTCTTAAAGAAAAGAATTTTAAACCCAGAATTTCATATCCAGCCAAACTAAGTTTCATAAGTGAAGGAGAAATAAAATCCTTTACAGATAAGCAAATGCTTAGAGATTTTGTCACCACCAGGCCTGACTTACAAGAGACCCTGAAGGAAGCACTAAACATGGAAAGGAACAACTGGTACCAGCCATTGCAAAAACATGCCAAAATGTAAAGACCATCGAGGCTAGGCAGAAATTGCATCAACTAACGAGCAAAATAACCAGTTAATATCATAATGGCAGGATCAAGTTCACACATAACAATATTAACCTTAAATGTAAATGGACTAAATGCTCCAATTAAAAGACACAGACTGGCAAACTGGATAAAGAGTCAAGACCCATCAGTCTGCTGTATTCAGGAGACCCATCTCACATGCAGAGACATACATAGGCTCAAAATAAAGGGATGGAGGAAGATCTACCAAGCAAATGGAGAACAAAAAAAGCAGGGGTTGCAATACTAGTCTCTGATAAAACAGACTTTAAACCATCAATGATCAAAAGAGACAAAGAAGGCCATTACATAATGGTAAAGGGATCAATTCAACAGGAAGAGCTAACTATCCTAAATATATATGCACCCAATACAGGAGCACCCAGATTCATAAAGCAAGTCCTTAGAGACTTACAAAGAGACTTAGACTCCCATACAATAATAATGGGAGACTTCAACACTCCACTGTCAACATTAGACAGATCAACGAGACAGAAAGTTAACAAGGATATCCAGGAATTGAACTCATCTCTGCAGCAAGCAGACCTAATAGACATCTACAGAACTCTCCACCCCAAATCAACAGAATATACATTCTTCTCAGCACCACTTCACACTTATTCCAAACTTGACCACATAATTGGAAGTAAAGCACTCCTCAGCAAATGTACAAGAACAGAAATTATAACAAACTGTCTGTCAGACCACAGTGCAATCAAACTAGAACTCAGGACTAAGAAACTCAATCAAAACCGCTCAACTACATGGAAACTGAATAACCTGCTCCTGAATGACTACTGGGTACATAATGAAATGAAGGCAGAAATAAAGATGTTCTTTGAAACCAATGAGAACAAAGATACAACATACCAGAATCTCTGGGACACATTTAAAGCAGTGTGTAGAGGGGAATTTATAGCACTAAATGCCCACAAGAGAAAGCTGGAAAGATCTAAAATTGACACTCTAACATCACAATTAAAAGAACTAGAGAAGTAAGAGCAAACACATTCAAAAGCTAGCAGAAGGCAAGAAATAACTAAGATCAGAGTAGAACTAAAGGAGATAGAGACACAAAAAACCCTCCAAAAAATCAATGAATCCAGGAGTTGGTTTTTTGAAAAGATCAACAAAATTGACAGACCGCTAGCCAGACTAATAAAGAAGAAAAGAGAGAAGAATCAAATTGACGCAATAAAAAATGATAAAGGGGATATCACCATTGACCCCACAAAAATACAAACTACCATCAGAGAATACGATAAAGACCTCTATGCAAATAAACTAGAAAATCTAGAAGAAATGGATAATTTCCTGGACACTTACACTCTTCCAAGACTAAACCAGGAAGAAGTTGAATCCCTGAATAGACCAAAAGCAGGCTCTGAAATTGAGGCAATAATTAATAGCCTACCAACCAAAAAAAGTCCAGGACCTGATGGATTCACAGCTGAATTCTACCAGAGGTACAAGGAGGAGCTGGTACCACTCCTTCTGAAACTTTTCCAATCAATAGAAAAAGAGGGAATCCTCCCTAACTCATTTTATGAGGGCAACATCATCCTGATACCAAAGCCTGGCAGAGACACAACAAAAAAAGAGAATTTTAGACCAATATCTCTGATGAACATCGATACAAAAATCCTCAATAAAATACTGGCAAACCGGATTCAGCAGCACATCAAAAAGCTTATCCACCATGATCAAGTGGGTTTCATCCCTGGGATGCAAGGCTGGTTCAACATTCGCAAATCAATAAACGTAATCCAGCATATAAACAGAACCAAAGACAAGAACCACATCATTATCTCAATAGATGCAGAAAAGGCTTTTGACAAAATTCAACAGCCCTTCATGCTAAAAACGCTCAATAAATTTGGTATTGATGGAACGTACCTCAAAATAATAAGAGCTATTTATGACAAACCCACAGCCAATATCATACTGAATGGGCAAAAACTGGAAAAATTCCCTTTGAAAACTGGCACAAGACAGGGATGCCCTCTCTCACCACTCCTATTCAACATAGTGTTGGAAGTTCTGGCTAGGGCAATCAGGCAAGAGAAAGAAATCAAGGGGATTCAGTTAGGAAAAGAAGAAGTCAAATTGTCCCTCTTTGCAGATGACATGATTGTATATTTAGAAAACCCCATTGTCTCAGCCCCAAATCTCCTTAAGCTGATAAGCAACTTCAGCAAAGTCTCAGGATACAAAATTAATGTGCAAAAATCACAAGCATTCTTATACACCAGTAACAGACAAACAGAGAGCCAAATCAGGAATGAACTTCCATTCACAATGCTTCAAAGAGAATAAAATACCTAGGAATCCAACTTACAAGGGATGTAAAGGACCTCTTCAAGGAGAACTACAAACCACTGCTCAGTGAATAAAAGAGGACACAAACAAATGGAAGAACATACCATGCTCATGGATAGGAAGAATCAATATCGTGAAAATGGCAATACTGCCCAAGGTAATTTATAGATTCAATGCCATCCCCATCAAGCTACCAGTGAGTTTCTTCACAGAATTGGAAAAAACTGCTTTAAAGTTCATATGGAACCAAAAAAGAGCCCGCATTGCCAAGACAATCCTAAGCCAAAAGAACAAAGCTGGAGGCATCACGCTACCTGACTTCAAACTATACTACAAGGCTACAGTAACCAAAACAGCATGGTACTGGTACCAAAACAGAGATATAGACCAATGGAACAGAACAGAGTCCTCAGAAATAATACCACACATCTACAGCCATCTGATCTTTGACAAACCTGACAAAAACAAGAAATGGGGAAAGGATTCCCTATTTAATAAATGGTGCTGGGAAAATTGGCTAGCCATAAGTAGAAAGCTGAAACTGGATCCTTTCCTTACTCCTTATATGAAAATTAATTCAAGATGGATTAGAGACTTAAATGTTAGACCTAATACCATAAAAACCCTAGAAGAAAACCTAGGCAATACCATTCAGGACATAGGCATGGGCAAGGACTTCATGTCTAAAACACCAAAAGCAACAGCAACAAAAGCCAAAATTGACAAATGGGATCTAATTAAACTAAAGAGCTTCTGCACAGCAAAAGAAACTACCATCAGAGTGAACAGGCAACCTACAGAATGGGAGAAAATTTTTGCAATCTACTCATCTGACAAAGGGCTAATATCCAGAACCTACAAAAAACTCAAACAAATTTACAAGAAAAAAACAAACAACCCCATCAAAAAGTGGGCAAAGGATATGAACAGACATTTCTCAAAAGGAGACATTCATACAGCCAACAGACACATGAAAAAATGCTCATCATCACTGGCCATCAGAGAAATGCAAATCAAAACCACAATGAGATACCATCTCACACCAGTTAGAATGGCAATCATTAAAAAGTCAGGAAACAACTGGTGCTGGAAAGGATGTGGAGAAATAGGAACACTTTTACACTGTTGGTGGGATTGTAAACTAGTTCAACCTTTATGGAAAACAGTATGGCGATTCCTCAAGGATCTAGAACTAAATGTACCATATGACCCAGCCATACCATTACTGGGTATATACCCAAAGGATTATAAATCATGCTGCTATAAAGACACATGCACATGTATGTTTATTGCGGCACTATTCACAATAGCAAAGACTTGGAATCAACCCAAATGTCCATCAGTGACAGACTGGATTAAGAAAATGTGGCACATATACACCATGGAATACTATGCAGCCATAAAAAACGATGAGTTTGTGTCCTTTGTAGGGACATGGATGCAGCTGGAAACCATCATTCTTAGCAAACTATCACAAGAACAGAAAACCAAACACCGCATGTTCTCACTCATAGGTGGGAACTGAACAATGAGATCACTTGGACTCGGGAAGGGGAACATCACACACCGGGGCCTATCATGGGGAGGGGAGACAGGGGAGGGATTGCATTGGGAGTTATACCTGATGTAAATGATGAGTTGATGGGTGCTGACGAGTTGATGGGTGCAGCACACCAACATGGCACAAGTATACATATGTAACAAACCTGCACGTTATGCACATGTACCCTAGAACTTAAAGTATAATAATAATAAATAAATAAATAAAAATTTAAAAATTAAAAAAATTTAATTTAAAAAATTAAATAAAGTTTGCACTTTCAACTGTTGTTGGCACAGTTTCTAAATTAAATAAATTTCAGCTATTATTTATATTGCGACTCTTTGTTCTTGTTCTTCATAGCAAATTATCACAATTCCAATTTATATACTCATTGTTGTAATGTTTGGTTTATTGCCTTACTGCTCACTAAATTATAGACTCTATGAGGCCACCAAGAGGGCACCTAGTAGGCATTCAAAGTACTTATCAAATGAAATAATAAATTGTCTTCTAACTTTTCTTCCATAATTTCAACTACTTGTCTTTCTGCAGTAAGTTCTAGGAAATTCATTGGCACCATATTTCAGTTTATAAAATAATGTTTTCTCCATGTCCAGTCTACTTATAAACTTACTTTCATACTGTTTTGGTAACTTCTTCTTTTTGTTTGTTTGTTTTCTTTCTTTTGAGACAGTCTCACTCTGTTGCCTAGCTGGAGTGCAGTGGCGTGATCTCTGCTCACTGCAGCCTCCACCTCCCGGGTTCAAGCAATTCTCCTGCCTCAGCCTCCTGAGTAGCTAGGACTACAGGTGTGCAACACTCAGCTAATTTTTGTATTTTTAGTAGAAATGGGGTTTCATCATATTGGCCAGGCTAGTCTCAAACTCCTGATCTTAAGTGATCTTTATGTCATCCGCCTGCCCCGGCCTCCCAAAATGCTGCAATTACAAGCGTGAGCCACCAGCACTTGGCCCAGAGTAGCCTAGAAATGCTTTGTGAGTGCAGCATAATCTCAATTATTTCTAGAAATACTGAAAATTTAAGTTACTTAATTTTCTAAATTATCCATTTTCTCAGTAACTATTTACTAATTATTCTTCTTTGTTCTTCTTCATGCTAATGTCTGATGACTTTTAGTTATCTATTCAAGTTTATAAATAAGAAGTGTTTCTAGCTAGTGTTCTAAAGTCACTGTGTCCTTTGCAGTGTGAATATCTGGCTGAGGGCAGAGCACTGGCCATGGTGAGTGGACAGCAAAGTGCAGCCAGGAAAATCACCTTTCACGCTTCTTGGGGAACTTGCTCTCAGAATGTGAGAATCTGTGTCTATTTTGGTGGCTAGAACCTCAACAATCTCTCTCCAAGATTATACTATGACATTCCGTCTCCCAAAGGAGGCCCTCCCCACTTTCTGGTCATTAAGAGCAAGGCTGTCTCTAGCTATAGCCTAGAAGAGGAACACCCATTTGGGCACTCTCTGGGCCTGACCCTATTCCAGCCGTCTTGGAACTAATGACCCTGCCCTCTGCCCCATAATCTACTCTTCTCCACTGCTTCTTCCCCCACCCAGCTACTAACAACTGTAGTCTTGAGGATTTTTTCAAGGTTCTTTCAAAAAACCTCAACGTTCCAATAGTCTCTTCCTCTACTATATTGCTTTTTAGGATCTTTACTTTTGCCAAAGATCGAATCCCATGCTTTGTGTCTCCCAGAAATCCCTCACTGTTTCTGGTTTGCGGACGGCAATGTGAACGTTTCCCAGTGCTGCTGCAGATCTTGCTCTTTAACCGCACAGCATTTTGAAAGGAGCAGAGATTAAAGTGTGTACTGAGTAGCCACCCATCTTGAATCAGAATGGCTGTTTAGCATTTAAACATGCTAAAGTCTCTCCTGGTTTTTTCAAAAAAATTATTTTTGCCTTTTAAAATAGGTGATTACACACACCTTCTCCATTTTCTCATTTTCCATCTCACTCCAGCAGAGGCAGGCTCTGTCTCCAGAAGTCCATCAAAAGTGTTATTGCCAAGGTCTTAAGAACCTTCTTGCCACTAAATCCAATGGATACTTTTAAATCCAAATATTTCTTGCAGCCTTTGACCATGTAACCATCATTACTTTCATGAAATGCGCTCGTCCCTCAGTTTCTCTGATAATGAACATTCCAGACTTTTCCTCCCACCTTTCGCACAGTACTTTCTCACCTACTTTCATCTTCTTTCTCAGGGGTTCCAAAATTCTTCTAGTTTTGTTTTTCTGTTTGTTTTTGTTTCATTCTCTTCACTCCCTGAGTCATCCACTCAATGGCTTCAATTCTCTCTACATGCTGATGCCTCTTGGACTCTCAGACGTACCTTCAGGCTAATGCTTGTTCTTGAGAACATCAAACTACTATTTGGATATCCCATTGGCATCTCAGATTCAGCTCATCCAAAACTGAACTTATCACCTCCCCAGCACTACATCTATTTTGTCTGATTTCTTATTTCATCAAATACCCAACCAGTTGCCAAGTCCGAGTCTCTTCCCATATTCCCCACAACACTTCCCCACACATTTATCCCCTTAATATTTTTCAAACCTTCCTGCCTCCTTCCATTCTCACTGAATTGGACATTGTTGATTCCACACCCAGCATCTATCTCCTCTTCATTCTTCCTAATAGAACCCAGTTCTGGTGTCTGCCTCTCCCCCATGCAGCCCACATGCCTCCAAGGACATTGATCTCAACTTCAGCTTCAGGAACTAGACTGATTGGCTAAGAATAAGCCATTCTTCTGGGCAGTGGTCAGTTTAGGAGCTGCCTTGGAATATACTTTGGTCAATAAGAGTCAGGAAGAGGCTGGAAGAGAATTCTGACTTGTAGGACATTTCTCATTCTTCTGGGAATGCTTCAAGAATGGACCTCTCAATTCCTCTGGACATTTCATGTGTAGAATATAGAGTTTGGACTGGATACAACAATTTTGCAGCCAAATCCTAATAAAAAGCAATGAATAAAAGAAAAACTAGGGTCTGGGACCAGCAACGTCTGTGATGTGCTCTAGGAGAGCCAGGGAGAGCAGGCCAGACTGAGAGTGTGGTCTGGGCCGTAAATGTCACATGGCCTGTACTTTGAACTGTGATGCATACCTATGCTTGCTATGTCACATTCCCTGTGGCCTTCATGGTTGGGGCTATGGATGGGATGCCACCTGGAATAGTTCATCAGGGAAAAGGATCCCAGGCCTGTGGAGGAGAAGAAGAGCATCTCAGAGCACTGGGAGGATCACAAACTCGGTGAGTCACTTGGCAAGGAGCACACCCAGGTGATGAGCCTTAAGGGCAAGCTGGAATTTTCCCTGAAGCTGTCCTTAGCAGAAATCGCCCAGAAAAGAATTAATGGAGGACACAAGGCCCTTTGGTCTTACTGTGGGCCACGACTGGTCCTGCCACTGTGTCCACCCAGCCCCAGAATTCACCTCTGATCTGCTTTGTTGCTCACCCTGGCCCCTCCCACACCTCACAGCCACACACACACTGGTTGCTCCTTGATGGCAGGCAGACCCAGCAGCAGCTGAGGGCCCTAGAGGGTTCTGACTGAAAACTGCATCTGTTGTATAGTGGCCACAAATATTCAGGCTTCCAAGTCTATGGGTGCACTGTGGGGAAGAGTGTTATGAAATGCACACTGGCTGTCAGTCTCCGTGGGAAAGCAGTTTGGCCTCAAGGGAGAATGGATGGGATGTGGGTGTCGCCTTGAGAAGGGATAGTTACTTGTCTATTTTCAGTTTGCAATGGGAAGAGTTCAAAAATCCATCTGACCAGGCATGGTGGCTCATGCCTGTAATCCTAACACTTGAGACAGTTGAGGAGGGAGGATTGCTCAAGCCCAGGAGTTTGAGGCCAGCTTGGACAACACAGGGAGACAGACCGCATCTCTAGAAAAAATACAAGAATAGGCCGGGCGCGGTGGCTCAGGCCTGTAATCCCAGCACTTTGAGAGGCCGAGGCGGGTGGATCACCTGAGGTCAGGAGTTCGAGACCAGCCTGGCCAACGTAGTGAAACCCCATCTACTAAAAATATATATAAAAAGAAATTAGCTGGGTGTGGTGGCAGGCGCCTGTAATCCCAGCTACTAGGGAGGATGAGAGAGACTTGCTTGAACCTAGGAGGTGGAGTTTGCAGTGAGCCAAGATTGTGCCATTGCACTCTAGCCTCGGCAACAAGAGTGAAACTCCGTCTCAAAAAAAAAAAAAAAAATGCAAGAATAGGCAAGTGTGGTGGCACATGTCTATGTAGTCCCAGCTACTAGAGAGACTGAGGTGGGAGTATCACCTGAGCCCTTGGGAGGTCAAGGCAGCAGTGAGCCATGATGGCACCATTGCACTCCAGCCTGGATGACAGAGGGAGACTCTGTCTCAAAAAAAAAAAATCTGCCTGGCTCCCTTCACTAGTTTGCCGAAAAAATTAAATTGAATTACTCCAGACTAACTACATAAACCATCTTTCAGTATGTATCTCGTCAAAGTGGGTAAAATAATACTTATATAATGATGTAATTCGTCTTTAGAAGCAGCGTAAAAATGACTTGCAAAATAGCTGTTAAAAAATATTGAAATCTGTTATTCAGTTTTCTCAAAGAAATGTACACTTTAAAGTCATTGACAATTTCAAGATTAATTATCTTCCTGAAGGGAGATAACAATAGAGAGCAATTATAGCTAGAAGTTGCAAAACAAAGAATTTATGATTTTTCAATTATTGCTCTGTGTGTGGTTATTGTTTTACCTTTTATTTAACAGTAAGTTGTGTTTAACATAATCTGATTCTTTGACACTTTAAAGATCTGTCAAGTACTTTTGTCACTGCTTTTGCCTCGGTTTTTGCTTTTGGATTGCCTATTCCTGATTAACAGAAGCTTGAAGTCTCAGGTTTGGAAGTGAATCAGAATGCTGTTGTTTAATAGTGGGACGCTGAGCAGTTGACACTTTGCTGGGCTAACATCTTTTCAACGAAATGATTACATCTATTGCACATCAATCACTTGACATAACCAAAATAAAACCAGCTAAATTAAAAAATTAAAAAGAATGATCTAGACTTTTTTTCTTGTGGTCAAACAGATCGCTACTGTGAAGAAGTGGGTCAATGACAATTAACAAGTACCTTGGTATGGCTTATATAATAAATAATCTCATCTTTATGCACGAATGTGGTGGCTCCTGCAGAACAACAAAAACCTGAATAACAGGTTCTTATAAGGGCCAGGTTTCCAGGGCTGGACATAGGAGAATCATTTAGGATAGATTTTAGTTTAGATTAGGACAAAATCCTAGACCAAAAGACTGAAAAGATTGTTTGGGTACTTGAACAGTATCCTGGAACCAAAGAAACTGAATGTGAAAATTTATTATTAAAAAGTCAAAACCAAACCAGTAGCAGCTGATTCTAAAGCCAGTCTTTCACTCAATTCTATGTATCTATGATTACCTGACAAACACAAGGTCCTCACCAGTAAACTAGAATCATCACTGTCTCTAGAACTGTGTTCATATTGAATGCTAGAAGGCTGTACTCAGCCTGTGCTGATATAATCACATAAAATGCAAATGGAAAGTCAGAATGGGGTGAGGTAGAGGCTTCCTGCCTTTTATAACGTATGCCACGCCATCTGCATACTTCATACTGTTGGATTTAAATATATACACGCAAGCATGCAAACAAGAGACCCCAAGGTTCCTCTCAAAATCTGGAGGTGGGAAGGAAGTGAGCCAACTGGCAACCACCTAGAAGACAGTCAGCTATTCACAATCAAGGACACTCTCTTGTTCATAAATTCTCACCCTCACCCCAGAAAAAGTTTACATTGTATATACCACATTGTTTTTAACTATTACTCCTTTTATGCCCTTTGGGGGCCCTAATACATTTTTTAAATTAAACATAATGTTTAAGTAACTATGTTTAAATAACAAAAAATACATGCAATTTTAGATAAGATGGTGTCACAGAATTACCAAAGCTTCTTGTTAGGAATAAATAAAGTACGTTTAATGGACAAATATTTACTGAGTATCTGCAATGTGCAAAGCACTGTGTAAGGCCATCCCAGGTGTGAAGAAACATCAAATAAGACAGACATGGCACCAGGCACAGTGGCTCACACCTGTAATTCCAGCACTTTGAGAGGTCGAGGTAGACAGTTCACCTGAGGTCAGGAGTTCAAGACCAGCTTGGCCAACATGATGAAACCCCGTCTCTATTAAAAATAGAAAAATTAGGCCGGGTGCAGTGGCTCAAGCCTGTAATCCCAGCACTTTGGGAGGCCGAGACGGGCGGATCACGAGGTCAGGAGATCGAGACCATCCTGGCGAACACGGTGAAACCCCGTCTCTACTAAAAAATACAAAAAACTAGCCGGGCGAGGTGGCGGGCGTCTGTAGTCCCAGCTACTCGGGAGGCTGAGGCAGGAGAATGGTGTAAACCCGGGAGGCGGAGCTTGCAGTGAGCTGAGATCCCGCCACTGCACTCCAGCCTGGGCGACAGAGTGAGACTCTGTCTCAAAAAAAAAAAAAAAAGAAAGAAAGAAAAATTAGCTGGGTATGGTGGCAGGCACTTGTAATCCCAGCTACTCGAGGGGCTGAGGCAGGAGAATTGCTTGAACCCAGGAGGCAGAGGTTGCAGTGAGCCAAGATCGCCCCATTGTACTCTAGCCTGGGTGATAAGAGCAAAACTCCGTTTAAAAAAAAAAAACAGACATGGTCCTTGCCTTCATGGTCCAAGTGCTACCTTCCTGGGGAAGTTCTTGATCTTATTAGGAACTATAATTAGGAAATGAAATCAAGATTTTCAAAATATATAAGAACTTCATGGATGCATTTGTTTTATACTGAAATTATATGTGCAGAATCAAGACAATAAATTTTCTTGCCCTAATAAATAAAAAATGTGGTAAAACAGGCCAATAAGATTTTAAAGATTTGAAGCCCATGCTCCCAACATTAGAAGTTACAAAGTATTAGAAGGTGAAGTTCATGTTTTTTCCTTTACTTCCAGCCAGTGCACATCAATGTGCTTGATCATAGCTAAAATGCTGCACATGTAACTCTTGCTTTTCTGGATCACACCAGCCAGAGAAATCAAGAAAGACAGTGGAGATATAGATGGTAACTGAACCAACTTTGTCTCTGAAACACTTTGTTACTCTGTGGTTTTGGGCAACTTACTTAATCATCTCTGTGCCTGTTTCCTCATCCACAAAATAGGAACAATAAGAATGATTAAGAGTAAAGCCCCTGGCGGGGTGCAGTGGTTCACGCCTGTAATCCCAACACTTTGGGAGGCCAAGGCGGGTGGATCACCTGAGGTTGGGAGTTCCCCATCTCTACTAAAAACAACACAAAATTAGCCGGGCATGGTGGCACATGTCTGTAGTCCCAGCTACTCAGGAGGATGAGGTAGGAGAATCACTTGAACCCAGGAGGTGAAGGTTGCAGTGAGCCGAGATCGCACCATTGCACTCTAGCCTGGGTAACAAGAGCGAAACTCCATGTCAAAAAAAAAGTAAAGCACCTAATCAAAACCACAATGAGATACCCTCTCATGCCAGTCAGAAAAAAGTTGAGAAACCACAGATGCTGGTGAGGTTGCAGAGAAAACAGAATGCTTTTACACTGTTGGTGGGAGTATAAATTAGTTCAACCATTGTAAAAGACAGTATAGCAATTCCTTAGAGATCCAGAAGCAGAAATACCATTTGACCCAGCAATGCCATTACTGGGTATATACCCAAAGGAATACAAATCATTCCATTATTATATAAAGATACATTCATGAGTATGTTCATTGCAGCACTATTCACAATAGCAAAGATATGAAACCAACCCAAATGCCCATCAATGATAGACTGGTACATATACACTATGGAATACTATGTGGTACATATACACTATAGGATACTATGCAGCCATACAAAGGAATGAGATAATGTCCTTTGCAGGGACATGAATGGAGCTGGGAGCCATTATTCTCAGCAAACTAACACAAGAATAGAAAAGCAAACACTGCACGTTCTCACTTATAAGTGGGAGCTGAACAATGAGAACACATGGGCACATTGGGGGAACAACACACACTGGGGCCTATCGTGGGGTGGGGGGAGGGAGAGCGTCAGGAAGAATAGCTAATGGATGCTCAGCTTAATACCTGGGTGATGGGTTGATCTGTGCAGCAAACCACCATGGCACATGTATACCTATGTAACAAACCTGCACATCCTGCACACGTACCTTGGAACTTAAAAGTTGAAGAAAAAAAAAAAGAAATGAGTAAAGGCCCTGACACATGCTGAAGTACTCAAGAGGGAAATCATCATCATATCTAGAATTTGCTCTAAAATATTAAAGAAAAAAAGGTACTTGGAGGTAGAGGAGGAGCAACAGATGAAATAAGACTAGCCATCAGTTGGTAATTGTTAAAGCTGGGTGATTAGGAACATGGGCATTCAAGTTTCGAATGTATTTGAAATTTTCTGTAACAAAAAGTGAAAATAAATATATACACTTAAAAATAGCACATAAAATTACTACAACAGCAAGCCTGACAACCTGGACTGCACCATCTTCACTCATCATAGAACTGCTTTCCTTGAGAATCATAAGAAACCAAGTCTATTTGTTTGAGCGATGTTGTCAGGGATGCTGTGTATCCTATCACACTCGCTTCCATGAGGATTCACATAAAAATACTTTTTAGGTCTTTATGCCAGGACAAGCTGCTGTAATTACTCATTTCTAAGTTATGCACTCTGTGAATCTTACGTTTCTCTTTACTCTGCAATTCACTTTAGCAACTACTCCAGTCCCTAGTTCTAGAGATCACCAATGCCCACTCAATCCACAATTTTACTGCAGTTTGATCGTGACCTTGCCCTGTGTATCTCCATCTGGCTGTTTATTTGTATCCTCTAAAATACCCTTTGTGTCCAGGTACAGTGGCTCATGCCTGTAAATCCCCACTTTGAGAGGCCAAGGCAGGTGGATCACTTGATGCCAGGAGTTCCAGACCAGCCTGGCCAACATAATGAAACCTTGTCTCTACTAAAAATACAAAAATTAGCCAAGCACAGTGGTGCGTGTCTGTCGTCCCAGCTACCAGGGAGGCTGAGGC
The DNA here is from genome assembly GCF_047675955.1 of Chlorocebus sabaeus. NCBI lineage: Eukaryota > Metazoa > Chordata > Mammalia > Primates > Cercopithecidae > Chlorocebus > Chlorocebus sabaeus. Next base: position 96,381,250 of record NC_132917.1, on the reverse strand, counting down.
ACAAGGATCGCTTGAACCCAGGAGGCAGAGGTTGCAGTGAGCCGAGATTGCACCACTGCACTCCAGCATGAGTAACAGCAAGACTCTGTCAAAAAAAAAAATCCTTCTTTATAATGAACTGGTAAATGAGTTTCCCTGAGTTCTGTGAACAGCTCCTGCAAATTAACCATATCTAAAAAGGGGGTCATGGGAACTTCAACTTGGAGTGGATCAGCCAGAAGTTCCAGAGGTCTGGACTTATGACTGGTGTCTGAAGGAGGGGACAGTTTGGGGACTGAGCCCTCAACCTATGGAATCTAAAGCTATCTCCAGGCAGAGAGTGTCAGATTTGAATTATAGGACATCTAGCTAGTGTCTGCTACTTGGCATATGGGGGAAAAAACCCACTCATTTGGTCACGAACTTCATGGCTATTGTAGAGTGAAAGAAAAGAAAAAATCTCAGTGGTTTTTTTTTCCTCTCACAGCGGGGAAGTTACAATAATCCTTGCGGTGTTTAAATGGAATTTTAGGTATCAATAGAAACTCATAGTTTTTATTAGATAAATAGATACCAGCGGGTGTGGGTGTGAGTGTATTATATAAATATCTATATATCATATAGATATAGATATACATACACATATACATACATATACATATATCTCTTACTTCGGAATTAATTTCCTATTGGTACTGTAAGAAATTAGCACAAACGTAGTGGTTTAAAACAGTACGAATTTATTCTTTCACAATTCTGGAGGACAGAAGTCTAAAATCAAGGACCTCAGAAGAGAATCTGTTCCCCTCCTCTTTGATTCTTCCCTTCCTCTCATAAGAACCCTGTGATTATACCAGGCCCACCCAGATAAACCAGCATAATTATCTTATCTCAAGATCCTTAACTTCATCCACAAAGTTCCTTTTGAATGTAAGGTAATATATTCACAGGTTCCAGGATTAGGATATGTGAAGTCATTTTTCTTTTTTTTTTGAGATGGAGTCTCACTCTGTCACCCGGGCTGGAGTGCATTGGTACAATCTCAGCTCATTGTAAGCTCCACCTCCTGGGTTCGTGCCATTTGCCATTCTCCTGCCTCAGCCTCCCAAGTAGCTGGGACTACAGGTGCCCGCCACCACTCCCGGCTAATTTTTTGTATTTTTAGTGGAGACGGGATTTGGCTACCAGGATGGTCTCGATCTCCTGACCTCGTGATCCACCTACCTCGGCCTCCCAAAGTGCTGGGATTACAGGCGTGAGCCACTGCGCCCAGCCAAGGGCAGCCACTTTTCTATGCACCACAATGTGTTGGGGGGGGGGAGATACGTATATATACACATACCTGTATATACATATATTCCCCAGTCCTCACTCTTCTAGGCTGAGAAGACCTGGAAGCCATGATACTCACTGGCAGTGAGCACACTGCTTCCCCAGCTCCTGATTTCTAAATACCATACTCCAGCAACAGGAACCAGAGCTCCTTAGAGACATGGTTGATTTTAGAATGGGGGCAGGGAAAACATAAGGTTAGTCAGAATATCTTTTTCTAACAGGAAATGAGAAAAGGCTCTAAGCACCAGGGGGACATGTAAAAAGAACACAGGAATCAGCTTGAAAGGTTTTCCCCCGGTCAAATCTTGTACAATTTAAACATAAAAATAAACAGCATTCATAACAGATAATAACCCATAGGATAAAATAAGAATCCAAGAATTCATAGTATTATAAATAAAAAAATAAATAAATAGGAGAAAAAGGGAGAGCTCTTTCCTACAATAAAATGACTAATAAATGTAGGAGGAATTATGGTATCGGAAACTCACCATAAAAGTAATAAGTTACAAGCAAGAATTATCAGGGGATGCTTAAACTAGTGGATGAAAGTTTAATGAGACACTGGGTATTTATATAGTGTCAAGGCATCTCCCACAAGATACTTGTTAATGATAATGGGAAAAAAATCACAACTTTAAGGTGAGGAACCTGGCAGACACCACCCTAATGAAATGGTCACTGTTAACATCACCAATAGCAAGATATATCAACATCATATGCCTCGTGATATGACACAACATGGCTTCATTGGTAATGCTGGCAAAACTGCAAAACCTGCACACCCAAACTGAGGGAGACCCTAAAAGATTATGGGCCTGTTATCTTAAAAAATGTCAAGGTCATGAAAGATAAGTTTTTTGGATTTAAAGATATTAAAGAGGTGGCTGGCAAGATGGCTGACTAGGAACAGCTCCGGTCTGCAGCTCTCAGCAAGATCAACGCAGAAGGTGGGTGATTTCTGCATTTCCAACTGAGGTACCCAGCTCATCTCACTGGGACTGGTTAGACAGTGGATGCAGCCCAGAGAGGGCTAGCCGAATCGGGGTAGGGCATCACCTCACCCGGGAAGCACAAGGGGTCAGGGAACTCCCTCCCATAGCCAAGGGAAGCCTTGAGGGACAGTACCATGAGGAATGGTGCATTCCAGCCCAGATACTACACTTTTCCTGTGGTCTTTGCAACCTGCAGACCAGGAGATTCCCTCGGGTGCCTACACCACCAGGTCCCTGGGTTTCAAACACAAAACCGAGCAGCCATCTGGGGAGATACTGAGCTAGCTGCAGGATTTTTTTTTCATACCCAGGGGTACCTGGAACCACAGCAAGACAGAACCATTCACTCCCCTGGAAAAAGGGCTGAAACCAGAGAGCCAAGTGGTCTAACTCAGCAGGTCCCACCCCCACGGAGCCCAACAAGCTAAGATCCACTGGCTTGAAATTCTCACTGCCAGCACAGCAGTCTGAAGTCGACCCAAGATGCTGGAGGTTGGTGTGGGGAGAAGCATCTGCCACTACTGAGGCTTCAGTAGGTGGTTTTCCCCTCACGCTGTAAACAAAGCTACAGGGAAGTTCAAACTGGGTAAAGCCCACTGCAGCTCGGCAAAGCCACTATAGCCAGACTGCCTCTCTAGATTCCTCCTCCCTCGGCAGGGCATATCTGAAAGAAAGGCAGCAGCCCCAGTCAGGGGCTCATAGATACAACTCCCATCTTCCTGGGACAGAGCACCTGGGGGAAGGGGTGGCTGTGGGCACTGTAGGGTCCAGCCCTACAGGGTCGGTGGGTTTTTCTCTCCATGTGCAGAGACAGAGATTGGAGGTAAAGACACAAGACAAAGAAATAAAAGAAAAGACAGCTGGGCCCAGGGGACCACTACCACCAACACACAGAGACCGGTAGTGGCCCCGAATGCCAGGCTGCGCTGATATTTATTGGATACAAGACAAAGGGGCAGGGTAAGGAGTGAGAACCATCTCCAATTATATGGAAGGTCACGTGGGTCACATGTCCACTGGACGGGGGCCCTTCCCTGCCTGGCAGCCGAGGCGGAGAGACAGAGAGAGAGAGAGAGAGAGAGGACACAGACTACGCCATTATTTCTGCATATCAGAGACTTTTAGTACTTTCACTAATTTGCTACTGTTATCTAGAAGGCAGAGCCAGGTATACAGGATGGAACACGAAGGCGGACTAGGAGCCTGACCACTGAAGCACAGCATCACCGGGAGATGGTTAGGCCTCCAGATAACTGCAGGAAGGACTGACATCAGTCAGGCCCTCCACAAGAAGTGGAGGAGTAGAGTCTTCTCTGAACTCCTCCGAGGAAAGGGAGACTCCCTTTCCCAGTCTGCTAAGTAGCGAGTGTTTTTCCTTGACACTGACGCTACCGCTAGACCACGGTCCGCCTGGCAACGGGCGTCTTCCCAGACGCTGGTGTTACCGCTAGACCAAGGAGCCTTCTGGTGGCCCTGCCCAGGCATAACAGAAGGCTCACACTCCTGTCTTCTGGTCATTTCTCACTATGTCCCATCAGCTCCCATCTCTGTATGGCCTGGTTTTTCCTAGGTTATGGTTATAAAGCAAGGATTATTATAATATTGGAATAAAGAGTAATTACTACAAACTAATGACTAATGATATTCATATATAGTCATATCTATTATCTATATCTAGTATAACTATTCTTATTTTATATATTTTATTATACTGGAATAGCTCGTGCCCTTGATCTCTTGCCTCAGCACCTGGGTGGCTTGCCGCCACAGGGCGCAGCTTCAGCAGACTTGAACGTTCCTGCCTGCCAGCTCTGAAGAGAACAGCAGATCTCCCAGGACAGTGCTCGAGCTCTGCTAAGGGACACACTGCCTCCTCAAGTGGGCCCCTGACCCCCGTGTCTCCTGACTGGGAGATACCTCCCAGCTGGGGTCAACAGACACTTGATACAGGAGAGCTCCAGCCAGCATCTGGTGGGTGCCCCACTGGGACAAAGCTTCCACAGGAACAGGCAGCAATCTTTGCTGTTCTGCAGCCTCTGCTGGTGATGCACTGGCAAACAGGGTCTGGAGTGGACCTCCAGCAAACTCCAACAGACCTGCAGTAGATGGGCATGACTGTTAGAAGGAAAACTAGCAAACAGCAAGGAATAGCATCAACATCAAGAAAAAGGACATCCACACAAAAACCCCATTTGAAGGTCACCAACATCAAAGATCAAATATAGATGAACTCATGAAGATGAGGAAAAACCAGAGCAAAAAGGCTGAAAATTCCAAAAACCAGAATGCCTCTTCTCCTCCAAAGGATAACAACTGCTCACCAGCAAGGAAACAAAACTGGAAGGAGAATGAGTTTGACGAATTGACAGAAGTAGGCTTCAGAAAGTGGATAATAACAAACTCCTCCGAGCTAAAGGAGCATGTTCTAACCAAATGCAAGGAAGTTAAGAAACTTGAAAAAGGGGTACACAAATTGCTAACCAGTTTAGAGAATAACCAGTTTAGAGAATAACCAGTTTAGAGAAGAACATAAATGACCTGATGGAGCTGAAAAACACAGCACGAGAACTTAGTGAAGCACACACAAATATCGATAGCCGAACCAATTGAGCAGAAGAAAGGATATCAGAGATAGAAGATCAACTTAATGAAATAAAGCGTGAAGACAAGATTAGAGAAAAAAATGAAAAGGAATGAACAAAGCCTCCAAGAAATATGGGACTACCTGAAAAGATCAAACCTACATTTGATTGGTGTCAAAAGACCAAACCTACATTTGTTTGATAAAGTAACCAGGAGAATGGAACCAAGTTGGAAAATACTCTTCAGGATATAATTCAGGAGAACTTCCCCAATCTAGCGAGACAGGCCAACATTCAAATTCAGAAAATACAGAGAACACCACTAAGATACTCCCCAAGATACATAATTGTCAGATTTACCAAAGTTGAAATGAAGAAAAAGATGTTAAGGGCAGCCAGAGAGAAGGGACGCGTTATGCACAAAGGGAAGCCCATCATACTAACAGTGGATCTCTCTACAGAAACCCTACATGCCAGAAGAGAGTGGGGGCCAATATTCAACATTATTAAAGAAAAGAATTTTCAACCCAGAATTTCATATCCAGCCAAACTAAACTTCACAAGTGAAGGAGAAATAAAATCCTTTACAGAAAAGGAAATGCTGAGAGATTTTGTCACCACGAGGTCTGCCTTACAAGGACTCCTGAACGAAGTGCTAAACATGGAAAGGAACAACTGGTACCAGCCCCTACAAAAACATATCAAATTGTTAAGATCATCAACACTAGGAAGAAATTGCGTCAACTAACGGGCAAAATAAACAGCTAGCATCACAATGACAGGATGAAATTCACACATAACAATATTAACCTTAAACGTAAATGGGCTAAATGCCCCAATTAAAAGACACACACTGGCAAATTGGATGAAGAATCAAGACCCATCAGTGTGCTGTATTCAGGAGACCCATCACACATGGAAAGACACACATAGGCTCAAAATAAAGGGATGGAGGAGTATTTACCAAGCAAATGGAAAGCAAAAAAATGGCAGAGGTTGCAATCCTAGTTTCTGATAAAACAGACTTTAAACCACAAAGATCAAAAGGGACAAAGGGTATTACATAATGGTAAAGGGATCAATGCAACAAAAAGAGTTAACTATGCTAAATATATATGCACCCAATACAGGCGCACCCAGATTCATAATGCAAGTCCTCAGAAACCTACAAAAAGACTTAAGACTCCCACCCAATACTAGTGGGAGACTTTAACACCCCACGGTCAATATTAGATCAATGAGACAGAAAATTAACAAGGATATCCAGGACTTGAACTCAGCTCTGGGCCAAGCGGACCTAATAGACATCTACAGATCTCTCCACAACAAATCAACAGAATATACATTCTTCTCAGCACCATATAGCACTTATTCTAAAATTGACCACATAATTGGAAGTAAAACCCTCCTCAGCAAATGCAAAAGAACTAAAATCATAACAAACAGTGTCTCAGACCACGGCGCAATCAAATTAGAACTCAGGTTTAAGAAATTCACTCAAAACCACACAACTACATGAAAACTGAACAACCTGCTCCTGAATGACTACTGTATAAATAATAAAATTAAGGCAAAAATAAATAAGTTATTTGAAATGAATGAGAACAAAGACACAATGTACAAGAATCTCTGGAGCACAGCTAAAGCAGTGTTTACAGGGAAGTTTATAGCACTAAATGGCCACAGGAGAAAGGAGAAAAGACCTAAATTCAACATCTTAACATCAAAATTAAAAGAACTGGAGAAGCAAGAGCAAACAAATTCAAAAACTAGCAGAAAACAAGAAATAACTAAGATCAGAGCAGAATTGAAGGAGATAGAGACATGAAAAACCCTTCAAAAAATCAATAAATCAAGAAGCTAATTTTTAAAAAAGATTAACAAAATAAAATGCTAGCCAGATTAATAAAGAAGAAAAGAGAGAAGAATCAAATAGACAAGATAAAAAATAATAAAGGCGATATCACTACTGATCCCACAGAAATACAAAGAATACTATAAACACGTCTACCCAAATAAACTAGAAGATCTAGAAGAAACTGATAAATTTCCGGACACACACACCCTCCTAAGACTAAACCAGGAAGACAGGGAATCCCTAAATGCACCAATAACAAGTTCTTAAATTGAGGCAGTAATTACTAGTCTGCCAACCAAAAAAAGCCCAGGACCAGAAAGATTCACAGCTGAATTCTATCTGAGGTAAAAAGAGGAGCTGGTGCCATTCCTTCTGGAACTATTCCAAACAATAGAAAAAGACGGACGCCACCCTAACTCATTTTATGAGGCCAGCAGCATCCTGATAACAAAACCTGGCAGACACACACACACACACACACACACACACACAAAAGAAAGAAAATTTCAGGTCAATATCCCTGATGAACATCAATGCAAAAATCCTCCATAAAATACTGGCAAACCAAATCCAGTAGCACATCAAAAAGCTTATCCACCACAATCAAGTTGGCTTCATCGCTGGGATGCAAGGCTGCTTCAACATGTGCAAATCAATAAATATAATCTATCATATAAACAGAACCAATGACAAAAACCACATGATTACCTTAACAGATGCAGAAAAGGCCTTTGGTAAAATTCAACACCACTTAATGCTAAAAACTCTCAATAAACTAGGTATTGATGGAACATATCTCAAAATAATAAGAGCTATTTATGACAAACTCACAGCCAACATCATACTGACTAGGCAAAAGCTGGAAGCATTCTCTTTGAAAACTGGCACAAGACAAGGATGCCCTCTCTCATGCCTCCTATTTAACATCGTATTGGAAGTTCTGGACAGGGCAATCAGGCAAGAGAAAGAAATGAAGGGTAATGAAAGGTATTCTAATAGAAAGAAAACATGTCAAATTGTCTCTATTTGCAAATGACATGATTGTGTATTTAGAAAATCCCATCATCTCAGCACAAAATCTCCTTAAGCTAATAAGCAAGTTCAGCAAAGTCTCAGGATACGAAATCAGTGTGCAAAAATCACAAGCATTCCTATACACCAATAATAGAGAGCAAAATAATAAATGAACTCCCATTTACAATTGCTACAAACAGAATAAAATACCTAGGAATACAACTTAGAAGGGATGTGAAGGATCTGCTCAAGGAAATAAGAGAGTACACAAACAAATGAAAAAACATTCCATGCTCATGGATAGGAAGAATCAATATCATGAAAATGGCCATACTGTCCAAAGTAATTTATAGATTCAATGCTATCCCTATCAAGCTACAATTTACTTTCTTCACAGAATTGGAAAAAACCACTTTAAATTTCATATGGAACCAAAAAAGAGCCCATATAGCCAAAATAATCCTAAACAAAAAGAAGAAAGCTGGAGGCATCATGCTACTTGAACTCAAACTATACTACAAGGCTACAGTAACCAAAACAGCATGGTACTGGTGCCAAAGCAGATATATATAGACCAATGGAACACAACAGAGGCCTCAGAAATAATACCACACATCTACCACCATCTGATCTTTGACAAACCTGACACAAACAAGCAATGGGGAAAGGATTCCCTATTTAATAAATGGTGTTGGGAAAACTGGCTAGCCATATGCAGAAAACGGAAACTAGACCCCTTCTTTACACCTTATTAAAAAATCAACTCAAGATAGACCAAAGACTTAGATGTGGCCGGGTGTGGTGGCTCATGCCTGTAATCCCAGCACTTTGGGAGGCCAAGGCAGACAGATCACGAGGTCAGGAGATTGAGACCATCCTGTCTAACATGGTGAAACCCCGTCTCTACTAAAAATACAAAAAATTAGCCAGGCATGGTGGCGGGTGCCTGTAGTCCCAGCTACGTGGGAGACTGAGGCAGGAGAATGGCATGAACCCCGGAGGGAGAGCTTGCAGTGAACCAAGATCGTGCCACTGCACTCCAGCCTGGGCGACAGAGCAAGACTCTGTCTCAAAAAGAAAAAAAAAAAAAAAAAACTTTAACATAAGACCTAAAACCATAAAAACCCTAGAAGGAAACCTAGACAATACCATTCTGGACATAGTCATGAGCAAAGGCTTCATGACTAAAACACTGAAAGAAATGGCAACAGAAGCCAAAACTGACAAATGGGATCTAAGCAAGCTAAAGAGCTTCTGCACAGCAAAAGAAACTATCATCAGAGTGAACAGGCAACCTACAGAATGGGTGAAAATTTTTGCAGTCTATCCATCCGACAAAAGGCTAATATCCAGAATCTACAAAGAATTTAAATAAATTTACAGGAAAAAAAAAAAACAAACAACCCCATCAAAAAGTGGGAAAAGGATATGAACAGTCAAAGACAGACTTTTATGCAGCCAACAAGCATATGAAAAAACTGCTCATCATCACTGGTCATTAGAGAAATGCAAATCAAAACCACAATGAGATACCATCTCATGTCAGTTAGAATGGTGATCATTAAAAAGTCAGGAAATCCCCGGATGCAGTGGCTCACGTCTGTAATCCCAGCACTTTGGGAGGCCAATGCAGGTGGATCACGAGGTCAGGAGATCAAGACCATCCTGCCTAACATGGTGAAACCCCGTCTCTGCCAAAAATACAAAAAATTAGACGGGTATGGTGGCAGACACCTGTAGTCCCAGCTACTTGGGAGGCTGAGGCAGGAGAATGGCATGAACCTGGGAGCCAGAGCTTGCACTGAGCAGAGATCACATCCCTGCACTCTAGCCTGGGTGACAGAGCGAGACTCTGTCTAAAACAAAAGTCAGGAAACAACAGATGATGGAGAGGATGTGGAGAAATAGGAACGCTCTTACACTGTTGGTGAAAGTGTAAATTAATTCAACCATTGTGGAACACAGTGTGGCGATTCCTCAAGGATCTACAACCAGAAATACCATTTGACCCAGCAATCCCATTACTGGGTATATACCCAAAGAGTTATAAATTATTCTACTATAAACACACATGCACACATATGTTTATTACAGCACTATTCACAATAGCAAAGTCTTGGAACCAACCGAAATGCCCATCAATGACAGACTGGATAAAGAAAATGTGGCACAGATACACGATGGAATACTGTGCAGCCATAAAAAAGGATGAGTTCATGTCCTTTGCGGGGACATGGATGAAGCTGGAAACCATCATTCTCAGCAAACTAACACAGCAACAGAAAACCAAAAACTGCATGTTCTCACTCATAAGTGGGAGTTGATCAATGAGGACACATGGACACAGGGAGGGCAACATCACACACTGGGGCCTGTCAGTGGGTGGGGGCTAGGGGAGGGATAGCATTAGGAGAAATACCTAATATAGATGACAGGTTGATGAGTGCAGCAAACCACCACGGCACATGTATACAACAAACCTGCATGTTCTGCACATGTATCCCAGAATTTAAAGTATAATAATTTTTTAAAAAGGGATTAAAGAAGATGATACCTAAATGCACTGGACCCTGGAGCAGAAAGGCATTACCCCGCTTTTATTATAATGGGCATTGGTGGGACAATAAGTGGAATTTCAGATCTGTAGATTAGATAATAACAGAATCCATGTTGAGTTTCTGATTTTGATTGTTGTATGATTACGTTGAATAATGTTTTGAAGAAATACACTAAAGTGTTTAGGGATAAAGAAGCATGATGTCTGCAATTTACTCTCAACAGCTTAGAAAAAATAATTATGTATATACATAGAGAAAGAATGATAAAGCAAATTCAGTAAGTTATTAATCTGGATAAAGGGTATACATTTTTGTAACTTTTAAATCTGAAAGACCAAGTAAAATGGTGGATTATGGAGTGGAAAGAAAGCACTTCCATTTGCGAATGCCTAACAGCAGGCTGTGCCTAGGCCTGCCTCTGCCAGCCCCTTAATCTGCCCCAAACATTCAGACATTATTGTTACCAAAACACCTGGGGTTCGGTCTAAGTCCTGCTGCTCTCCGCACAGAAAGCCAATCACTGAGACAGTGAGTACTGCGAAGGAAGAAAACTTTAATTAGGAGCTGCAGCCAAGGAGATGGAAGTTCAATTTCAAATCCATTTTTCTGATTGACTAAAATTAGGGATTTATATAGCAGGGAAGAAATGTAACAATGTATAAGAAAACAGGAACTACTGAGAGGCAAGGAAGCAATCATGATGATTGAGGGGCCAAGTCTCATTGGAGGGATGTGGTGGTCTGGTAAGTTTCAGTTCTTTGATACTTTTTTTTAGAGGCCTAAAGGTCATTTCCTGAGGAAGGAACTCAGATAAAGCAAATGTAAGTTTCAAGCTTTAAGATCAGAAAGTCAATGTCTATGTATATCCAAAAAACTACCTTAGGCACTATTAAGTTGATGTCAGTCCCCGCCCCCTTTTTATTTATCAATTCCTCAGTCATGGGGAATCTGGTCGTTAATCTTTCTGGCTGTTTCATGCTAAGGAGGGATGTCCTGGGCACCTCAATACCACAGGTGACCTCATGGCCACCCAGGAATCAAAGGTTAATCTAATACTACAGTTTTCTTCTGAAACACAATCTTTCTCTTTCCAGGACCCCCAACAATTCCACCAAAGGCAAATCACAGCAGGACCAATCTACCTGCAAAATAAGCTTCAGTCCCATATACTTGGCCTGATTACCCACACAAAGTGCAGCAAGAATCATTGTCTACATAGGCGCCCCTAAACTGGCTTTGTTGGAACATCTCACAGGGCCATTTCAAAACAAGTCCCACAGAAAGTAACCAGTTCCTCCAACTGTGTCCCATTATAAAAGAAAATATGTTGTTATTAACCATATTCCCAATTAACAATCTTCAAAAATAGTTTACAAAGTCGGGAGAAATTAATGCCTCAAATTCTGTTTATAAAAGTATACTCTACTCAATATACTTAAAATATACTTATAGGCTATAAATAGCTCAAAAGAAAAAAGTCCTCCAGACTCTGAAAAACAAAACAAAAAGAATAAGCAATATTTCAAAGGAAAATAGCCATACAAAATTATTTCTGTCATCCATTAGTTCAGTCTATGCAATTAACTCCTGCTCTGCTTCATATTGGGTTAGCAACCTTGACAAACACATCAGCCTTTCAATTAGTGCCCTGAAAGTTTTCTCTCCAATCCAATGGCATACCCAAAGTTATCAGAAACCTCCATTCAAGAGTCCTTTTCATGAACTACTCCAAAGAAACAAGCCCTGAACTGTAGCTGATATATCAATTTTTTGAGAAGGATCAAAGGCAAACATCAATTGTGGATGACAAAAGTCTTAAGACAACCATAATCAAAGACACAGGTGACAAAGAAATTTGGTTATTTCTGTGGTATACAACAATTTAACATAATAGCCATAATTATTACTTTGTCGTAATTATGACAAAATATATTAAGACATATCAGAATTTCAGAAATGTATACAATCCTGGAACACATATTAACAACATATCTGTACAAATATAACCCAAAGAAAGTTAAGTACCACCTCACATTTGACAACACTTCCTATATAATTCTAACATAACAAGTATGCCTACTATCTCTTTGGACTTCAGGGAATGTGAATATCCAAACAAGTAGTGTAAATTCAAAAAGTCTGAATTTAGAACTTGAAATTTTGCTATTGGAAAATCTGTCAAATATCAAAGGTTCAAGACACTTGGTATCTCAAAATAGGATCACAATTTACTATAAAAGAGTCATTCATTTAGCCAAAATTATAATACAAAAACATCTTCTATTTGATAGAAAGGAGACTCAGTTTCCCAAACAATAAGCCCTAATAAAGACAGCATGAGACCAACTAAACCTGTCTCTCCCTCCTCCATTTTCTCCCTGCAGTTTACTCAAAAGGTAAAATAAATCTGTTATCTCTTAATATTACACAAACATTTTGTTCAAAAGAGAAAACCAAAATTTTACCTTTGTATGATATATAACTAACATTAAAGCTAATTTTAGTAAAACTTTATAAACAAATGTATCTGATTTTAATCAGTTTGACTATAAGGTAAGATTTCCATAAACCTTTTATAATGTTTTACAATTTTCTATTAAAGTGCAGATCAATGTTCCAAGAAAACCCTGTTTTTCTGACACGATCCCAGACACTGGGTTTGCATCACTGGCTTTTGATATTAATGTTAAATTTATAGAAACACTTTAATCTTATGCCTCAAAATCTGCACTTACAATCTCATGGGTCCACCTCTTCCACAATAGTCCCTGGGCCTAGAGGGATTGAGTCATTTTAATTTCTGGCCCTGTGTCTCACGAAAACCAGTTATTGGGTCAATCACCTTCTCCTGGTACTTAAGATGAGGCTTCAACCTATGTTAATGCTCAAGATTTAGCAGAGGTCAGTGACTTTTTCAGACCCAGGAGTCAAAGCTCTGTAACTTAACAGCACATGCATTAGTTAATAGGAAATTTACACAACAGAAAGTCATATCATTCTTTCTAACCTGTTACAAATTAAAACAATGTGATTTGCTGTTCAGGAGTTACTGCCTGAAGCACTTCAAACCACTGTATTAAAGTAGTTAGGTTATACATTGCATATGCCTAATTGCTAGTATTCTAGTGACAAAACTGTGAGCAAAAGCATCATAGGGATAGGTTCTATACCAAACTTATCAAAGTAAGATGGTTAACTTTTCTATTTAAAAAAAAATGGTAAGCACAAATATCAATTTTGAAAATTCAATAAGAATAAATACTTTTCTTTCACTTAAATACAACAAAACAGGGACAAAGTAAGAACAAGCACACAATAATTTCTTCTCAGCTATTTTAAAAGAGCATCATCACACACTTCCCAAGATTGATTTCTAGATACAGTACTGAAAACTGATTAGGTAACTTTCATAACCAAAAATCTTCAGACCAGCACAACACTTATATACATTGTGTTTCCAAGTACACACAGGAAGGCCCATCAGTGATAAATGGCTTGGGATCACACATCAGTAGAAAGTCTCACATCTTTTATTACTACTTAATCCAGGTGAATGTCACTTAATTTTAATAATGTTCAACGCAGCTAAAGTCTTTAGTTTGAGAGAAATCCCAATCAACATAATTTCCTTAAAGATAAGGCCACTCTTTCCTGAACCTTAAAACTTTGTATCCATATCAGTTTTTCCTCATTAAAGGAAAAGATCTGAAACCAATTCAAGCTATTGATTGAAGAGAATTACCCTGGAAATAAACACCATTTAAATATTTCTGCTCTCATCTACTTTCCAAATAACAAAATGTATAATGTACTATTTCTGTTCAGAACTTAAGTCTTTTGTTTTACTTTTTCCAGAAACCTTAAAGCTCTTGTAGCTCTAGAGATCATTAGAGGTAAGAAAAACCAAGCAAATTTTAAGTGGCTGGTGTGCTCTACCAAGTTTTCCAGGATTGACAACTGTAGCTTAGGAATTCTAGATAAACAGAACAAATAATGAATTGTTACAAATGCACAGGAAACAAAATGGCTATTCATGAAGCCAAGTAAAAGCATTCCACTAGAAACTAAAAAACATTAATGGTTTTATATATGTATATATAAGTAAACCCCCCCCCCCAAAAAAAAGAGCAAATAAGAGAAAATTAGAAGTGAAAACAAACAGAAAACCAACCCCAAGTTTTTCTCCTACTCAGTTTATCTTGGAAGCTAAAGTGTTACCTAGTGCCAAAAAAATCCACACACATACACAAGGTAGCTATTTTGTTCTAGGTATGTAAATTAATGTATTTAAGTTCACCAATACCGCTGTACATTTTGTACAATTAAGAAATTCACTTTAGGCACATGACCAGTAAGTACTTTAGTGCTAGTATTATCTATACAGTGTAAAACAAAGCAATGCAAACATTTATGTGAAATTTGGCTCCATGTTAAACCTGGCTCCATGTTAAATCTTGCTTCATGCTTAACTATATTAAAGAATTGCCAAATTGCAAATGTATTTCTTCATAATATTTATTTTCATCAAAACTAAGAGCTTTAAACAATAGCATTTAAGAGCTTTAAACTAAGAGCATTTAAACAAATGTTTAAATGCAATGTTAATTAGCCAAGTTTCTCCAATTTTCTATCAGGTTTTAAAGAATATTATCTAAACTTTTTCAACTTCATATTTTCTCTGTATGTACACAAATATAGACATACAGAGAAGCAGTCAGAAAAGCATGTATGACTTACACAGACCATCTATGACATGTTTGGACTTTGTTTTGTCCTACATTTTTTTTTCTTTCTGTTTTTTTGTTTTGTTTTGTTTTGAGACAGAGTCTTGCTCTGTCGCCCAGGCTGGAGTGCAGTGGCACAATCTTAGCTCACTGAAAGCTCCACCTCCCAGTTCACACCATTCTCCCATCTCAGGGGCTATAGGCACCTGCCACAACACCTAGCTATTTTTGTTTTTGTTTTTGTTTTTGTTTTTGTTTTTTTTTGAGGAGTCTCGCTCTCTCACCTAGGCTGCAGTGCAGTGGCACAACCTTGGCTCATTGAAAGATCTGCCTCCTGAGTTCACACCATTCTCCTGCCTCAGCCTCCTGAGTAGCTGGGACTACAAGCACCCGCCACCACGCCTGGCTAATTTTTTGTATTTTTTAGTACAGATGGTGTTTCACCATGTTAGCCAGGATGGTCTCAATCAGCTGACCTCATGATCCGCCTACCTTGGCCTCCTAAAGTTCTGGGATTACAGGCTTGAGCCACCACACCCAGCTTGTTTTTGTATTTTTAGTAGAGACGAGGTTTCACCGTGTTAGCCAGGATGGTCTCAATTTCCTGATCTTGTGATCCACCCACCTTGGCCTCCCAAAGTGCTGGGATTACAGGCATGAGCCACCACGCCCAGCCAATTCTTTTTTTAAATAACCAGTCATTTTATTTTAGAACAAAAATTCACCATACAAGATCCTTTCTCATACAAAATTATTCTCTTTTCTCTATAACTTTCCTTACCAAACATACATCTTCATATTCATAACTTTCTTCACATCTCTCTCCCCCACTTATTGGTTCTTTACTACCTTGTTTTACAAATAACCTTTTGCAAGTCCATAATTTGAATTAATCTTTGATAACTCTGAATTAGACAAAATTATTCTTTTTCTAACAACACACCTTTATGGCACATTTTATATAAAGAATTATATATTAACTATAATTATGATCATAGTAACCTTAAATTTTATTGAAAATTTCCTTGAAATATCAGATATCAGCACTCTATAGAGAAGAACAATTACACAATTTTCAGAAATGTATTTTCCCATATTGTAATCCTTTAATTGGAAATGACCCAGGATTCCAATAAGCATCCAAAAAGCATCAAAAATAATTTAAAGATTTTAAATTACACAAAAAGTTTACCTAAAACAAGTTTCTCATTTATATGTACTCAATTCTTTCATTTTTAACAGTTTATCTAACTTACTTCTGAAAACTAAAATAGTAGATATCATCATGTAAAGTTATTTCCTTGTTAACCATTTTTCAATAGTCAGTGAACATCAGGTGCTCACCTATGTAAGAGTCTCAAAGTTAAATACATAGGTATTTTTGTCAATAACTCAGAAGATTCAGCTAACAGCATTAGTCTCATTTGTTAAAGAAGGCACACTAACCAAGATCATTTTGCTTTGACTGGGTTTATAATTTTACAACCTTCTATGCAAAACCTTGATATCTCAAAATATCTAGCAGAGACAAATATAAACCTCAGATAAAACATATGTGCTGACAATTCTGAAGACATTTCTATTTTTATTGTACCAATAATTTTAAAGCCAGCTAGCTAGTTTGGTAAAGATTTATTTAGGTCACGTGAATTTGAAAAATACTTTGGACTTATTTACTTTATTTATGACTACTCTTTTATTTATAAGCCAATTTGATAGACACAACATATAACTTAATAAATGTACACTCAGGCCAGATACAGTGGCTCATGTCTGTAATCCCAACACTTTGGGAGGCCAAGTCGGGCTGATCACGTGAGGTCAGGAGTTTGAGGCCAGCCTGGCCAATACGGTGAAACCCCATCTCTACTAAAAATACAGAAATTAGTTGTGTGTGGCAGTGGGCACCTGTAATTCCAGCTACTCAGGAGGCTGAGGAAGGAGAGTCGCTTGAACCCAGGAGGCAGAGGTTGCAGTGAGCCAAGATTGTGCCACTGCACTCCAGTATGCGTAACAGAGAGACTCTGTCTCAAATAAACAAATAAATAAACATTCACATAAAAACATCTAGATATGTATATACACATAAACAAAGATCCAGGGGCTTTTATTTGAAAACTCTAGCCATGAGATAGCAATACAAACTCATCAGTCTGCAAACATGTTCACATGGCTGAACTCTGTTAGACCCAATAGGTAATCCAAGGAAGGCTTTAAACCAAAATTTTGGGCAAAGCAGTCTCCATGGAAATTGGATTTTTAAAGGCCATACATCCCAGACTCCAAAAGAACACTAGGGCCAAACAACACTACAGAAGAACACCACCTGCAACCTATCAATTAGGCCCAACCTTGTTTAGAATAGCAAAATGAAAGCCACAATACATGGTCCACTTTTCCATTTAACTCCAGATGCCAAAGAATATTGGGGCCAAACAGAATTACAAAATAATATCACTTTACTGAATTCTAGTTTCCCATGATGATACCAAACACACACACAATAACGAAAACACAATTCAACTGCAACAGGAACAAACAAGTCCCAAAAGTGTCCAAACTGAAACAGACAGGGTGTTTCCTCTCTCCATGGGATGGGCTTGGTCAACCTGCAAACAAAAATTCCTTCATAATTTCCCAAATTGGCCTGGCGTGGTGGCTCATGCCTGTAATCCCAGCACTTTGGGAGGCCAAGGCAGATCACAAGGTCAGGAGATGGAGACTATCCTGGCTAACACGCTGAAACCTTGTCTCTACCAAAAATACAAAAAATTAGCCAGGCGTGGTGGTGGGCGCCTGTAGTCCCAGCTACTCAGGAGGCTGAGGCAGGAGAATGGCATGAACTTGGGGGAGGTGGAGCTTGCAGTGAGCCAAGATCACGCCACTGCACTCCAGCCTGGGCAACAGAGTGAGACTCCATGGCGAAAAAAAAAAAAAAAATCCCAAATTAAGAGGAACTGATCCCACTGTCTGGTACCCACAAAAGACACTCACTTGCCCAGACACAAAACACACAATTATGAAGAAGCCTCCAAAAATGTCCACACTGAAACAGTCAGAATGCTTCCCTCTCTGTCAGTTGGCCTTGTTCAACCTACAAATGGAAATTCAGTTTAAAATTTCCCAAATTAGGAGGAGCAGATCCTGCTTTCTGGGCCCACAAAGGACGCTCACCTATCTGGATGTAGATGTGAAATTTCAAAGGCAGTTCTTCCTAGGAAGTCAGGAATGCATTTGGGGCCGGCAGCATCAGGGCCAGAGAGAGATGGAAACTCACTTCCAGTCAAAATTGGGTGGGCAGCCACTTAGGTGGTCTTCTGAGACTCCCAACCCTAAGAGCCAAGCCAATAGCAACACATTCCCAATCAGGAAACTAAAATCTGTTACAGAAACACCAAGGGGAAACTCTATGGTCTGCCGCTCACCACACAGGAAGCCAATCACTGAGATGATGAGTATCGCCAAGGAAGAAGACTTTAATTGGGTGCTGCAGCTGAGGAGATGGGAGCTCATTCTCAAATCCATTTCTCTGACTGACTAAAATTAGGAGTGTATACAACAGGGAAGAAATGTAACAATGTATAAGGAAATAGGAACTAGGGAGGGGCAAGGAAGCAATCATAATGAATGAGGGGTCCACCATCTCATTGTCAGGATGCAGTGATCTGGTAAGTTTCAATTCTTTGATACTTTTTTGAGAGGCCTAAAAGTCGTTTCCTGAGGAAGGAACTCCGGATAAAACAAATGTAAGTTTCAAGTTTTAAGACCAGAAGGTCCATTTCTGTGTTTATCAAAAATACTATCTATGGGACTATTGGGTCAGTTTCATTATCACCACTGCTCTTTGGCTTCATCATCTCCGTTTCCTCCGAGACATGATACTCCTGAATCTCATAGGCTGAAAGTCAGTTATGTGCCTTTTTAAAATAACTGCTATGGGGTGAATTGTGCCCCATCCCCCAAACTCATATTTTAAAGTCCTAACTCCCAGAGTCCCACAAAATGTGACCTTTTGGAGATGGGTCTTTACAAAGGTAATCAACTCAAAATGAGGTCATTAAGGTATACCCTGATCCAATGTAATTGTGGTCCTTACAAAAAGGGGAAATTTGGCCACAAAAACATGCATAGAAGGAAAATGATGGGAAGAGAAACAAAGGGAAGACAGCCATCTATGAGCCAAGGAGTGAGGCCAGAAACAGATCCTTTCCTCACAGCCTCTGAGGAACCAGCACTGCCAACACCTTTGAACTTCCAGCCTCCAGGACTGTGAAACAATACATTTCTGTTGTGTAAGCCAACCAGTCTGTGATGCCCTGTTACAGAGCCCTGGCAAACAAAATTACATAATCGAATAAACTAAATGCACAGAAGTGTATCCTGACTTAAAGCAGAAACCAAATTCACCAGCGACAGAGGCAGGAGATAGCCAAATGCCTAGGCAGATAGGGAAGGGTCCCCAGAGAATCTCTGACCAGCCACACAAGGGTTTACACCAGATGTTTTGTGCAGATAGGGGAACCTGCACAGGGGGCATGCCTGGGCATGCCCACTGTGGACTGGAGGCCCACATGCACTGGGGGAATAGGATGGAGTCACCAGGAATTTGTGCCTTATGCAGGGGAGGAGCCTGGCCTCTTCAACTCATGTGTGGTGGCCCTGGTATTCAATTTGTGAGGTGAAAACCTGCTCTCAGGACCCCTCTCTTTGCTGAAAGCTTTCTTTTCACTTAATAAATTCCACTTTCCTCATCCTTCAATGTGTCTGCATGCCTAATTCTTCCTGATCATGAGAAAAGAACCCAGATTAGCTGAACTAAGGAGTAAAAAATCCTGCATCACCAGTATGAACATCTAAGACTCATGAACATTTATTTTCAATATTGTTATAATAATTTACTTTATAAATTAAAAAATAATGCTGGCTAGCTATAGCATGTTCATGTGACTACAGTATAATACCAGGTAGATAATATTTTTATGTCATGGAGGAGAAAGCATTGCACTGAGGGTCAAGAATCCTCAGTTCTGACTGGGTGTGGTGGCTCACACCTGTAATTCCAGCACTTTGAGAGGCTGAGGTGGGTGGATCACCTAAGGTTGGGAGTTCAAGACCAGCCTGACCAACATGGTGAAACCCTGTCTCTACTAAAAATACAAAAATTAGCTGGGTGTGGTGGCACATGCCTGTAATCCCAGCTATTCGGGAGGCTGAGGCAGGAGAATCACTAGAACCTGGGAGTCAGAGGTTGCAGTGAGCTGAGATTGTGCCACTGCACTCCAGCCTGGGCAACAAGAGCAAAACTCCATCTCAAAAAAAAAAAAAAAATCCTCAGTTCTGGTACTGGCTCTACCCCTAATCATATTATGGACCCTAGCAAGTACCTTAAATTCTGGCTTGGTTTCTTATCCTGTATAATAAGAGGCAATAGGTTAGGTCAGAACTACATTCACTTGTAAGTAATAAGTATATTAAAAGTAAATTAAAACATATGTCGTATCTTTTAGCTGCATAAATACAATATAAATGGGCCAGGCGTGGTGGCTCATGCCTGTAATCCTAGCACTTTGGGAGGCTGAGGCAGGTGGATCACCTGAGGTCAGGAGTTCAAGCCCAGCCTGGCCAAGATGGTGAAACCCCGTCTCTACTAAAAATGCAAAAATTAGCCAGGTGTGGTGGCACTTGCCTGTAGTCTCCGCTACTCGGGAGGCTGAGGCAGGAGAATTACTTGAACCCAAGAGGCAGAGGTTGCAGTGAGCCAAGATCATGCCACAGCACTCCAGCCTGGGTAACACAGCAAGACTCTGTCTCAAAAAAAAAAAAAAAAAAAGAAAAGAAAAAAGAATACAATGCAAATGTGGTTTTTCCATACCTACCTGAAGAGTTAATGGAAGTGCTGAAGAGCCAAGGATTGATTTTTCTGAAATATAACTTGTTAGCGAACTAACCAAAAAAGATCAAGTGTCTCTCTGCACCCTCCCTGAGCAACAAGTGCCTTCTAATGTGGCTCTTCAGGAAATAATGGAATGTTGGCACCATTCCAAGCTGGTAAAGAAGCTATTTTTACTTAGGCAAGGCCCTGCAACTTGCTCAAATTATATTATGTCAGTAGTGCTGGGTAACATACAGCAGTCTCCATCTAGTATACAATGTGACCAGCACAGCACATATTATTGACATTGTTATTAACATTGTTCCTATTTTCTATTTCCATAAATGGTTCAAGATGATTTTTATTTTCTTTTTGGAATTTTCCTATATTTTCCAGATGTTCTACAATGAAACTGTGTTACTTTTACAATTGGAAACATATTCGTTAAACAGGTCATAGTTCTGCTCATTAAGGTAATATACATCTTTAAAATGTGAACTTATCTGCAGTCCAGAGAATGTGAAATATACAGACTTTTTTCCCTAAAACCTAAATAATTCTTTCCTATAGGTTTATGAATATCACAAGATCTCAGAGTACTCACAATCAATTCACAAATATTCATTCTTTACTTAAAGCATGAAAGATGATAAATATACTTAGAAGATTTCAGCACTTACTATAACTGGTGAAGGAAGAAATAAATGATTTTCTTCCTTAAGAGGAACAACAGAAGGTATCCAATGGTCAAGAACATTATACCTGCCTCCATCATCTCAGAAAATAAAATCCCTGTCCAATGGCAACCAGGAAGGCAGATGGGGGTGAGCTGGAGCTGTGTAAGGAGGCCACTGGTGACCTGGAGCTTAGGGGTACGCTGACCCTCATCTCCCTGGAGATTCCCAGGAGATGCGGCCCTACCTGTGGCTGCAACTCACAAACCCTGTTACCCAACCAAGTGCAGTGGAGGGCTGGCAAGGGAAGGAAGATCAAAAGGAAGAGAAGAAAGGTTCTTTTTGATTTCAAGTATGAGAAACGGAGAGTTCCACTGTGAGAACATCAACTCTTCTGTAGCTATTCATGTAGCCAGATTCCTGGAAAGTAACTATTTCTTACAGTGTTTCTCTGAGAAATGTTTACAGGATTGGAATGTGCATAGCATCTGGTTAACCTGTGTGTATACATATAGTTTTGTTGCTGTATTTGAATTGTCAGGTTAAAGCAAAAAAGCACAAAAATATTCTAAAGTCAACTAGAAATGATTGTTGTGTTGGGGCAATATCCATATCAATTAGCATAAGAAGGAAGTTAGCTGTAAATATACAATTAGGGGCCAGGAGTGATGGCTCATGCCTATAATTCCAACACTTTGTGAGGCCAAGGCAGGAGCATCACTTAAGCTCAGGAGTTAGAGACCAGCCTGGGTAACATACTGAGACCCTGACCCTACAAAAAATAAAATATTAGCCAGGCATGATGGCATATGCATGCCTGTAGTTCCAGCTACTTGGAAGGCTGAGTTGGGAGGATTGCTTGAGCCTGGGAGGTTAAGACTGTCACGATTGTGCCACTGCTCTCCAGCCTTGGCAACAGAGTGAGACCCAGTCTCAAAAAAAAAATTAATTAGAGGGCCTCAAGATGCCTCTTTGAATAGCAAGCAGAAATGAGAAGAGAAGAGAAATTGAAGCAGCTGACCTCTAACGTACAATCCAACCTTGAGAGTTAAACACCAAGGGTCTATGTAAAAGGACATGGCCAACTACGGAGCCAACTTGAAGTGGCTCCCTCCTATAAGCCAAGAATGGAACAATGCAATGTAAACATTGGGAAGGATAAGAGCTGAAATAGATTGGCACTCATCAAATAATTTTAAACCCAAGAATCCTGAATGATTCTGAAAAAAAAAATTCTGGCCACTTTTGGAGAATTGCTTTGAAATCCATCACTTTGAAAACTATAAGTAAAAGTAAAATGAGAGTCAAATACTAATCATCAGGATAATGTAACTGTTGATGAGAGGAAGTTTCTCCTTAGAGAAGCATCTCAGCTAATAAATCAAAAGATTGGATCAGAAAATTACCATTTTGTGACTCCTGATGAATTAATAGATCCAGGCAATGATCATCAGTTACTGCTCACTTCACAAGACTACAGATTTTATCCATTTCCTCATGGAATTACATTATCATCTATGAAGTATTCTTTACACACACACACACACACATGCATCACACAAATTGAGCTTGGTAAAGCCATTAAATTAAACCAGTAATTTATAGAAAATACTGTGAGAAAGGTGCCACGGTCAATGAGACCATAAGAATACAATCAGCAAAATCCAATGGTAAAAAGTCTCTGGGGCAAATGACTCCTTAATAATTGCAAGGAATAAAAAAATAAAGAGGGAACCTTCAGATTAAAAGTTTTTTTTGTTTTTTGTTTTTTGTTTTTTTTTGAGATGGAGTTTTGCTCTTGTTGCTCAGGCTGGACTGTAATGGCGTGATCTTGGTTAACTGCAACCTCTGCCTCCCAGGTTCAAGTGATTCTCCTGCCTCAGCATCCCCAGTAGCTGGGATTACTGGCGCCCACTACCACACCTGGCTGATTTTTTTTGTAGAGCTGGGGTTTCACCATATTAGCCAGGCTGGTCTCAAACTCCTGACCTCAGATGATCTGCCCTCTTCTGCCTCCCAAAGTGCTAGGATTACAAGCAGGAGCCACCACGCCTGGCCTGGACCTTTTTTTAAAAAACTAGGTGCAGAATAGGCAGTATACTCTGAGAGACAATTCAGAGCAGGCTGCTCATGAGGATAAGACAGTCAATGTATGGACCTTGTTTAAAATCCTGAATCAACCAACCAAACTCTAGAAGAATATTTTGTTAAGAAAATCTGGCAAATGTGCACAGCAATTGGACGTGTGATTATATAAAGAAATCACTGTTATTTGTGTGACTGTGGTATTGTTCTACTTCTTAAAAAGTGTCTCTGTCTTTTAGCGATACATCCAGAAATACTTATAAATGAAATGACATGATGTCTTAGATTTATCTAAAAATAATATAGGAAAATTAGGAGAAGTAGTAGATGTGAGTAGAAGTGAAACAAGATTAGTCCTAAGTTGCCGATTATTGAAGATAGATTAATATATATGGGTGTATATATGTTTGGGAATGTAGACAGAAAGACAGATGGATGGATGGATGGATGGATGGATGGATGGATGGATGGATGGATGGATGAATGGATAAAAAAAAAATGTAGCCTCCTTGGCCATGTTACCCCAGTGAAACAGAGGCCCTAAATAAACAAGACCATAATGTTTTGGGCCACAAAGACTTCAATGTAATTAGAATGTCAGCTAAGTATATACAAAGTGAAGGAACGGGCCACTTAGTGAGACAAAGGTGATAGGACAAGAACAGGAGCACTTCCAGAAGTGTAGTGGGTCGAGGCACATTGTATTTATTCATTTATTTTTATTTATTTGCTCACTTTCATTTCACCAGACCTGCATTTAATTTTCATAATAAAGACAGATGTTGTTATAAAAGAAAGGGTTTAACTGTAGATGCAGAGGGTTGATAAAGGAAGGGCATCCACAAAAAACTTACAGCTAACATTATACGTCACAGTGAAAGACTGAGTGCTTTTCCCTTTGGATCAGATCAAGGCAAGAATATGTACTCTCACACTCCTATTAATCTTAGCTTAATTTAAGCATACATATTAGAAAATAAAAAATAAAACAGTGACATGATTGTCTACATAAAAATATCCAGGAAAAAATATCTACAATTAATAAGTTTAGCAAGGTCACAGGATACTAGGCAATTCTGCATGGATTTCTCACATTTCTGTAAATCTTTCAAGCAGAGAAACAGTTTTTTGGTTTTTGTTGTTGTTGTTGTTGTTGTTTGAGAGAGACTCTTGCTCTGTCATCCAGGCTGGAGTGCAGTGGTGTGATCTCTGCTCACTGCAACTTCTGCCTCCCAGGTTTAAGCAATTCTCCTGCCTCAGCTTCCTGAGCAGGTGGGATTACAGGTGTGCGCCACCCCACCCAGCTAATTTTTGTATTTTCAGTAGAGACAGGGTTTCACCATATTGGGTAGGATGGTCTTGAACTCCTGACCTCAGGTGACCCACATGCCTAGACCCCCCGAAGTGCTAGCATTACAGGCGTGGGCCACCATGCCTGGCCTATAAACAGTTTTTTATTGGACTATCTTTTCAGGGATGTTATATAGCTGAAATAAATGGTGTAGCAATTATGGCATAGAGCTTTTGGTGGATCATAAGCATTCGAAGTTTATGTATTTGAGCCCCAAGCAGTCACCACTCTGCTCAAAACAAAATGTAATATAATGCCGTGTTTACTGATATGGAGCCATGCTCTCCCTCTGAACCACTGATCCCTTGCTTCCCTTCTACTCTCTCTACTGAGCTGCTTTTAAAAGGTGATTAGGATTTGGGCAGAGGTGTCTGTTTCTACAAGAGGGGGATATAAGTCCATATGTACCCAGCTGAATATGCTAGGAAACCTCAAAAGAAAGGGACTACAATTTGTGTGACTCGTTAGACAAAGACATCAAAGTCACCCCCCTCCCTGGTCCATTATTGGGAGAAAACACCCACATTCAATTGACAGGGTCAGCACAGGGTTCACAGTGGAGGAAGGAAGCTAAAGTGACCTTGTGGGAGGGCCCTTTCAGTTGATTCAATGTATCGTTGTTTTGTTGTTTTTTTCTTGGCCTGTATGTTATATAGCAGGGGTCCCCAAACTTTTTGGCACCAGGGACTACTTTTGTGGAAAACAGCATTTCCACAGACCAGGGGGTAGGAATGGTTTTATCAGAGATATTTGAACCCGAGCAACTCTATCTTGAATAGGTACTGGGTAAAATAAGGCTGAGAGCTACTGGGCTGTGTTCCCAGATGATTAGTCACAGGATGAGATAGGAGGTCAGTATAAGATACAGGTCATAGGCTGGGTGCGGTGGCTCACGCCTGTAATCCCAGCACTTTGGGAGGCCAAGGCGGGTGGATCACCTGAGGTTGGGAGCTTGAGATCAGCCTGACCAACATAGAGAAACCCTGTCTCTACTAAAAATACAAAAAGTAGCCAGGCGTAGTGTTGCATGCCTGTAATCCCAGCTACTTGGGAGGCTGAGGTAGTAGAATTGCTTGAACCCAGGAGGCGGAGGTTGCAGTGAGCTGAGATCATGCCATTGCACTCCAGCCTGTGCAACAAGAGAAAACTCCATCTCAAAAAAAAAAAAAAAAAAAATACAGGTCATAAAGACCTTGCTGATAACAGGTTGCAGTAAAGAAGCCTGCTAAAATCCACCAAAACCAAGATGGCAATGAGAGTGACCTCTGGTTGTCATCACTGCTACACTCCTACCAGCACCATGACAGTTTACAAATGCCATGGTGTTGCAAGAAGTCAGGGACACCAAATGGAGGGACCAGCTGGAGCCACAACAGAGGAACATAAATTGTGAAGATCTCATGGACATTTATCAGTTCCAAAAATTAATACTTTTATAATTTCATATGCCTGTCTCTACTGCAATCTCTGAACATAAATTGTGAAGATTTCATTTTAACACGGACATTTATCACTTCCCTAATAATATTCTTATAATTTCTTACACCTGTCTTACTTTAATCTCTTAATCCTGTTATCTTCATAAGCTAAGGATATACATCACCTCAGGATCACTATTGTACAAATTTTAAAACATGGGTGTTTGAACAACATGAAATCAGTGCACCTTGAAAACAAACAGAATAACAGTGATTAGAGGGAGCAAGGGAAGACAACCATAAGGTCTGACTGCCTGCGCGGTTGGGCAGAATAGAGCAATATTTTTCTTCTTGCAGGGAGCCTATAAACGGAAGTGCAAGTAGGAGAGATATCGCTAGCAATCGTTATCACACCAAACAATATTAAATATTAAGGCGGAATGGAATGAAAAATGGAATGGAAAAAGGAATGCAATCGAGAATGGAATGGAATGGGGAATGGAATGGAATGGGGAATGGAAAGGAATGGGGAATGGAATGGAATGGGAAATGGAATGGAATGGGGAATGGAATGGAGAATGGAATGGAATGGAATGCAGAATGGAATGGAATGGATGGAATGGAGAATGGAATGCAATGGAGAAAGAAATGGAATGGAATGGAATGGAGAATAGAATGGAATGGAGAATGGAATGGAATGGACAATGGAATGGAATGGAAGGGAGAATGGAATGGAATGGAGAACAAAATGGAATGGAGAATGGAATGGAATGGAATGAAGAATGGAACAGAATGGAGAAGGCAATGGAATGGAATGGAGAATGGAATGGAATGGAGGATGGAATGGAATGGAGAATGGAATGAAATGGAATGGAATGGAGAATGGAATGGAATGGAATGGAGAATGGAATGGAATGGATAATGGATTAGAATTGAATGGAACGAAATGGAACGGAATGGAGAATGGAATGGAATGGAATGGGAAGGAAGGCAATGGAATGGAATGAAGAATGGAATGGAATGGAATGGAATCGAGAATGGAATGGAATGCAATGGACAATGGAATGGAATGGAAGGGAGAATTGAACGGAATGGAATGGAATGGGAAATGGAATGGAATGGAATAGAGAATGGAACGGAATGCAATGGAATGGACAATGGAATAGAATGGAATGGAATGCAGAATGGAATGGAATGCAATGGAATGGAATGGAGAATGGAATGGAATGGAGAATGGAATGGAATGGAATAGAGAATGGAATGGAATGGAATCGAATGGAGAATGGAATGGAATAGAATGGGGAATAGAAAATGGAATGGAATGGAACGGAATGGAATGGGGAACGGAACGGAATGGAATGGAATGGAATGTGGGATGGAATGGAATGGAATAGAATGGAATGGAATGGAATGGGGAATACAATGGAATGGAACGGAATGGAATGCAATGGGGAATGCAATGGAATTAAATGGAATGGAATGGAATGGAATGGAATGGAATGGAATGGAATGGAATGGAATAGAATGGAATGGGGAATGCAATGGAATGGGAAATGGAATGGAATGGGGAATGGAATGGAGAATGGAATGGAATGGAATACAGAACAGAATGGAATGGAATGGAATGGAATGGAATGAAGAAAGGAATGGAATGGAGAAAGGAATGGAATGGAATGGAGAATAGAATGGAATGGAGAATGCAATGGAATGGAGAATGGAATGGAATGTAATGGAGAATAGAACGAAATGGAGAATGGAATGGAATGGAATGGAGAATGGAATGGAATGGAGAATGGAATGGAATGGAATGGAGAATGGAATGAAATGGAATGGAATGGAGAATGGAATGGAATGCAATGGAGAACGGAACGAAAGGGAGAATGGAATGGAATGGAATGGAGAATGGAATGGAATGGAGAATGGAATGCAATGGAATGGACAATGGAATGGAATGGAGAATGGAATGGAATGGAGAATGGAATGGAATGGAATAAAGAATGGAATGGAATGGAGAATGGATTGGAATGGAATGGAATGCAATGGAATGGAATGGAGAATGGAATGGAATGGAATGGAATGCAACGCAATGGAATGGAATGGAGAATGGAATGGAATGGAACGGAATGGAATGCAATGGAATCGAGAATGGAATGGAATGGAATGGAATGGAGAATGGAATGGAATGGAATGGAGAATGGAATGGAATGGAATGGAATGGAGAATGGAAAGGAATGGAACGGAATGGAATGGAATGCAGAATGGAATGGAATGGAATGGAGAATTGAATTGAATGGAATGGAGAATGGAATAGAATGAAATGGAGAATGGAATGGAATGGAGAACGGAATGGAATGGAATGGAGAATGGAATGGAATGCAATGGAATGGAATCGAAAGGAGAATGGAATGGAATGGAATGGGGAATGGAGAATGGAATGGAATGGAATGGGGAATGGAATGGAATGGAATGGAATGGAATGCGGAGTGGAATGGAATGGAATGGGGAAAAGAATGGAATGGAACGGAATGGAATGAAATGAGGAACGGAACGGAAGGGAACAGAACGGAAAAGAACAGAACGGAACAGAATGGGACGGAATAGGGAATTGAATGGGGAAAGGAATGGAATGGAATGGAATGGAATGCAACAGAATGGGGAATGGAATGGAATGCAACGGAATGGAATGGAATGGAATGGGGAATGGAATGGAATGGAATGGAAAGGAATGGGGAATGGAATGGAATGGAATGGAATAGAATGGAATGGAATGGGAAATAGAATGGAACGGAATGGAATGGGGACTGGAATGGAATGGAATGGAATGGAAAGGAATGGAATGGAAAGGAATGAGGAATGGAATGCGGAATGCAATGGAGTGGAATGGAATGGAATGGGGAATGGAATGGAATGGAATGGAATGGGGAACGGAATGGAATGGAATGGAATGGAATGGGGAATGGAAGGGAATGGGGAATGGAATGGCATGGCATGGAATGGAATGGAATGGAATGGAATGGAATGCAATGGGGAATGGAATGGAATGGAATAGGGAATGGAATGGAATAGAATGGAATGGAATGGCATGGAATGGAAAGAAATGAAATGGAATGGAATGGGGAATAGAATGGAATGGAATGGAATGGAATGGGGAAAGGAATGGCATGGCATGGAATGGAATGGAATGGAATGGAATGGAGGGAATGGAATGGAATGGGGAATGGAATGAAATAGAATGGAATGGAATGGGGAACGGAATGGAATGGAATGGAATGGAATGGGGAATAGAATGGAAAGAAATGGAATTGAATGGAATGGAAGGGAATGGAGAATGGAATGGAATGGAATGGAAAGCAATGGAATGGAATGGGGAATGGAAAGGAATGGAATGGAATGGAATGGAATGGGGAATGGAATGGAATGGGGAATGCAATGGAATGGAATCGGGAATGGAATGGAATGGAATGGAATGGTATGGGGAAAAGAAATGGAATGGGGAATGGAATGGAATGGAGTGGAATGGGGAATGGAATGGAATGGAATGGAATGGAATGGAATGGAAAGGGGAATGGAATGGAATGGAGAATGGAATGGAGAATGGAATGGAATGGAATGGAATGGAACGGAGAATGGAAAGCTATGGAATGGAATGGAATGGAATGGAGAATGGAATGGAATGGAATGGAGAATGGAATGGAATGGAATCGAATGGAGAAAGGAATGGAATGGAATGGAGAATAGAGAATGGAATGGAATGGAATGGAATGAGGAATGGAATGGAATGGAATGGAATGCGGAATGGAATAGAATGCAATGGAATGGAATGGAATGGAACGGGGAATAAAATGGAATGGAACGAAATGGAATGGAATGGGGAATGCAAGGGAATGGAATGGAATGGAATGGAATGGAATGGAATGGAATAGAATGGAATGTGGAATGGAATGGAATGGAATGGACTGGAATGCAATGGAATGTGGAATGGAATGGAATGGAATGCAATGGAATGGAATGGAATGGGGAATAGAATGGCATGGAATGGAATGGAATGGAATGGAATGGGGAATGAATGGAATGGAAAGGAAAGGGGAATGGAATGGAATGGGGAATGGAATGGGGAATGGAATGGAATGGGGAATGGAATGGAATGGGGAATGGAATGGAATGCAATGGGGAATGGAATGGAATGGAATAGGGAATGGAATGGAATAGAATGGAATGGAATGGCATGGAATGGAAAGAAATGAAATGGAATGGAATGGGGAATAGAATGGAATGGAATGGAATGGAATAGGGAAAGGAATGGCATGACATGGAATGGAATGGAATGGAATGGAATGGAGGGAATGGAATGGAATGGGGAATGGAATGAAATAGAATGGAATGGAATGGGGAACGGAATGGAATGGAATGGAATGGAATGGGGAATAGAATGGAAAGAAATGGAATTGAATGGAATGGAAGGGAATGGAGAATGGAATGGAATGGAATGGAAAGAAATGGAATGGAATGGGGAATGGAAAGGAATGGAATGGAATGGAATGGAATGGGGAATGGAATGGAATGGGGAATGGAATGGAATGGAATCGGGAATGGAATGGAATGGAATGGAATGGAATGGTATGGGGAAAAGAAATGGAATGGGGAATGGAATGGAATGGAGTGGAATGGGGAATGGAATGGAATGGAATGGAATGGAATGGAAAGGGGAATGGAATGGAATGGAGAATGGAATGGAGAATGGAATGGAATGGAACGGAGAATGGAAAGCTATGGAATGGAATGGAATGGAATGGAGAATGGAATGGAATGGAATGGAGAATGGAATGGAATGGAATCGAATGGAGAAAGGAATGGAATGGAATGGAGAATAGAGAATGGAATGGAATGGAATGGAATGAGGAATGGAATGGAATGGAATGGAATGCGGAATGGAATAGAATGCAATGGAATGGAATGGAATGGAACGGGGAATAAAATGGAATGGAACGAAATGGAATGGAATGGGGAATGCAAGGGAATGGAATGGAATGGAATGGAATGGAGATTGGAAGGAAATGGAATGGAATGAAATGGAGTATGGAAGAGAATGGAATGGAGAATGGAATGGAATGGAATGGAATGGAATGGAATGGAATGGAATGGAATAGAGAATGCAATGGAACAGAATGGAATGGAATGGAATTGAATGGAGAATGGAACGGAATGGAGAATGGAAGGGAATTGAATATAATGGAATGGAATGGAATGGAATGGAATGGAATGGAATGGAATGGAGAATGGAATGGAATGGAATGGAATGGAATGGAATGGAATGGACAATGGAATGGAATGGAATGGAGAATGGATTGGAATGGAATGGAATGGAATGGAATGGAATGGAGAATGGAATGGAATGGAATGGAATGGAGAATGGAATGGAATGGAGAATGGAATGGAATGCAATGGAATGGAAGGGAGAATGGAATGGATTGGAATGGAATAGAATGGAATGAAATGGAGAATGGAATGGAATGGAATGGAATGGAATGGAATGGAATGGAATGGAGAATGGATTGGAATGGAATGGAATGGAATGGAATGGGGAATGTAATCGAATGGAATGGAATGGAATCGAATGGGTAATGCAATTGAAGGGAGTGGAATGGACTGGAATGGGGAATGGAATGGAATGGAATGGAATGGGGAATGGAATGGAATGGATTGGAATGGAATGGAATGTTTGGAATGGATTGGAATGGAATGGAATGGAATGGAACGGTATGGAATGGAATGGGGAATGGATTGGAATAGAATGGAATGGAATGGAATGGGGAATATAATGTAAAGGAATGGAATGGGAAATGAAATGGAATGGAATGGGGAATAGAATGGAATGGAATGGAATGGGGAATGAAATTGAATGGAATGGAAAGGGGAATGGAATGGAATGGAATGGAATGGAATGGAATAGAATGGAATGGAAAGGAATGCGGAATGGAAGGGAATGGAATTGGTAATGGAATGGAATGGAATGGAATGGCGAATGGAATGGAATGGAATGGAATGGAATGGAATGGAATGGAATGGGGCATGGAATGGAATGGAAAGGAATGGAATGGGGAATGGAATGGAATGGAATGGAATGGAATGGGGAATGGAATGGAATGGAATGGAATGGAATGGAATGGAATGGAATGGAATGGAGAATGGAATGGAATGGGAAGGAATGGAATGGAATGGAAGGGAGAATGGAATGGAATGGAATGGAGAATGGAATGGAATGGAATGGAATGAAATGGGGAATGGAATGGAATGGATTGGAATGGAATCGGGAATGGAATGGAATGGAATGGAATGGAATGGAATGGAATGGAAAGGAATGGAATGGAATGGAATAGGGAATGGAATGGGTAATGGAATGGAATGGAATGGAATGGAATGGGGAATGGAATGGAATGGAATGGAATGGAATGGAATGGAATGGAATGGGGAATGGAATGGAACGGAATGGAATAGAATGGAATGGAATGGGGAATGGAATGGAATGGAATGGGGAATGGAACAGAATGGAATGGAATGGAATGGAATGGGGAATGGAATGGAATGAAATTGAATGGAATGGAATGGGGAATGAAATGGAATGGAATGGAATGGAATGGACTGGGGAATGGAACAGAATGGAATGGAATGGAATGGAATGGGGAATGGAATGGAATGGGGAAATGGAAGGGGGAATGGAATGGAATGGAATGGAATGGGGAATGGAATGGAATGGAATGAAATGGAATGGAATGGAATGGCGAATGGAATGGAATGGAATGGAATGGAATGGAATGGAATGGAATGAAAGGGGGAATGGAATGGAATGGAATGAAATGGAATGGGGAATGGAATGGAATGGAATGGAATGGAGAGGAATGGAATGGAATGGGGAATGGAATGGAATGGAATAGAATGGAATGGAATGGAATGGGGAATGCAATGGAATGGAATGGAATGGAATGGAGTGAATGGAATGGAATGGAATGGGGAATCAAATGGAATGGAATGGAATGGAATGGGGAATGGAATGGAATGGAATGGAATGCAATGGAATTGAATGGAAGGGAATAAAATGGAATGGGGAATGGAATGGGATAGAATGGAATGGAATGGGGACTGGAATGGAATGGAATGGAATGAAAAGCAATGGAATGGAATGGAATGGGGAATGGAATGCGTAGTGGAATGTAGTGGAATGGAATGGAATGGGGAATGGAATGGAATGGAATGGAATGGAATGGAATGGAATGGGGAATGGAATGTATTAGAATGGAATGGAATGGGGAATGGAATGGAATGGGTAATGGAATGGCATAGCATGGCATGGAATGGAATGGTATGGAATGGGGAATGGAATGGAATGGAATGGGTAATGGAATGGAATAGAATGGAATGGAAGGGGAACCGAATGGAATGGAATGGAATGGAATGGAATGGAAGGGAATGGAATGGATTGGAAAGGAGGATGGAAAGGAATGGAATGGAATGGAATGGAGAATGGAATGGAATGGAATGGAAAGGAATCGAATCGAATCGAATCGAATCGAATGGAGAATGGAATGGAATGGAATGGGGAATGGAGAATGGAATGGAATGGGTAATGGAATGGAATGCGGAATGGAATGGAATGCAATGGAATGGAATGGAATGGAATGGGGAATAGAATGGAATGGAACGAAATGGAATGGAATGGGGAATGCAAAGGAATGGAATGGAATGGAATGGAATGGAATGGAATGGAACGGAATGGAATGGAATGGAATAGAATGGAATGGGGAATGGAATGGAATGGGGAATGGAATGGAATGGAATGGAATGGAATGCATTGGAATGGGGAATGGAATGGAATGGAATGGAATGGGGAATGGAATGTAAAGGAATGCAATTGAATGGAATGGGGAATGGAATGGAATGGAATGGAATGGAATGGAATGGAGTGGAATGGAATGGGGAATGGAATGGAATGGAATGGAATGGGGAATAGAATGGAATGGGGAATGGAAAGGGGAATGGAATGGAATGGGGAATGGAATGGAATGGGGAATGGAATGGAATAGAATGGAATGGGGAATGGAATGGAATGGAATGGAATGGAATGGAAAGGAGAATGGAATGGAATGGGGAATGGAACGAAATTGAGAATGGAACGGAATGGAGAATGGAATGGAAAGGGGAATGGAATGTAATGGGGAATGGAATGGAGAATGGAATGGAATGGAAAGGAATGGAATGGAATGGAATGGAGAATGGAATGGAATGCAATGCAGAATGGAATGGAATGGAGAATGGAATGGAATGGATTGCAGAATCGAATGGAATGGAGAATGGAATGGAATGGAGAATGGAACGGAATGGAGAATGGAATGGAATGGAATGAAATGGAGAATGGAAGGAAAAGGAATGGAATGAAATGGAGAATGGAAGAGAATGGAATGGAGAATGGAATGGAATGGAATTGAAAGGAAAGGAATGGAATGGAAAGCAATGGAATAGAGAATGCAATGGAACAGAATGGAATGGAATGGAATGGAATGCAGAATTAAACGGAATGGACAATGGAAGGGAATGCAGAATGTAATGGAATGGAATGGAATGGAATGGAATGGAATGGAATGGAATGGAATGGAGAATGGAAGGGAATGGAATTTAATGGAATGGAATGGAATGGACAATGGAATGGAATGGAATGGAATGGAATGGAATGGAATGGAGAAAGGATTGGAATGGAATGGAATGGAATGGAATGGAAAGGAATGGAATGGAGAATGGAAAGGAATGGAATGGGATGGAGAATGGAATGGAATGGAATGGAATGGAGAATGGAATAGAATGCAATGGAATGGAAGGGAGAATGGAATGCATTGGAATGGAATATAATGGAATGAAATGGAGAATGGAATGGAATGGAATGGAATGGAATGGAATGGAATGGAATGGAATGGGGAATGGAATGCAATGGAATGCAATGGAATGGGGAATGGAATGGAATGGAATGGAATGGAGAGGAATGGAATGGAATGGGGAATGGAATGGAATGGAATAGAATGGAATGGAATGGAATGGGGAATGCAATGGAATGGAATGGAATGGAATGGAGTGAATGGAATGGAATGGAATGGGGAATGGAATGGAACGGAATGGAATGGAATGGAATGGGGAATGGAATGGAATGGAATGGAATGGAATGGAATGGAATGGAATGAAATGGAATGGGGAATGGAATGGAATAGAATGGAATGGAATGGGGACTGGAATGGAATGGAATGGAATGAAAAGGAATGGAATGGAATGGAATAGGGAATGGAATGCGTAATGGAATGTAGTGGAATGGAATGGAATGGGGAATGGAATGGAATGGAATGGAATGGAATGGAATGGAATGGGGAATGGAATGTATTAGAATGGAATGGAATGGGGAATGGAATGGAATGGGTAATGGAATGGCATGGCATGGCATGGAATGGAATGGTATGGAATGGGGAATGGAATGGAATGGAATGGGTAATGGAATGGAATAGAATGGAATGGAAGGGGAACAGAATGGAATGGAATGGAATGGAATGGAATGCATTGGAATGGAGAATGGAATGGAATGGAATGGAATGGAATGGGGAATGGAATGGAATGGAATGGAAGGGAATGGAATGGAATGGAATGGAATGGGGAATGGAATGGAATGGAATGGAATGGAATGGAATGGAATGGAATGGAGTGGAATGGAATGGGGAATGGAATGGAATGGAATGGAATGGGGAAATAGAATGGAATGGGGAATGGAAAGGGGAATGGAATGGAATGGGGAATGGAATGGAATGGGGAATGGAATGGAATAGAATGGAATGGGGAATGCAATGGAATGGGGAATGGAATGGAATGGAATGGAATGGGGAATGGAACGAAATGGAGAATGGAACGGAATGGAGAATGGAATGGAACGGGGAATGGAATGGAATGGTGAATGGAATGGAGAATGGAATGGAATGGAAAGGAATGGAATGCAATGGAATGGAGAATGGAATGGAATGCAATGCAGAATGGAATGGAATGGAGAATGGAATGGAATGGAATGGAGAATCGAATGGAATGGAGAATGGAATGGAATGGGGAATGGAACGGATTGGAGAATGGAATGGAACGGAATGAAATGGAGAATGGAAGGAAATGGAATGGAATGAAATGGAGAATGGAAGAGAATGGAATGGAGAATGGAATGGAATGGAATGGAATGGAATGGAATGGAATGGAATGGAATAGAGAATGCAATGGAACAGAATGGAATGGAATGGAATGGAATGGAGAATGTAACGGAATGGAGAATGGAAGGGAATGCAGAATGGAATGGAATGGAATGGAATGGAATGGAATGGAATGGAATGGAGAATGGAATGGAATGGAATGGAATGGAATGGAATGGAATGGAAGGGACAATGGAATGGAATGGAATGGAGAATGCATTGGAATGGAATGGAATGGAATGGAATGGAATGGAGAATGGAATGGAATGGAATGGAATGGAGAATGGAATGGAATGCAATGGAATGGAAGGGAGAATGGAATGGATTGGAATGAAATAGAATGGAATGAAATGGAGAATGGAATGGAATGGAATGGAATGGAATGGAATGGAGAATGGATTGGAATGGAATGGAATGGAATGGAATGGAGAATGCAATGGAATGGAATGGAATGGAGAATGGAATGGAATGGAATGGAATGGAGAATGGAATGGAATGGAATGGAGAATGGAATGGAATGGAATACAATGGAATAAAATGGAGAATGGAATGGAATGGAATGGAATGGAATGAAATGGAATGGAATGGAAGGGGGAATGGAGAATGGAATGGAATGGAATGGAATTGAATGGAATGGATTGAAATGGGGAATGGAATGCGGAATGGAATGGAATGGAATGGAATGGAATGGAATGGAATGGGGAATAGAATGGAACGGAACGGAATGAAATGGAATGGGGAACGGAACGGAAGGGAACGGAAAGGAACAGAACGGAACGGAACGGAATGGAATGGAATGGGGAATGGAATGGAATGGAAAGGAATGGGGAATGGAATGGAACGGGGAATGGAATGGGGAATGGAATGGAATTGGGAATGGAATGGAATGGGGAATGGAATGGAATGCAATGGAATGGGGAAGGGAATGGAATGGGGAATGGAATGGAATGGAATGGGGAATGGAATGGAATGGGGAATGGAATGGAATGGAGAATGGAACGGAATGGAGAATGGAATGGATTGGGTAATGTAATGGAATGGAGAATGGAATGGAGAATGGAATGGAATGGAAAGGAATGGATTGGAATGGAATGGAGACTGGAATGGTATGCAATGCAGAATGTAATGGAATGGAGAATGGAATGGAATGGAATGGAGAATGGAATGGAATGGAGAATGGAATGGAAAGTAACGGAGAATGTAATGGAATGGAGAATGGAATGGAATGGAGAATAGAATGGAATGGAATGAAATGTAGAATGGAAGGAAATGGAATGGAATGAAATGGAGAATGGAAGGGAATGGAATGGAGAATGGAATGGAATAGAATGGAATGGAATGCAATGGAATGCAATGGGGAATGGAATGGAATGGGGAATTGAATGGAATGGGGAATGGAATGGAATGGGGAATTGAATTGAATGGAATGGAATGGAAGGGGAATGGAATGGAATGGAATGGGGAATACAATGGAATGAAATGGAATAAACTGGAATGGAATGGGGAATGGAACGGATAGGGGAATGGAACGGAATGGAGAATGGAAGGAATGCAGAATGGAAAGGAATGGGGAATGGAATGGAATGGGAAAACGAATGGAGAATGCAATGGAATGGAAAGGATTGGAACGGAATGGAATGGAGAATGGAATGGAATGGAATGGAAAATGCAATGGAATGGAGAATGGAATGGAATTGAATGGAGAATGGAATGTTTGGAGAATGGAATGGAATGGAATGAGAATAGAATGGAATGGAATGGAGATGGAATGAATGGAGAATGGAATGGAAAGGAATGGTATGGAATGGAATGGAATGGAATGGAATGGAGAATGGAATGGAATGGAGAACGGAATAGAATGGAGAATGCAATGGAATGGAAGGAAATGGAGAATGGAAGGGAATGGAATGGAGATAGGAATGGAATGGAGAATGGAATTGAATGGAAAGAATGGAAAATGGAACGGAATGGAATGGAATGGTGAATGGAATGGAATGGGGCATGGAATGGAATGGAATGGGGAATGGAGAATGGAATGGAATGGAATGGAATGGGGAATGGAATGGAATGGAATGGAATGGCGAATGGAATGAAATGGAATGGAATGGAATGAGGAATGGAATGGCAAATGGAATGGGGAATGGAATGGAATGGAAATGGAATGGCGAATGGAATGGAATGGAATGGAATGGAATCAGGAATGGAATGGCATGGCATGGAATGGAATGCAATGGAAGGGAATGGAATGGCGAATGGAATGGAATGGAATGGGAATGAATGGAATAGAATGGAATGAAAAGGGGAAGGGAATGGAATGGAATGGAATGTGGAATGGAATGGAATGGAATCTAATGGAATGGAATGCGGAATGGAATGGAATGGAATGGAATGGAATGGAATGGAATGGAATGGGGAATGGAATGGAATGCAATGGACTGGAATGGAAAGGAATGGAATGGAATGGGGAATGGAATGGAATGGATTGGAATGGAATGGAATGGAATGGAATGGAGTGGATTGGGGAATGGAATTGAATGGAATGGAATGGAATGGAATGGAATGGAATGGGGAATGGAATGGGGAATGGAATTGAATGGAATGGAATGGGGCATGGAATGGAATGGAATGGAATGGGGAATGGAATGGAATGGAATAGCGAATGGAATGGAATGGGGAATGGAATGGAATGGGGAATGGAATGGAATGGAAGGGGGAATGGAATGGAATAGAATGGAATGGAAAGGCGAAGGGAATGGAATGGAAAGGAATGGAATCGGGAATGGAATGGAATGCAGAGTGGAATGGAATGGAATGAAATGGAATGGAATGGAATGGGGAATGGAATGGAATGGAATGGAATGGAATGGAATGGGGAATGGAATGGAATGGGTAATGGAATGGAATGGAATGGAATGGAATGGGGAATGGAATGGAATGGGGAATGGAATGGGGAAAGGAATGGTATGGAATGGGGAATGGAATGGAATGGGGAATGGAATGGGGAAAGGAATGGTATGGAATGGGGAATGGAATGGAATGTGGAATGGAATGGAATGGAATGGAATGGAATGGAATGGGGAATGGAATGCAATGGGGAATGGAATGGAATGGAATGGAATGGAATGGGGAATGGAATGGAATGGGGAATGGAATGGGGAAAGGAATGGTATGGAATGGGGAATGGAATGGAATGTGGAATGGAATGTAATGGGGAATGGAATGGAATGGGGAATGGAATGGAATGGAATGCAATGGAATGGAATGGAATGGAATGGAATGGAATGGAATGGAATGGAATAGAATGGAATGGGGAATGGAATGGGGAAAGAAAGGAATGCAATGGGGAATGGAATGGAATGGAATGGGGAATGGAAAGAAATGGGGAACGGAATGGAATGGAATGGAATGGAAAGGAATGGAGTGGAATGGGGAAGGGAATGGAATGGGGAATGGAATGGGGAAAGGAATGGAATGGAATGCGGAATTGAATGGAATGTGGAATGGAATGTAATGGGGAATAGAATGGAATGGAATGGGGAATGGAATGGAATGGAATGGAATGGAATGCAAAGGAATGTAGTGGAAACGGGAAGGGAATGGAATGGGGAAGGGAATGGAATGGAATGCGGAATGGAATGGAAATGAGGAATGGAAAGGAAAGGAATGGGGAACGGAATGGAAAGGGGATTGGAATGGAATGGGGAATGGAATGCAATGGAACGGGGAATGGAATGGAATGGAATGGGGAATGGAATTGAATGGAATGGGGAATGGAATGGAATGGGGAATGGAACGGAATGTAGAATACAACGGAATGCAATGGAATGGAATTGGGAATGCAGTGGAATGGAATGGAAAGGGGAATTGAATGGAATGGAATGGAATGGAATGGGGAATGGAATAGATTGAAATGGAATGGAATGGAATGGAAAGGGGAATGGAAAGGAATGGAATGGAATAGGGAATAGAATGGAATGGAATGGAATGGAAAGGAATGGAATGGAATGGGGAATGGAATGGAATGGAATGGAATGGAATGGAATTGAATGGAATGGAATGGAATCGCAAATGGAATGGAATGGAATGGAATGGGGAATGGAATGGAATGAGGAAGTGAAATGGAATGGAATGGAATGGAATGGGGAATGGAATGGTATGGAATGGAATGGAATGGAATGGAATGGGGAATGGAATGGAATGGAATGGAATGGAATGGAATGCAATGGGGAGTGGAATGGAATGGGGTATGGAATGGAATGCAATGGAATGTAACGGAATGGGGAATGGAATGGAATGGAATGGAATGGAATGGAATGGAATGGAATGGAATGGAATGGGGAATGGAATTGAATGGAATGGGGAATGGAATGGAATGGGGAATGGAACAGAATGTAGAATAGAATGGAATGCAATGGAATGGAATTGGGAATGTAGTGGAATGGAATGGAATGGGGAATGGAA
Source organism: Chlorocebus sabaeus (assembly GCF_047675955.1). NCBI lineage: Eukaryota > Metazoa > Chordata > Mammalia > Primates > Cercopithecidae > Chlorocebus > Chlorocebus sabaeus. The sequence goes on along the minus strand of NC_132917.1, from coordinate 96,340,088 downwards.
TGGAATGGAATGGAATGGGAAATGGAATAGATTGAAATGGAATGGAATGGAATGGAAAGGGGAATGGAAAGGAATGGAATGGAATAGGGAATAGAATGGAATGGAATGGAATGGAATGGAAAGGAATGGAATGGAATGGGGAATGGAATGGAATGGAATGGAATGGAATGGAATGGAATGGAATCGGAAATGGAATGGAATGGAATGGAATGCAATGGAATGGAATGGAATAGAGTGGAATGGAATGGGGAATGGAATGGAATGGAATGGAATGGGGAATAGAATGGAATGGGGAATGGAAAGGGGAATGGAATGGAATGGGGAATGGAATGGAATAGAATGGAATGGGGAAAGGAATGGAATGGGGAATGGAATGGAATGGAATGGAATGGAATGCGGAATGGAATGGAATGGAATGGAATGGAATGGAATGGAATGGGGAATGGAATGGAACGGGGAATGGAATGGAATGGAGGGGAATGCAGAACGGAATGGAATGGGGAATGGAACGAAATGGAGAATGGAACGGAATGGAGAATGGAATGGAATGGGGAATGGAATGGAATGGGGAATGGAATGGAGAATGGAATGGAATGCAATGCAGAATGGAATGGAATGGAGAATGGAATGGAATGGAATGGAGAATCGAATGGAATGGAGAATGGAATGGAATGGAGAATGGAACGGAATGGAGAATGGAATGGAATGGAATGAAATGGAGAATGGAAGGAAATGGAATGGAATGAAATGGAGAATGGAAGAGAATGGAATGGAGAATGGAATCGAATGGAATGGAATGGAATGGAATAGAATGGAATAGAGAATGCAATGGAACAGAATGGAATGGAATGGAGTGTAATGGAGAATGGAACGGAATGGAGAATGGAAGGGAATGCAGAATGGAATGGAATGGAATGGAATGGAATGGAGAATGGAATGGAATGGAATGGAATGGAATGGAATGGAATGGAATGGAATGGACAATGGAATGGAATGGAATGGAATGGAATGGAATGGAGAATGGATTGGAATGGAATGGAATGGAATGGAATGGAATGGAATGGAATGGAGAATGGAATGGAATGGAATGGAGAATGGAATGGAATGGAATGGAATGGAGAATGGAATGAAATGCAATGGAATGGAAGGGAGAATGGAATGTATTGGAATGGAATAGAATGGAATGAAATGGAGAATGGAATGGAATGGAATGGAATGGATTGGAATGGAATGGAATGGAGAATGGATTGGAATGGAATGGAATGGAATGGAATGCAGAATGGAATGGAATGCAATGGATTGGAGAATGGAATGGAATGGAATGGAATGGAGAATGGAATGGAATGGAATGGAGAATGGAATGGAATGGAATAGAATGGAATAAAATGGAGAATGTAATGTAATGGAATGGAATGGAATGCAATGGAATGGAGAATGGAATGGAATGGAATGGGGAATGGAGAATGGAATGGAATGGAATGGAATTGAATGGAATGGAATGAAATGGGGAATGGAATGCGGAATGGAATGGAATGGAATGGAATGGGGAATAGAATGGAACAGAACGGAATGAAATGGAATGGGGAACGGAACGGAAGGGAACGGAACGGAACACAACGGAACGGAACGGAATGGAATGGAATGGGGAATGGAATGGAATGGAAAGGAATGGGGAATGGAATGGAATGGGGAATGGAATGGGGAATGGAATGGAATGGGGAATGGAATGGAATGGGGAATGGAATGGAATGCAATGGAATGGGGAAGGGAATGGAATGGGGAATGGAATGGAATGGAATGGAATGGGGAATGGAATGGAATGGGGAATGGAATGGAATGGAGAATGGCACGGAATGGAGAATGGAATGGATTGGGGAATGGAATGGAATGGAGAATGGAATGGAGAATAGAATGGAATGGAAAGGAATGGATTGGAATGGAATGGAGAATGGAATGGAATGCAATGCAGAATGTAATGGAATGGAGAATGGAATGGAATGGAATGGAGAATGGAATGGAATGGAGAATGGAATGGAAAGTAATGGAGAATGTAATGGAATGGAGAATGGAATGGAATGGAGAATAGAATGGAATACAATGAAATGTAGAATGGAAGGAAATGGAATGGAATGAAATGGAGAATGGAAGGGAATGGAATGGAGAATGGAATGGAATGGAATGGAATGGAATGGAATGGAATGGAATGCAATGGGGAATGGAATGGAATGGGGAATTGAATGGAATGGGGAATGGAATGGAATGGGGAATTGAATTGAATGGAATGGAATGGAATGGGGAATGGAATGGAATGGAATGGAATGGGGAATGCAATGGAATGCAATGGAATAAACTGGAATGGAACGGGGAATGGAACGGATAGGGGAATGGAACGGAATGGAGAATGGAACGGAATGCAGAATGGAAAGGAATGGGGAATGGAATGGAATGTGAAAAGGAATGGAGAATGGAATGGAATGGAAAGGATTGGAACGGAATGGAATGGAGAATGGAATGGAATGGAATGGAATGGAAAATGGAATGTAATGGAGAATGGAATGGAATTGAATGGAGAATGGAATGTTTGGAGAATGGAATGGAATGGAATGAGAATAGAATGGAATGGAATGGAGATGGAATGAATGGAGAATGGAATGGAAAGGAATGGTATGGAATGGAATGGAATGGAGAATGGAATGGAATGGAGAACGGAATAGAATGGAGAATGCAATGCAATGGAAGGAAAAGGAGAATGGAAGGGAATGGAATGGAATGGAACGGAATGGAATGGAATGGAATGGAGATAGGAATGGAATGGAGAATGGAATGGAATGGAAAGAATGGAAAATGGAACGGAATGCAATGGAATGGGGAATGGAATGGAATGGGGAATGGAATGGAATGGAATGGGGAATGGAGAATGGAATTAAATGGAATGGAATGGGGAATGGAATGGAATGGAATGGAATGGCGAATGGAATGGAATGGAATGGAATGCAATGGAATGGAATGGAATGGAATGGAATGGGGAATGGACTGGATTGGGGAATGGAATTGAATTGAATGGAATGGAATGGTGAATGGAATGGGGAATGGAATGGAATGGAATGGAATGGAATGGAATGGAATGGGGCATAGAATGGAATGGAATGGAATGTGGAATGGAATGGAATGGAATGGCGAATGGAATGGAATGGGGAATGGAATGGAATGGGGAATGGAATGGAATGGAATGGGGAATGGAATGGAATAGAATGGAATGGAAAGGCGAAGGGAATGGAATGGAATGGAATGGAATGGGGAATGGAATGGAATGGAATGGAATGGAATGGAATGGAATGGAATGGAATGGAATGGAGAATGGAATGGAATGGGGAATGGAACGAAATTGAGAATGGAAAAGAATGGAGAATGGAATGGAATGGGGAATGGAATGGAATGGGGAATGGAATGGAGAATGGAATGGAATGCAAAGGAATGGAATGGAATGGAATGGAGAATGGAATGGAATGCAATGCAGAATGGAATGGAATGGAGAATGGAATGGAATGGAATGGAGAATCGAATGGAATGGAGAATGGAATGGAATGGAGAATGGAACGGAATGGAGAATGGAATGGAATGGAATGAAATGGAGAATGGAAGGAAATGGAATGGAATGAAATGGAGAATGGAAGAGAATGGAATGGAGAATGGAATGGAATGGAATGGAATGGGGAATGGAATGGAATGGAATGGAATGGAATGGGGAATGGAATGGAATGGAATGGAATGGAAAGGGGAATGGAATGGAATGGCATGGGGAATGGAATGGAATGGAATAGAATGGGGAATGGAATGGAATGGGGAATGGAATGGAAGGGAATGGAATGGGGAATGGAACAAAATGAGGATGGAACGGAATGGAGAATGGAATGGAATGGAGAATGGAATGGAATGGGAAATGGAATGGACAATGGAATGGAATGGAATGGAATGGAGAATGGAATGGAATGGAAAGGAATGGAATGGAATGGAATGGAAGGGAGAATGGAATGGAATGGAATGGAGAATGGAATGGAATGGAATTGAATGGAATGGAATGGAATGGGGAATGGAATGGAATGGGGAATGGAATGGAATGGGGAATGGAACGGAATGGAATGGAATGGGGAATGGAATGGAATGGAATGGAATGGAATGGAATGGAATGGATTCGGGAATGGAATGGAATGGAATGGAATGGAATGGAATGGAATGGAATGGAATGGAATGGAATGGAATGGAATGGGGAATGCAATGGAATGAAATGGAATGGAATGGAATCGGGAATTGAATGGAATGGAATGCAATGGATGGAATTCAATATAATGGATATGGAATGGAATGGAAAGAATGCAATGGAATGGAAAAGGAATGGAATGCAATGGAATGGAATGGGGAATGGAATGGAATGGAATGAAATGGAATTGGGAATGGAATGGAATGGGGAATGGAATGGAACGGAATGCAATGGAATGGAATGGAATGGGGAATGGAATGGAGTGGAATGGAATGGGGAATGGAATGGAATGGAATGGAATGGGTAATTGAATGGAATGGAATGGAATGGGTAATTGAATGGAATGGAATGGAATGGAATGGAATGGGGAATGGAATGCGTAATGGAATGGAGTGGAATGGAATGGGGAATGGAATGGATGGAATGGGGAATGGAATGGAATGGGGAATGGAATGGAATGGGGAATGGAATGTAATGGAATGGTGAATGGAACGGAATAGAATGGAATGGAAAGGGGAAGGGAATCGAATGGAAAGGAATGGAATGGGGAATGGAATGGAATGGAATGGAATGGAATGGAATGGAATGGAATGGAATGGGTAATGGAATGGAATGGAATGGAATGGAAAGGAATGGAATGGAATGGGGATTGGAATGGAAAGGAATGGAATGGAATGGAATGGGGAACGGAAAGGAATGGAATGGAATGGAATGGAATGGAATGGAATGGAATGGAATGGAATGGAATGGGGAATGTAATGGGGAAAGAATGGAATGGAATGGGGAATGGAATGGAATGTGGAATGGAATGTAATGGGGAATGGAATGGAATGGAATGGGGAATGGACAGAAATGGGGAATGGAATGGAATGGAATGGAAAGGAATGGAGTGGAATGCGGAAGGGAATGGAATGGGGAATGGAATGGGGAAAGGAACGGAATGGAATGGGGAATTGAATGGAATGTGGAATGGAATGTAATGGGGAATGGAATGGAATGGAATGGAATAGGGAATGGAATGGAATGTTATGGAATGGAATGGAAAGGAATGGAATGGAATCGGAAATGGAATGGAATGGAATGTAATGGAATGGAATGGAATGGAATGGGGAATGGAATGGAATGAGGAAGTGAAATGGAATGGAATGGAATGGAATGGGGAATGGAATGGAATGGAATGGAATGGAATGGAATGGAATGGGGAATGGAATGGAATGGAATGGAATGCAATTGGGACTGGAAAAGAATGGAATGGGGAATGGAATGGAATGCAATGGAATGGAACGGAATGGGGAATGGAATGGAATGGAATGGGGAATGGAACGGAATGGAAGGGAAGAAAATGGAATGGAATGGGGAATGGAATGGAATAGAATGGAATGCAATATAATGGAAATGGAAAGGAATGGAATGGAGTGGTGAATGGAATGGAATGGAATGGAATGTGGAATTGAATAGAATCTAATGGAATGGAATGGAAAGCAATGGAATGGGGAATGGAATGGGATGGAATGGGGAATGGAATGGAATGGAATGGAATGGAATGGAATCGAATAGGGAATGGAATGGATTGGAATGGAATGGGGAATGGAATGGAATGGAATGGAATGGGGAATGGAATGGAATGGAATGGAATGGGGAATGGAATTGAATGGATTGGAATGGAATGGAATGGAATGGAATGGATGCGGAATGAAATGGAATGGAATGGAATGGTATGGAATGGAATGGGGAATGGAATGGAATGGAATTGAATGGGGAATGGAATGGGGAATGGAATGGGGAATGGAATGGAATGGAATGGAATGGAATGGGGAATGGGGAATGGAATGGATTCGAATAGAATGGAATGGAATGGAATGGGGAATAAAATGGAAAGGAATGGAATGGGAAATGAAATGGATGGAATGGAATGGGGAATGGAATGGAATGGAATGGAATGGGGAAAGAAATGGAATGTAATGGAATGGAATGGGGAATGGAATGGAATGGAATGGAGTGGAATGGAATGGGGAATGGAATGGAATGGAATGGAATGGAATGGGGAATGGAATGCAATGGAATGGAATGGAATGGAATGGAATGGAATGGGGAATGGAATGGAATGGAATGGAATGGAATGGAATGGAATGGGGAATGGATTGGAATGGAATGGAATGGGGAAAGGAATGGAATGTAATGGGGAATGGAATGGAATGGAATGGAATGGGGAATGGAATGGAATGGAATGGCGAATGGAATGGAATGCAGGGGAATGGAATGGGCAATGGAACGAAATGGGGAATGGAACGGAATGGAGAATGGAATGTAATGGAGAATGGAATGGAATGGGGAATGGAATGGACAATGGAATGGAATGGAATGGAATGGAATTGAATGGAATGGAATGGAGAATGGAATGGAATGGAAAGGAATGGAATGGAATGGAAGGGAGAATGGAATGGAATGGAATGGAGAATGGAATGGAATGGAATGGGGAATATAATGGAAAGGAATGGAATGGGAAATGAAATGGAATGGAATGGAATGGGGAACGGAATGGAATGGAATGGAATGGGGAATGAAATGGAATGGAATGGAATGGAATGGGGAACGGAATGGAATGGAATGGAATGGAAAGGAATGGAATGGAATGGGGAATGGAATGGAATGGAATGGAATGGAATGGGCAATGGAATGGAATGGAATGGGGAATGGAATGGTATGGAAAGGAATGGAACGGAATGGGGAACGGAATGGAATGGAATGGAATGGAATGGAATGGAATGGAATGGGGAATGGAATGGAATGGAATGGAATTGGGAATGGAATGGAATGGAATGGAATGGAATGGAATGGAATGGGGAATGGAATGGAATGGATTGGAATGGAATGGAATGGAATGGAGGGGAATGAAATGGAATGGAATGGAATGGTATGGAATGGAATGGGGAATGAAATGGAATGGAATTGAATGGGGAATGGAATGGGGAATGGAATGGAATGGAATCGAATGGGGAATGGAATGGATTCGCATAGAATGGAATGGAATGGAATGGAGAATATAATGGAAAGGAATGGAATGGGAAATGAAATGGAATGGAATGGAATGGGGAATGGAATGGAAAGGAATGGAATGGAATGGAATGGAATGGAATGGAATGGAATGGAATGGAATGGGGAATGGAATGGAATGGAATGGAATGGAATGGGGAATGGAATGGAATGGAATGGAATGGAATGGAATTGAATGGAATGGAATGGAATGGGGAATGGATTTGAATTGAATGGAATGCAATAGAGAATGGAATGGAATGTAATGGGGAATGGAATGGAATGGAATGGAATGGAATGGAATGGGGAATGGAATGGAATGGAATGGGAAATGGAATGGAATGGAAGGGAATGGAATGGGGAATGGAACGAAATGGGGAATGGAACGGAATGGAGAATGGAATATAATGGAGAATGGAATGGAATGGGGAATGGAATGGACAATGGAATGGAATGGAATGGAATGGATTGGAATGGAATGGAGAATGGAATGGAATGGAAAGGAATGGAATGGAATGGAAGGGAGAATGGAATGGAATGGAATGGAGAATGGAATGGAATGGAATGGAATGGGGAATATAATGGAAAGGAATGGAATGGGAAATGAAATGGAATGGAATGGAATGGGGAATGGAATGGAATGGAATGGAATGGGGAATGAAATGGAATGGAATGGAATGGAATGGGGAATGGAATGGAATGGAATGGGGAATGGAATGGAATGGAATGGAATGGAATGGAATGGGGAATGGAATGGAATGGAATGGGGAATGGAATGGAATGGATGGAATGGAATGGAATGGAATGGGGAATGGAATGGAATGGAATGGAATGGAATGGGGAATGGAATGGAATGGAAAGGAATGGAATGGAATCAATGGAATGGGGAATGGCATGGAATGGAATGGAATGGAATGGAATGGAATGGAATGGAATGGGGAATGGAATGGAATGGAATGGGGAATGGAATGGAATGGAATGGGGAATTGAATGGAATGGAATGGAATGGAATTGAATGGAATGGGGAATGGAATGGAATGGAATGGAATGGAATGGGGAATGGAATGGAATGGAATGGAATGGGGAATGGAATGGAATGAAATGGAATGGGGAATGGAATGGAATGGAATGGAGTGGAATGGAATAGGGAATGGAATGGAAAGGAATGGAATGGGGCATCGAATGGAATGGAATGGAATGGGGAATAGAATGGAAGGAATGGGGAATGGAATGGAAAGGGGAATGGAATGGAATGGGGAATGGAATGTAATGGAATGGGGAATGAAACGGAGTAGAATGGAATGGAAAGGGGAAGGGAATGGAATGGAATGGAATGGAATGGCGATTGGAATGGAATGGAATGGAATGGAATGGAATGGAATGGAATGGAATGCAGAATGGAATGGAATGGAATGGAATGAAATGGGTAATGGAATGGAATGGAATGGAATGGAATGGAATGGAAAGGAATGGAATGGAATGGGGATTGGAATGGAAAGGAATGGAATGTAATGGAATGGGGAACGGAAAGGAATGGAATGGAATGGAATGGAATGGAATGGAATGGGGAATGTAATGGGGAAAGAATGGAATAGAATGGGGAATGGAATGGAATTTGGAATGGAATGTAATGGGGAATGGAATGGAACGGAATGGGGAATGGACAGAAATGGGGAATGGAATGGAATGGAATGGAAAGGAATGGAGTGGAATGCGGAAGGGAATGGAATGGGGAATGGAATGGGGAAAGGAATGGAATGGAATGGAGAATTGAATGGAATGTGGAATGGAATGTAATGGGGAATGGAATGGAATGGAATGGAATAGGGAATGGAATGGAATGGAATGGAATGGAATGGAATGGAAGGGAATGGAAAGGAATGGAATGGAATCAGAAATGGAATGGAATGGAATGGAATGGAATGGAATGGAATGGAATGGGGAATGGAATGGAATGGAATGGAATGGAATGGAATGGAATGGGGAATGGAATGGAATGGAATGGAATGGAATGGAATGGAATGGAATGGGGAATGGAATGGAATGGAATGGAATGGAATGGAATGGAATGGAATGGAATGGGGAATGGAATGGAACGGGGAATGGAATGGAATGGAATGGAATGGGGAATGGAATGGAATGGGGAATGGAATGGAATGGAATGGAATGGAATGGAATGGAATGGAATGAGGAATGGAGTGGAATGGAATGGAATGGAATGGAATGGGGAATGGAATGGAATGGAATGGAATTGGGAATGGAATGCAATGGAATGGAATGGAATGGAATGGAATGGAATGGAATGGAATGGAATGGGGAATGGAATGGAATGGATTGGAATGGAATGGAATGGATTGGAATGGATGGGGAATGAAATGGAATGGAATGGAATGGTATGGAATGGAATGGGGAATGGAATGGAATGGAATGGAATGGGGAATGGAATGGGGAATGGAATGGGGAATGGAATGGAATGGAATGGAATGGAATGGAATGGGGAATGTGGAATGGAATGGATTCGAATACAATGGAATGGAATGGAATGGGGAATATAATGGAAAGGAATGGAATGGGAAATGAAATGGATGGAATGGAATGGGGAATGGAATGGAATGGAATGGAATGGGGAATGAAATGGAATGGAATGGAATGGAATGGAATGGGGAATGGAATGGAATGGAATGGAATGGAATGGAATGGAATGGGGAATGGAATGGAATGGAATGGAATGGAATGGGGAATGGAATGGAATGGAATGGAATGGAATGGAATGGGGAATGGAATGGAATGGAATGGAATGGAATGGAATGGAATGGGGAATGGATTGGAATGGAATGGAATGGAATGGGGAAAGGAATGGAATGTAATGGGGAATGGAATGGAATGGAATGGAATGGAATGGGGAATGGAATGGAATGGAATGGGGAATGGAATGGAATGGAAGGGAATGGAATGGGCAATGGAACGAAATGGGGAATGGAAGGGAATGGAGAATGGAATGTAATGGAGAATGGAATGGAAAGGGGAATGGAACGGACAATGGAATGGAATGGAATGGAATGGAATGGAATGGAATGGAATGGAATGGAGAATGGAATGGAATGGAAAGGAATGGAATGGAATGGAAGGGAGAATGGAATGGAATGGAATGGAGAATGGAATGGAATGGAATGGGGAATATACTGGAAAGGAATGGAATGGGAAATGAAATGGAATGGAATGGAATGGGGAACGGAATGGAATGGAATGGAATGGAATGGAATGGAATCAATGGAATGGGGATTGGAATGGATTGGAATGGAATGGGGAATGGAATGGAATGGAATGGGGAATGGAATGGAATGGAATGGAATGGAATGGGGAATGGAATGGAATGGAATGGAATGGGGAATGAAATGGAATGGAATGGAATGGAATCAATGGAATGCGGAATTGAATGGAATGGAATGGAATGGAATGGAATGGAATGGAATGGGGAATGGAATGGAATGGAATGGGGAATGGAATGGAATGGGGAGTGGAATGGAATGGAATGGAATGGAATGGAATGGAATGGAATGGGGAATGGAATGGAATGGAATGGAATGGAATGGGGAATGGAATGGAATGGAATGGGGAATGGAATGGAATGGGGAATGGAATGGAATGGAATGGAATGGGGAATGGAATGGAATGGAATGGAATGGAATGGAATGGGGAATGGAATGGAATGGAATGGAATGGGGCATGGAATGGAATGGAATGGAATGGGGAATGGAATGGATGGAATGGGGAATGGAATGGAATGGGGAATGGAATGGAATGGGGAATGGAATGTAATGGAATGGTGAATGGAACGGAATAGAATGGAATGGAAAGGGGAAGGGAATCGAATGGAAAGGAATGGAATGGGGAATGGAATGGAATGGAATGGAATGGAATGGAATGGAATGGAATGGAATGGAATGGAATGGAATGGGTAATGGAATGGAATGGAATGGAATGGAAAGGAATGGAATGGAATGGGGATTGGAATGGAAAGGAATGGAATGGAATGGAATGGGGAACGGAAAGGAATGGAATGGAATGGAATGGAATGGAATGGAATGGAATGGAATGGAATGGAATGGAATGGAATGGAATGGGGAATGTAATGGGGAAAGAATGGAATGGAATGGGGAATGGAATGGAATGTGGAATGGAATGTAATGGGGAATGGAATGGAATGGAATGGGGAATGGACAGAAATGGGGAATGGAATGGAATGGAATGGAAAGGAATGGAGTGGAATGCGGAAGGGAATGGAATGGGGAATGGAATGGGGAAAGGTACGGAATGGAATGGGGAATTGAATGGAATGTGGAATGGAATGTAATGGGGAATGGAATGGAATGGAATGGAATAGGGAATGGAATGGAATGGAATGGAATGGAATGGAAAGGAATGGAATGGAATCGGAAATGGAATGGAATGGAATGTAATGGAATGGAATGGAATGGAATGGGGAATGGAATGGAATGAGGAAGTGAAATGGAATGGAATGGAATGGAATGGGGAATGGAATGGAATGGAATGGAATGGAATGGAATGGAGAATGGAATGGAATGGAATGGAATGCAATTGGGAATGGAAAAGAATGGAATGGGGAATGGAATGGAATGCAATGGAATGGAACGGAATGGGGAATGGAATGGAATGGAATGGGGAATGGAACGGAATGGAAGGGAAGAATATGGAATGGAATGGGGAATGTAATGGAATGGAATGGAATAGAATGGAATGCAATATAATGGAAATGGAAAGGAATGGAATGGAGTGGGGAATGGAATGGAATGGAATGGAATGTGGAATTGAATAGAATCTAATGGAATGGAATGGAATGCAATGGAATGGGGAATGGAATGGGATGGAATGGGGAATGGAATGGAATGGAATGGAATGGAATGGAATCGAATAGGGAATGGAATGGATTGGAATGGAATGGGGAATGGAATGGAATGGAATGGAATGGGGAATGGAATGGAATGGAATGGAATGGGGAAGGGAATGGCATGGGGAATGGAATGGAATATAATGGAATGGAATGGAATGGGGAATGGAATGGAATGGAATGCAATGTAGAACGGAACGAAATGGAATGGAATGGAGAATGGAATGGAATGGAATGGAATGGAATAAAATGGAGAATGGAATGGAATAGAATGGAATGCAATGGAATGGAATACAATGAAATGCAGAATGGAATAGAATGGAATGGAATGGAACGGAACGGAATGGAATGGAATGGAGAATGAAATGGAATGGAATGGAATGTGGAATGGAGAATGGAATGGAATGGAATGGAACGGGGATTGGAATGGAAAGGAATGGAATGGAATGGAATGAGGAATGGAATGGAATGGTATGGAATGGAATGGGGAATGGAATGGAATGGAATGGAATGGGGAATGGAATGGAATGGGGAATGGAATGAAATGGAATGGAATGGAATGGATTAGGGAATGGAATGCACTGTAATGCAAGGTGGAATGGAATGAAATGGAATGGAATATAGTGGGGAATGGAATGGAATGGAATGGGGAACGGAATGGAATGGAATGGAATGGAATGGAATGGGGAATGGAATGGAATGGAATGGAATGGGGAATGGAATGGAATGGAATGGAATGCAATGGAATGGGGAATGGAATAGAATGGGGAATGCAATGGAATGGAATGGAATGGAATGGAATGGAATGGAATGGAATGGAATGGAATGGGGAAATGAATGGAATGGAATGGGGAATGGAATGGAATGGAATGGAATGGAATGGAATGGAATGGGGAATAGAATGGAATGGAATGGATTGGGGACTGGAATGGAATGGAATGGGGTATGGAATGAGGAATGGAATGGAGTGGAATAGAATGGAATAGGGAATGGAATGGAAGGAATGGAATGGAATGGAATGGGGAATGGAATGGCATGGAATGGGGAATGGAATGGCATGTCATGGAATGGAATGCAATGGAATGGAATGGAATGGAATGGAATAGAATGGAATGCAATGGGGAATGGAATGGAATGGAATGGGGATGAATGGAATAGAAGGGAATGAAAAGGGGAAGGCAATGGAATGGAATGGAATGGGGAATGGAATGGAATGCAATAGAATGGAATGGAATGGAATGGAATGCGGAATGGAATGGAATGGAATGGAATGGGGAATGGAGTGGAATGCAATGGAATGGAATGGAATGGAATGGAATGGAAAGGAATGGAATGGAATGGGGAATGGAACGGAATGGAATGGGGAATGCAATGGATTGGGGAATGGAATGGAATGGAATGGAATGGAATGGGGAATGGAATGCAATGGAATGGAATGGAATGGAATGGAATGGGGAATGGAATGGAAGGAATGGGGAATGGAATGGAATGGGGAATGGAATGGAATGGGGAATGGAATGTAATGGAATGGCGAATGGAACGGAATAGAATGGAATGGAAAGGGGAAGGGAATGGAATGGAAAGGAATGGAATGGGGAATGGAATGGAATGGAATGGAATGGAATGGAATGGAATGGAATGGAATGGAATGGAATGGAATGCAGAATGGAATGGAATGGAATGGAATGGAATGCAATGGGTAATGGAATGGAATGGAATGGAATGGGGATTGGAATGGAAAGGAATGGAATGGAATGGAATGGGGAACGGAACGGAATGGAATGGAATGGAATGGAATGGAATGGAATGGAATGGAATGGAATGGGGAATGTAATGGGGAAAGAATGAAATGGAATGGGGAATGGAATGGAACGTGGAATGGAATGTAATGGGGAATGGAATGGAATGGAATGGGGAATGGACAGAAATGGGGAATGCAATGGAATGGAATGCAAAGGAATGGAGTGGAATGCGGAAGGGAATGGAAAGGGGAATGGAATGGGGAAAGGAATGGAATGGAATGGAATGGGGAATTGAATGGAATGTGGAATGGAATGTAATGGGGAATGGAATGGAATGGAATGGAATAGAGAATGGAATGGAATGGAATGGAATGGAATGGAATGGAAAGGAATGGAATGGAATCGGAAATGGAATGGAATGGAATGGAATGGAATGGAATGGAATGGGGAATGGAATGGAATGAGGAACTGAAATGGAATGGAATGGAATGGAATGGGGAATGGAATGGAATGGAATGGAATGGAATGGAATGGGGAATGGAATGGAATGGAATGGAATGCAATTGGGTATGGAAAAGAATGGAATGGGGAATGGAATGGAATGCAATGGAATGGAACGGAATGGGGAATGGAATGGAATGGAATGGGGAATGGAAAGGAATGGAAGGGAAGAAAATGGAATGGAATGGGGAATGGAATGGAATGGAATGGAATAGAATGAAATGCAATAGAATGGAAATGGAAAGGAATGGAATGGAATGGGGAATGGAATGGAATGGAATGGAATGGGGAATTGAATAGAATCTAATGGAATGGAATGGAATGCAATGGAATGGGGAATGGAATGGGATCGAATGGGGAATGGAATGGAATGGAATGGAATGGAAAGGAATGGAATGGAATCGAATAGCGAATGGAATGGATTGGAAAGGAATGGGGAATGGAATGGAATGGAATGGAATGGGGAATGGAATGGAATGGAATGGAATGGAATGGAATGAGGAATGGAATGGAATGGAATGGAATGGGGAATGGAATGGAATGGAATGGAATGGGGAATGGAATGGAATGGAATGGAATGGGGAATGAAATGGAATGGAATGGAATGGAATCAATGGAATGGGGAATGGTATGGAATGGAATGGAATGGAATGGAATGGGGAATGGAATGGAATGTAATGGGGAATGGAATGGAATGGAATGGAATGGAATGGGGAATGGAATGGAATGGAATGGAATGGAATGGAATGGGGAATGGAATGGAATGGAATGGAATGGAATGGAATGGGGAATGGAATGGAATGGAATGGAATGGGGAATGGAATGGAATGGGGAATGGAATGGAATGGAATGGAATGGGGAATGGAATGGAATGGAATGGAATGGAATGGAATGGAATGGGGAATGGAATGGAATGGAATGGAATGGGGCATGGAATGGAATGGAATGGAATGGGGAATGGAATGGATGGAATGGGGAATGGAATGGAATGGGTAATGGAATGGAATGGGGAATGGAATGTAATGGAATGGTGAATGGAACGGAATAGAATGGAATGGAAAGGGGAAGGGAATCGAATGGAAAGGAATGGAATGGGGAATGGAATGGAATGGAATGGAATGGAATGGAATGGAATGGAATGGAATGGGGAATGGAATGGAATGGAATGGAATGGAATGGAAAGGAATGGAATGGAATGGGGATTGGAATGGAAAGGAATGGAATGGAATGGAATGGGGAACGGAAACGAATGGAATGGAATGGAATGGAATGGAATGGAATGGAATGGAATGGAATGGAATGAGGAATGGAATGGAATGCTATGGAATGGAATGGGGAATGGAATGGAATGGAATGGAATGGGGAATGGAATGGAATGGGGAATGGAATGAAATGGAATGGAATGGAATGCAATAGGGAATGGAATGCACTGTAATGGAAGGTGGAATGGAATGAAATGGAATGAAATGGGGAATGGAATGGAATGGAATGGAATGTAGTGGGGACAGGAATGGAATGGAATGTAGTGGGGAATGAAATGGAATGGAATATAGTGGGGAATGGAATGGAATGGAATGGGGAACGGAATGGAATGGAATGGAATGGGGAATGGAATGGAATGGAATGGAATGGGGAATGGAATGGAATGGAATGGAATGGGGAATGGAATAGAATGGGAATGCAATGGAATGGAATGGAATGGAATGGAATGGAATGGGGAAATGAATGGAATGGAATGGGGAATGGAATGGAATGGAATGGAATGGAATGGAATGGGGAATAGAATGGAATGGAATGGATTGGGGACTGGAATGGAATGGAATGGGGTATGGAATGAGGAATGGAATGGAGTGGAATAGAATGGAATAGGGAATGGAATGGAAGGAATGGAATGGAATGGAATGGGGAATGGAATGGCATGGTATGGGGAATGGAATGGCATGTCATGGAATGGAATGCAATGGAATGGAATGGAATGGAATGGAATTCAATGGTGAATGGAATGGAATGGAATGGGGATGAATGGAATAGAATGGAATGAAAAGGGGAAGGCAATGGAATTTAATGGAATGGGGAATGGAATGGAATGCAATAGAATGGAATGGAATGGAATGGAATGCGGAATGGAATGGAATGGAATGGAATGGAATGGGGAATGGAGTGGAATGCAATGGAATGGAATGGAATGGAAAGGAATGGAATAGAATGCGGAATGGAATGGAATGGAATGGGGAATGGAATGGATTGGGGAATGGAATGGAATGGAATGGAATGGAATGGGGCATGGAATGGAATGGAATGGAATGGGGAATGGAATGAAAGGAATGGGGAATGGAATGGAATGGGGAATGGAATGGAATGGGGAATGGAATGTAATGGAATGGCGAATGGAACGGAATAGAATGGAATGGAAAGGGGAAGGGAATGGAATGGAAAGGAATGGAATGGGGAATGGAATGGAATGGAATGGAATGGAATGGAATGGAATGGAATGCAGAATGGAATGGAATGGAATGGAATGGAATGCAATGGGTAATGGAATGGAATGGAATGGAATGGAATGGGGATTGGAATGGAAAGGAATGGAATGGAATAGAATGGGGAACGGAAAGGAATGGAATGGAATGGAATGGAATGGAATGGAATGGAATGGAATGGGGAATGTAATGGGGAAAGAATGGAATGGAATGGGGAATGGAATGGAATTTGGAATGGAATGTAATGGGGAATGGAATGGAATGGAATGGGGAATGGACAAAAATGGGAATGCAATGGAATGGAATGGAAAGGAATGGAGTGGAATGCGGAAGGGAATGGAAAGGGGAATGGAATGGGGAAAGGAATGGAATGGAATGGAATGGGGAATTGAATGGAAAGTGGAATGGAATGTAATGGTGAATGGAATGGAATGGAATGGAATAGAGAATGGAATGGAATGGAATGGAATGGAATGGAAAGGAATGGAATGGAATCAGAAATGGAATGGAATGGAATGGAATGGAATGGAATGGAATGGAATGGAATGGGGAATGGAATGGAATGAGGAAGTGAAATGGAATGGAATGGAATGGAATGGGGAATGGAATGGAATGGAATGGAATGGAATGGAATGGAATGGGGAATGGAATGGAATGGAATGGAATGCAATTGGGTATGGAAAAGAATGGAATGGGGAATGGAATGGAAAGCAATGGAATGGAACGGAATGGGGAATGGAATGGAATGGAATGGGGAATGGAATGGAATGGAAGGGAAGAAAATGGAATGGAATGGGGAATGGAATGGAATGGAATGGAATAGAATGGAATGCAATAGAATGGAAATGGAAAGGAATGGAATGGAATGGGGAATGGAATGGAATGGAATGGAATGGGGAATTGAATAGAATCTAATGGAATGGAATGGAATGCAATGGAATGGGGAATGGAATGGGATGGAATGGGGAATGGAATGGAATGGAATGGAATGCAAAGGAATGGAATGGAATCGAATAGCGAATGGAATGGATTGGAATGGAATGGGGAATGGAATGGAATGGAATGGAATGGGGAATGGAATGGAATGGAATGGAATGGAATGGGGAAGGGAATGGCATGGGGAATGGAATGGAATATAATGGAATGCAATGGAATGGGGAATGGAATGGAGTGGAATGGGGAATGGAATGGAATGGAATGGAATGGAATGGAATGGAGTGGAATGGAATGGAATGGGGAATGGAATGGAATGGAATGGAATGGGGAATGGAATGGAAGGAATGGGGAATGGAATGGAATGGGGAATGGAATGGAATGGGGAATGGAATGTAATTGAATGGCGAATGGAATGGAATAGAATGGAATGGAAAGGGGAAGGGAATAGAATGGAAAGCAATGGAATGGAATGGAATGGAATGGAATGGAATGGAATGGAATGGAATGCAGAATGGAATGGAATTGAAAGGAATGGAATGGGTAATGGAATGGAATGGAATGGAATGGAAACGAATGGAATGGAATGGGGAATGGAATGGAAAGGAATGGAATGGAATGGAATGGGGAACGGAATAGAATGGAATGGAATGGAATGGAATGGAATGGAATGGAATGGAATGGAATGGAATGGAATGGAATGGGGAATGGAATGGGGAAAGAATGGAATGGAATGGGGAATGGAATGGAATGGAATGGGGAATGGAAAGAAATGGGGAACGGAATGGAATGGAATGGAATGCAAAGGAATGGAGTGGAATGGGGAAGGGAATGGAATGGGGAATGGAATGGGGAAAGGAATGGAATGGAATGGGGAATTGAATGGAATGTGGAATGGAATGTAATGGGGAATAGAATGGAATGGAATGGGGAATGGATTGGAATGGAATGGAATGGAAAGGAATGTAATGGAATCGGGAAGGGAATGGAATGGGGAAGGGAATGGAATGGAATGCGGAATGGAATGGAAATGAGGAATGGAAAGGAATGGAATGGGGAACGGAATGGAAAGGGGATTGGAATGGAATGGGGAATGGAATGCAATGGAACGGGGAATGGAATGGAATGGAATGGGGAATGGAATTGAATGTAATGGGGAATGGAATGGGGAATGGAACGGAATGTAGAATACAACGGAATGCAATGGAATGGAATTGGGAATGGAGTGGAATGGAATGGAATGGGGAATTGAATGGAATGGAATGGAATGGAATGGGGAATGGAGTAGATTGAAATGGAATGGAATGGAATGGAAAGGGGAATGGAAAGGAATGGAATGGAATACGGAATAGAATGGAATGGAATGGAATGGAAAGGATTGGAATGGAATGGGGAATGGAATGGAATGGAATGGAATGGAATGGGGAATGAAATGGAATGGAATGGAATGGAATGGAATGGAATGGAATCGCAAATGGAATGGAATGGAATGGAATGGGGAATGGAATGGAATGAGGAAGTGAAATGGAATGGAGTGGAATGGAATAGGGAATGGAATGGAATGGAATGGAATGGAATGGAATGGAATGGAATGGAATGGGGAATGGAATGGAATGAGGAAGTGAAATGGAATGGAATGGAATGGAATGGGGAATGGAATGGAATGGAATGGAATGGAATGGAATGGGGAATCGAATGGAATGGAATGGAATGGAATGCAATGGGGAATGGAATGGAATGGGGTATGGAATGGAATGCAATGGAATGTAACGGAATGGGGAATGGAATGGAATGGAATGGAATGGAATGGAATGGAATGGAATGGAATGGAATGGGGAATGGAATTGAATGGAATGGGGAATGGAATGAAATGGGGAATGGAACAGAATGTAGATTAGAACGGAATGCAATGGAATGGAATTGGGAATGGAGTGGAATGGAATGGAATGGGGAATGGAATGGAATGGAATGGAATGGGGAATGGAATAGATTGAAATCTAATGGAATGGAATGGAAAGGCGAATGGATAGGAATGGAATGGAATAGGGAATAGAATGGAATGGAATGGAATGGAAAGGAATGGAATGGAATGGGGAATGGAATGGAATGGAATGGAATGGAATGGAATGCGGAATGGAATGGAATGGAATGGAATGGAATGGAATGGAATCGGAAATGGAATGGAATGGAATGGAATGGAATGGAATGGAATGGAATGGAATGGAGTGGAATGGAATGGGGAATGGAATGGAATGGAATGGAATGGGGAATAGAATGGAATCGGGAATGGAAAGGGGAATGGAATGGAATGGGGAATGGAATGGAATAGAATGGAATGGGGAATGGAATGGAATGGGGAATGGAATGGAATGGAAAGGAATGGAATGGAATGGAATGCGGAATGGAATGGAATGGAATGGAATGGAATGGAATGGAATGGAATGGAATGGAATGGGGAATGGAATGGAATGGGCAATGGAATGGAATGGAAGGGAATGGAGAACGGAATGGAATGGGGAATGGAACGAAATGGAGAATGGAATGGAATGGAGAATGGAATGGAATGGGGAATGGAATGGAATGGGGAATGGAATGGAGAATGGAATGGAATGGAAAGGAATGGAATGGAATAGAATGGAGAATGGAATGGAATGCAATGCAGAATGGAATGGAATGGAGAATGGAATGGAATGGAATGGAATGGAGAATCGAATGGAATGGAGAATGGAATGGAATGGAGAATGGAACGGAATGGAGAATGGAATGGAATGGAATGAAATGGAGAATGGAAGGAAACGGAATGGAATGAAATGGAGAATGGAATAGAATGGAATGGAGAATGGAATCGAATGGAATGGAATGGAATGGAATGGAATGGAATGGAATGGAATGGAATGGAATAGAGAATGCAATGGAACAGAATGGAATGGAATGGAATGGAATGGAGAATGGAACGGAATGGAGAATGGAAGGGAATGCAGAATGGAATGGAATGGAATGGAATGGAGAATGGAATGGAATGGAATGGAATGGAATGGAATGGACAATGGAATGGTATGGAATGGAATGGAATGGAATGGAGAATGGATTGGAATGGAATGGAATGGAATGGAACGGAATGGAGAATGGAATGGAATGGAATGGAGAATGGAATGGAATGGAATGGAATGGAGAATGGAATGGAATGCAATGGAATGGAAGGGAGAATGGAATGTATTGGAATGGAATAGAATGGAATGAAATGGAGAATGGAATGGAATGGAATGGAATGGATTGGAATGGAATGGAATGGAGAATGGATTGGAATGGAATGGAATGGAATGGAATGCAGAATGGAATGGAATGGAATGGATTGGAGAATGGAATGGAATGGAATGGAATGGAGAATGGAATGGAATGGAATGGAGAATGGAATGGAATGGAATAGAATGGAATAAAATGGAGAATGGAATTTAATGGAATGGAATGGAATGCAATGGAATGGAGAATGGAATGGAATGGAATGGGGAATGGAGAATGGAATGGAATGGAATGGAATGAAATGGGGAATGGAATGAGGAATGGAATGGAATGGAATGGAATGGAATGGGGAATAGAATGGAACAGAATGGAATGAAATGGAATGGGGAACGGAACGGAAGGGAACGGAACGGAACAGAACGGAACGGAACGGAATGGAATGGAATGGGGAATGGAATGGAATGGAAAGGAATGGGGAATGGAATGGAATGGGGAATGGAATGGGGAATGGAATGGAATGGGGAATGGAATGGAATGGGGAATGGAATGGAATGCAATGCAATGGGGAAGGGAATGGAATGGGGAATGCAATGGAATGGAAAGGAATGGGGAATGGAATGGAATGGGGAATGGAATGGAATGGAGAATGGCACGGAATGGAGAATGGAATGGATTGGGGAATGGAATGGAATGGAGAATGGAATGGAGAATGGAATGGAATGGAAAGGAATGGATTGGAATGGAATGGAGAATGGAATGGAATGCAATGCAGAATGTAATGGAATGGAGAATGGAATGGAATGGAATGGAGAATGGAATGGAATGGAGAATGGAATGGAAAGTAATGGAGAATGTAATGGAATGGAGAATGGAATGGAATGGAGAATAGAATGGAATGGAATGAAATGTAGAATGGAAGGAAATGGAATGGAATGAAATGGAGAATGGAAGGGAATGGAATGGAGAATGGAATGGAATGGAATGGAATGGAATGGAATGCAATGGGGAATGGAATGGAATGGGGAATGGAATGGAATGGGGAATTGAATTGAATGGAATGGAATAGAATGGGGAATGGAATGGAATGGAATGGAATGGGGAATGCAATGGAATGCAATGGAATAAACTGGAATGGAATGGGGAATGGAACGGATAGGGGAATGGAACGGAATGGAGAATGGAACGGAATGCAGAATGGAAAGGAATGGGGAATGGAATGGAATGTGAAAAGGAATGGAGAATGGAATGGAATGGAAAGGATTGGAACAGAATGGAATGGAGAATGGAATGGAATGGAATGGAAAATGGAATGGAATGGAGAATGGAATGGAATTGAATGGAGAACGGAATGTTTGGAGAATGAATGGAATGGAATGAGAATAGAATGGAATGGAATGGAGATGGAATGAATGGAGAATGGAATGGAAAGGAATGGTATGGAATGGAATGGAATGGAATGGAACGGAGAATGGAAAGGAATGGAGAACGGAATAGAATGGAGAATGCAATGGAATGGAAGGAAATAGAGAATGGACGGGAATGGAATGGAATGGAATGCAATGGAATGGAATGGAATGGAATGGAATGGAGATAGGAATGGAATGGAGAATGGAATGGAATGGAAAGAATGGAAAATGGAACGGAATGGAATGGAATGGAGAATGGAATGGAATGGGGAATGGAATGGAATGGAATGGGGAATGGAGAATGGAATGGAATGGAATGGAATGGGGAATGGAATGGAATGGAATGGAATGGCGAATGGAATGGAATGTAATGGAATGCAATGGAATGGAATGGAATGGAATGAGGAATGGAATGGCATGGAATGGGGAATAGAATGGAATGGAAATGGAATGGCGAATGGAATGGAATGGAATGGAATGGAATGGAATGGAATGGAATGAGGAATGGAATGGCATGGCATGGAATGGAATGCAATGGAATGGAATGGAATGGCGAATGGAATGGAATGGAATGGGAATGAATGGAATAGAATGGAATGAAAAGGGGAAGGGAATGGAATGGAATGGAATGGGGAATGGAATGGAATGGAATGTAAGGGAATGGAATGCGGAATGGAATGGAATGGAATGGAATGGAATGGAATGGAATGGGGAAAGGAATGGAATGCAATGGACTGGAATGGAAAGGAATGGAATGGAATGGGGAATGGAATGGAATGGATGGAATGGAATGGAATGGAATGGAATGGAATGGAATGGAATGGAATGGAATGGGGAATGGAATGGATTGGGGAATGGAATTGAATTGCATGGAATGGAATGGAATGGAATGGTGAATGGAAAGCGGAATGGAATGGAATGGAATGGAATGGAATGGAATGGAATGGAATGGGGCATAGAATGGAATGGAATGGAATGTGGAATGGAATGGAATGGAATGGCGAATGGAATGGAATGGGGAATGGAATGGCATGGGGAATGGAATGGAATGGAATGGGGAATGGAAAGGAATAGAATGGAATGGAAAGGCGAAGGGAATGGAATGGAAAGGAATGGAATGGGGAATGGAATGGAATGCAGAGTGGAATGGAATGGAATGGAATGGAATGGAATGGAATGGAATGGAATGAAATGGGGAATGGAATGGAATGGAATGGAATGGGGAATGGAATGGAATGGAATGGAATGGAATGGAATGGAATGGGGAATGGAATGGAACGGGGAATAGAATGGAATGGAATGGAATGGGGAATGGAATGGAATGGAATGCAATGGAATGGAATGGAATGGGGAATGCAATGGAATGGAATGGAATGGAATGGAATGGGTAATGGAATGGAATGGAATGGTGAATGGAATGGAATGGAATGGGGAATGGAATGGAATGGAATGGAATGGAATGGAATGGGGAATGGAATGGAATGGATTGGAATGGAATGGAATGGAATGGAATGGAATGGAATGGAATGGAATGGATGGGGAATGAAATGGAATGGAATGGAATGGTATGGAATGGAATGGAGAATGGAATGGAATGGAATGGAATGGGGAATGGTATGGGGAATGGAATGGGGAATGGAATGGAATCGAATGGGGAATGGAATGGATTCGAATAGAATGGAATGGAATGGAATGGGGAATATAATGGAAAGGAATGGAATGTGAAATGAAATGGAATGGAATGGAATGGGGAATGGAATGGAATGGAATGGAATGGGGAATGGAATGGAATGGAATGGAATGGGGAATGGAATGGAATGGAATGGAATGGAATGGAGTGGAATGGAATGGGGAATGGAATGGAATGGGGAATGGAATGGAATGGAATGGAATGGGGAATGGAATGGAATGGAATGGAATGGAATGGAATGGAATGGAATGGGGAATGGAATGGAACGGGGACTGGAATGGAATGCAATGGAATGGGGAATGGAATGGAATGGAATGGAATGGAATGGAATGGAATGGGGAATGGAATGGAATGGAATGGAATGGAGTGGAATGGAATGGAATGGAATGGGGAATGGAATGGAATGGAATGGAATGGAATGGAATGGAATGGGGAATGGAATGGAATGGAATGGAATTGGGAATGGAATGGAATGGAGTGGAATGGAATGGAATGGAATGGGGAATGGAATGGAATGGAATGGAATGGAATGGAATGGGGAATGGAATGGAATGGAATGGAATTGGGAATGGAATGGAATGGAATGGAATGGAATGGAATGGGGAATGGAATGGAATGGATTGGAATGGAATGGAATGGAATGGATGGGGAATGAAATGGAATGGAATGGAATGGTATGGAATGGAATGGGGAATGGAATGGAATGGAATGGAATGGGGAATAGAATGGGGAATGGAATGGGGAATGGAATGGAATGGAATCGAATGGGGAATGGAATGGATTCGAATAGAATGGAATGGAATGGAATGGGGAATATAATGGAAAGGAATGGAATGGGAAATGAAATGGAATGGAATGGAATGGGGAATGGAATGGAATAGAATGGAATGGGGAATGAAATGGAATGGAATGGGGAATGGAATGGAATGCGGAATGGAATGGAATGGAATGGAATGGAATGGAATGGAATGGGGAATGGAATGGAATGGAATGGAATGGAATGGAATGGAATGGAATGGAATGGAATGGGGAATGGAATGGAATGGAATGGAATGGAATGCAATGGAATGGGGAATGGAATGGAATGGAATGGAATGGAATGGAATGGAATGGGGAATGGATTGGAATTGAATGGAATGGAATGGGGAATGGAATGGAATGTAATGGGGAATGGAAAGGAATGGAATGGGGAATGGAATGGAATGGAAGGGAATGGAATGGGGAATGGAACGAAATCGGGAATGGAACGGAATGGAGAATGGAATGTAATGGAGAATGGAATGGAATGGGGAATGGAATGGACAATGGAATGGAATGGAATGGAATGGATTGGAGTGGAATGGAGAATGGAATGGAATGGAAAGGAATGGAATGGAATGGAAGGGAGAATGGAATGCAATGGAATGGAGAATGGAATGGAATGGAATGGGGAATATAATGGAAAGGAATGGAATGGGAAATGAAATGGAATGGAATGGGGAATGGAATGGAATGGAATGGAATGGAATGGGGAATGAAATGGAATCAATGGAATGGGGAATGGCATGGAATGGAATGGAATGGAATGGAATGAATGGGGAATGGAATGGAATGGAATGGGGAATGGAATGGGGAAAGGAACGGAATGGAATAGGGAATTGAATGGAATGTGGAATGGAATGTAATGGGGAATGGAATGGAATGGAATGGAATAGGGAATGGAATGGAATGGAATGGAATGGAATGGAAAGGAATGGAATGGATTCGGAAATGGAATGGAATGGAATGGAATGGAATGGGGAGTGGAATGGAATGAGGAAGTGAAATGGAATGGAATGGAATGGAATGGGGAATGGAATGGAATGGAATGGAATGGAATGGAATGGGGAATGGAATGGAATGGAATGGAATGCAATTGGGAATGGAAAAGAATGGAATGGGGAATGGAATGGAATGCAATGGAATGGAACGGAATGGGGAATGGAATGGAATGGAATGGGGAATGGAACGGAATGGAAGGGAAGAAAATGGAATGGAATGGGGAATGGAATGGAATGGAATGGAATAGAATGGAATGCAATATAATGGAAATGGAAAGGAATGGAATGGAGTGGGGAATGGAATGGAATGGAATGGAATGTGGAATTGAATAGAATCTAATGGAATGGAATGGAATGCAATGGAATGTGGAATGGAATGGGATGGAATGGGGAATGGAATGGAATGGAATGGAATCGAATGGAATCGAATAGGGAATGGAATGGATTGGAATGGAATGGGGAATGGAATGGGATGGAATGGAATGGGGAATGGAATGGAATGGAATGGAATGGAATGGGGAAGGGAATGGCATGGGGAATGGAATGGAATATAATGGGAATGGAATGGAATGGGGAATGGAATGGAGTGGAATGGGGAATGGAATGGAATGGAATGGAATGGAATGAATGGAATGGGGAATTGAATGGAATGGAATGGAATGGGGAATGAAATGGAATGGAATGGAAGGAATGGGGAATGGAATGGAATGGAATGGAATGGAATGGGGAATGGAATGAATGGAATGGAATGGAATGGAATGGAATGGAATGGGAATGGAACGGAATGGAATGGAATGGAATGGGAATGGAATGGAATGGAATGGGAAATTGAATGGAATGGAATGGAATGGAATGGAATGGAATGGGGAATGGAATGGAATGG
Source organism: Chlorocebus sabaeus (assembly GCF_047675955.1). Classification (NCBI taxonomy): domain Eukaryota; kingdom Metazoa; phylum Chordata; class Mammalia; order Primates; family Cercopithecidae; genus Chlorocebus; species Chlorocebus sabaeus. The sequence goes on along the minus strand of NC_132917.1, from coordinate 96,313,217 downwards.
ATTGGGGAATGGAATGGAATGGAAGGGAATGGAATGGGGAATGGAACGAAATGGGAATGGAACGGAATGGAGAATGGAATGTAATGGAGAATGGAATGGAATGGGGAATGGAATGGACAATGGAATGGAATGGAATGGAATGGATTGGAATGGAATGGAGATTGGAATGGAATGGAAATAATGGAATGGAATGGAAGGGAGAATGGAATGGAATGGAATGGAGAATGGAATGGAATGGAATGGGGAATATTAATGGAAAGGGAATGGAATGGAAATGGAAGGATGGAATGGAGAATGGAATGGAGGAATGGAGATGGAATGGAATGGAATGGGGAATGGAATGGAATGGAATGGAATGGGGGAATGGAATGGAATGGAATGGAATGGAATGGAGGAAGGGAATGGCATTGAGGGAATGGAATGGAATATAATGGAATGGAATGGAATGGAGAATGGAATGGAGTGGAATGGGGAATGGAATGGATGAATGGAATGGAATGGAATGGAATGGGAATGAATGGAATGGAATGGAATGGAATGGAATTGGAATGGAATGGAATGGAATGGATGGAATGAAGGGAATGGAATGGAATGGATGGAATGGGGAAGGAATGGAATGGAATGGAATGGATGGAATGGATGGAATGGAATGGGAATGGAGGAATGGAATGGAATGGAATGGAATGGAATGGATGGAATGGAATGGAATGGAATGGAATGGAAGTGGAATGGAATGGGGAATGGAATGGAATGGTAAGGAATGGAATGGAATGGAATGGAATGGAATGGGAATGGAAGGAATGGTGAATGGAATGGAATGGAATGGAATGTATGGAATGGATGGAGAATGGAATGGAATGGAATGGGAATGAAGGAATGGAATGGAATGGAGGAATGGACGAAATGGAATGGAACTATGAGAATGGAAGGGAATGGGGATGACTGGAATGGAATGGGGAATGGAATGGACAGGATGAATGGAAGGGGAATGGAAGAATGGGGAATGGAACGGAATGGAGATTGGAATTGGAATGGAATGGAATGGAGATTGGAATGGAATGGAAATAAATGGAATGGAATGGAAGGGAGAATGGAATGGAATGGAATGGAGAATGGAATGGAATGGAATGGGGAATATAATGGAAAGGAATGGAATGGGAAATGAAATGGAATGGAATGGAATGGGGAATGGAATGGAATGGAATGGAATGGGGAATGAAATGGAATGGAATGGAATGGAATGGGGAATGGAATGGAATGGAATGGAATGGGGAATGGAATGGAATGGGGAATGGAATGGAATGGAATGGGGAATGGAATGGAATGGAATGGAATGGAATGGAATGGAATGGGGAATGGAATGGAATGGAATGGAATGGAAAGGAATGGAATGGAATGGAATGGAATGGGGAATGGAATGGAATGGAATGGGGAATGGAATGGAATGGAATGGAATGGAATGGAATGGAATGGGGAATGGAATGGAATGGAATGGGGAATGGAATGGAATGGAATGGAATGGGGAATGGAATGGAATGGATTGGAATGGAATGGAATGGAATGGGGAATGGAATGGAATGGAATGGAATGGAATGGGGAATGGAATGGAATGGAATGGAATGGAATGGAATGGGGAATGGATTGGAATTGAATGGAATGGAATGGGGAATGGAATGGAATGTAATGGGGAATGGAATGGAATGGAATGGAATGGAATGGAATGGAATGGAATGGGGAATGGAATGGAATGGAATGGGGAATGGAATGGAATGGAAGGGAATGGAATGGGGAATGGAATGATATGGGGAATGGAACGGAATGGAGAATGGAATGTAATGGAGAATGGAATGGAATGGGGGAATGGAATGGAATGGAATGGGGAATGAAATGGAATGGAATAGAATGGAATGGGGAATGGAATGGAATGGAATGGAATGGAATGGAATGGGGAATGGAATGGAATGGAATGGAATGGAATGGGGAATGGAATGGAATGGAATGGGGAATGGAATGGAATGGAATGGAATGGAATGGAATGGAATGGGGAATGGAATGGAATGGAATGTAAAGGAAAGGAATGGAATGGAATGGAATGGAATGGAATGGGGAATGGAATGGAATGGAATGGGGAATGGAATGGAATGGAATGGAATGGAATGGGGAATGGAATGGAATGGAATGGGAATGGAATGGAATGGAATGGAATGGGGAATGGAATGGAATGGAATGGAATGCAATGGAATCAATTGAATGGGGAATGGCATGGAATGGAATGGAATGGAATGGAATGGAATGAATGGGGAATGTAATGGAATGGAATGGGGAATGGAATGGAATGGAATGGAATGGGGAATTGAATGGAATGGAATGGAATGGAATGGAATGGGGAATGGAATGGAATGGAATGGAATGGAATGGAATGGGGAATGGAATGGAATGCAATGGAATGGGGAATGGAATGGAATGAAATGGAATGGGGAATGGAATGGAATGGAAAGGAATGGAATGGAATGGAATGGAATGGGGAATGGAATGGAATGGAATGGGGAATGGAATGGAATGGAATGGAATGGAATGGAATGGGGAATGGAATGGAATGGAATGGAATGGAATGGGGAATGGAATGGAATGGAATGGAATGCAATGGAATCAATGGAATGGGGAATGGCATGGAATGGAATGGAATGGAATGGAATGGAATGGAATGGAATGGGGAATGGAATGGAATGGAATGGGGAAAGGAATGGAATGGAATGGAATGGGGAATTGAATGGAATGGAATGGAATGGAATGGAATGGAATGGAATGGAATGGGGAATGGAATGGAATGGAATGGAATGGGGAATGGAATGGAATGGAATGGAATGGAATGGAATGGAATGGAATGGAATGGGGAATGGATTGGAATTGAATGGAATGGAATGGGGAATGGAATGGAATGTAATGGGGAATGGAATGGAATGGAATGGAATGGAATGGAATGGAATGGGGAATGGAATGGAATGGAATGGGGAATGGAATGGAATGGAAGGGAATGGAATGGGGAATGGAACGAAATGGGGAATGGAACGGAATGGAGAATGGAATGTAATGGAGAATGGAATGGAATGGGGAATGGAATGGACAATGGAATGGAATGGAATGGATTGGATTGGAATGGAATGGAGAATGGAATGGAATGGAAAGGAATGGAAAGGAATGGAAGGGAGAATGGAATGGAATGGAATGGAGAATGGAATGGAATGGAATGGGGAATATAATGGAAAGGAATGGAATGGGAAATGAAATGGAATGGAATGGAATGGGGAATGGAATGGAATGGAATGGAATGGGGAATGAAATGGAATGGAATGGAATGGAATGGGGAATGGAATGGAATGGAATGGAATGGAATGGAATGGGGAATGGAATGGAATGGAATGGAATGGGGAATGGAATGGAATGGGGAATGGAATGGAATGGAATGGAATGGAATGGGGAACGGAATGGAATGGAATGGAATTGGGAATGGAATGGAAAGGAATGGAATGGAATGGAATGGAATGGAATGGAATGGGGAATGGAATGGAATGGATTGGAATGGAATGGAATGGAATGGAATGGAATGGATGGGGAATGAAATGGAATGGAATGGAATGGTATGGAATGGAATGGGGAATGGAATGGAATGGAATTGAATGGGGAATGGAATGGGGAATGGAATGGGGAAAGGAATGTAATGGAATGGAATGGAATGGGGAATGGGGAATGGAATGGATTCGAATGGAATGGAATGGAATGGAATGGGGAATATAATGGAAAGGAATGGAATGGGAAATGAAATGGATGGAATGGATTGGGGAATGGAATGGAATGGAATGGAATGGGGAATGAAATGGAATGGAATGGAATGGAATGGGGAATGGAATGGAATGGAATGGAATGGGGAATGGAATGGAATGGAATGCAATGGAATGGAATGGGGAATGGAATGCAATGGAATGGAATGGAACGGAATGGAATGGGGAATGGAATGGAATGGAATGGAATGGAATGGGGAATGGATTGGAATGGAATGGAATGGAATGGGGAATGGAATGGAATGGAATGGGGAATGGAATGGAATGGAAGGGAATGGAATGGGGAATGGAATGGAATGGAATGGGGAATGGAATGGAATGGAAGGGAATGGAATGGGGAATGGAACGAAATGGGGAATGGAACGGAATGGAGAATGGAATGTAATGGAGAATTGAATGGAATGGGGAATGGAATGGACAATGGAATGGAATGGAATGGAATGGAATGGAATGGAATGGAGAATGGAATGGAATGGAAAGGAATGGAATGGAATGGAAGGGAGAATGGAATGGAATGGAATGGAGAATGGAATGGAATGGAATGGGGAATATAATGGAAAGGAATGGAATGGGAAATGTAATGGAATGGAATGGAATGGGGAACGGAATGGATTGGAATGGAATGGGGAATGAAATGGAATGGAATGGAATGGAATGGGGAACGGAATGGAATGGAATGGAATGGAATGGAATGGAATGGAATGGAATGGAATGGAATGGAATGGGGAATGGAATGGAATGGAATGGAATGGAATGGGGAATGGAATGGAATGGAATGGAATGGGGAATGGAATGGAATGGTATGGAATGGAATGGGGAATGGAATGGAATGGAATGGAATGGAATGGAATGGGGAATGGAATGGAATGGAATGGAATGGAATGGAATGGAATGGAATGGAATGGAATGGAATGTGGAATGGAATGGAATGGAATGGAATGGAATGGAATGGGGAATGGAATGGAATGGAATGGAATGGAATGGAATGCAATCAATGGAATGGGGAATGGAATGGAATGGAATGGAATGGAATGGAATGGGGAATGGAATGGAATGGAATGGTGAATGGATTGGAATGGAATGGAATGGGGAATGCAATGGAATGGAATGGAATGGAATGGAATGGGGAATGGAATGGAATGGAATGGAATGGAATGGGGAATGGAATGGAATGGAATGGAATGGGGAATGGAATGGAATGGGGAATGGAATGGAATGGAATGGAATGGGGAATGGAATGCAATGGAATGGAATGGAATGGAATGGAATGGGGAATGGAATGGAATGGAATGGAATGGGGCATGGAATGGAATGGAATGTAGTGGGGAATGGAATGGATGGAATGGGGAATGGAATGGAATGGGGAATGGAATGGAATGGGGAATGGAATGTAATGGAATGGGGAATGGAACGGAATAGAATGGAATGGAAAGGGGAAGGGAATGGAATGGAAAGGAATGGAATGGGGAATGGAATGGAATGGAATGGAATGGGTAATGGAATGGAATGGAATGGAATGGAAAGGAATGGAATGCAATGGGGATTGGAATGGAAAGGAATGGAATGGAATGGAATGGGGAACGGAAAGGAATGGAATGGAATGGAATGGAATGGAAGGCGGAATGTAATGGGGAAAGAATGGAATGGAATGGGGAATGGAATGGAATGTGGAATGGAATGTAATGGGTAATGGAATGGAATGGAATGGGGAATGGACAGAAATGGGGAATGGAATGGAATGGAATGGAAAGGAATGGCGTGGAATGCGGAAGGGAATGGAATGGGGAATGGAATGGGGAAAGGAACGGAATGGAATGGGGAATTGAATGGAATGTGGAATGGAATGTAATGGGGAATGGAATGGAATGGAATAGGGAATGGAATGGAATGGAATGGAAAGGAATGGAATGGAATCGGAAATGGAATGGAATGGAATGGAATGGAATGGAATGCGGAGTGGAATGGAATGAGGAAGTGAAATGGAATGGAATGGAATGGAATGGGGAATGGAATGGAATGAGGAAGTGAAATGGAATGGAATGGAATGGAATGGAATGGAATGGAATGGAATGGAATGGGGAATGGAATGGAATGGAATGGAATGCAACTGGGAATGGAAAAGAATGGAATGGGGAATGGAATGGAATGCAAAGGAATGGAACGGAATGGGGAATGGAATGGAATGGAATGGGGAATGGAACGGAATGGAAGGGAAGAAAATGGAATGGAATGGGGAATGGAATGGAATGGAATGGAATAGAATGGAATGCAATATAATGGAAATGGAAAAGAATGGAATGGAGTGGGGAATGGAATGGAATGGAATGGAATGTGGAATTGAATAGAGTCTAATGGAATGGAATGGAATGCAATGGAATGGGGAATGGAATGGGATGGAATGGGGAATGGAATGGAATGGAATGGAATCGAATGGAATCGAATAGGGAATGGAATGGATTGGAATGGAATGGGGAATGGAATGGAATGGAATGGAATGGGGAATGGAATGGAATGGAATGGAATGGAATGGGGAAGGGAATGGCATGGGGAATGGAATGGAATATAATGGAATGGAATGGAATGGGGAATGGAATGGAGTGGAATGGGGAATGGAATGGAATGGAATGGAATGGAATGGAATGGAATGGGGAATGGAATGGAATGGAATGGAATGGGGAATGGAATGGAAGGAATGGGGAATGGAATGGAATGGGGAATGGAATGGAATGGGGAATGGAATGTAATTGAATGGCGAATGGAATGGAATAGAATGGAATGGAAAGGGGAAGGGAATAGAATGGAAAGCAATGGAATGGGGAATGGAATGGAATGGAATGGAATGGAATGGAATGGAATGGAATGGAATACAGAATGGAATGGAATGGAACGGAATGGAATGGGGAATGGAATGGAATGGAATGGAAAGGAATGGAATGGAATGGGGAATGGAATGGAAAGGAATGGAATGGAATGGAATGGGGAACGGAATAGAATGGAATGGAATGGAATGGAATGGAATGGAATGGGGAATGGAATGGGGAAAGAATGGAATGGAATGGGGAATGGAATGTAATGTGGAATGGAATGGAATGGGGAATGGAATGGAATGGAATGGGGAATGGAAAGAAATGGGGAACGGAATGGAATGGAATGGAATGGAAAGGAATGGAGTGGAATGGGGAAGGGAATGGAATGGGGAATGGAATGGGGAAAGGAATGGAATGGAATGGGGAATTGAATGGAATGTGGAATGGAATGTAATGGGGAATGTAATGGAATGGAATGGGGAATGGAATGGAATGGAATGGAATGGAAAGGAATGGAGTGGAATCGGGAAGGGAATGGAATGGGGAAGGGAATGGAATGGAATGCGGAATGGAATGGAAATGAGGAATGGAAAGGAATGGAATGGGGAACGGAATGGAAAGGGGATTGGAATGGAATGGGGAATGGAATGCAATGGAACGGGGAATGGAATGGAATGGAATGGGGAATGGAATTGAATGGAATGGGGAATGGAATGGAATGGGGAATGGAACGGAATGTAGAATACAACGGAATGCAATGGAATGGAATTGGGAATGGAGTGGAATGGAATGGAATGGGGAACGGAATGGAATGGAATGGAATGGAATGGGGAATGGAATAGATTGAAATGGAATGGAATGGAATGGAAAGGGGAATGGAAAGGAATGGAATGGAATAGGGAATAGAATGGAATGGAATGGAATGGAATGGAAAGGAATGGAATGGAATGGGGAATGGAATGGAATGGAATGGAATGGAATGGGGAAGGGAATGGCATGGGGAATGGAATGGAATATAATGGAATGGAATGGAATGGGGAATGGAATGGAGTGGAATTGGGAATGGAATGGAATGGAATGGAATGGAATGAAATGGAATGGAATTCGGAATGGAATGGAATGGAATGGAATGGGGAATGGAATGGAAGGAATGGGGAATGGAATGGAATGGGGAATGGAATGGAATGGGGAATGGAATGTAATTGAATGGCGAATGGAATGGAATAGAATGGAATGGAAAGGGGAAGGGAATAGAATGGAAAGCAATGGAATGGGGAAAGGAATGGAATGGAATGGAATGGAATGGAATGGAATGGAATGGAATGGAATGGAATACAGAATGGAATGGAATGGAATAGAATGGAATGGGGAATGGAATGGAATGGAATGGAAAGGAATGGAATGGAATGGGGAATGGAATGGAAAGGAATGGAATGGAATGGAATGGGGAACGGAATAGAATGGAATGGAATGGAATGGAATGGAATGGGGAATGGAATGGGGAAAGAATGGAATGGAATGGGGAATGGAATGTAATGTGGAATGGAATGTAATGGGGAATGGAATGGAATGGAATGGGGAATGGAAAGAAATGGGTAACGGAATGGAATGGAATGGAATGGAAAGGAATGGAGTGGAATGGGGAAGGGAATGGAATGGGGAATGGAATGGGGAAAGGAATGGAATGGAATGGGGAATTGAATGGAATGTGGAATGGAATGTAATGGGGAATGGAATGGAATGGAATGGGGAATGGAATGGAATGCAATGGAATGGAAAGGAATGGAGTGGAATCGGGAAGGGAATGGAATGGGGAAGGGAATGGAATGGAATGCGGAATGGAATGGAAATGCGGAATGGAAAGGAATGGAATGGGGAACGGAATGGAAAGGGGATTGGAATGGAATGGGGAATGGAATGCAATGGAACGGGGAATGGAATGGAATGGAATGGGGAATGGAATTGAATTGAATGGGGAATGGAATGGAATGGGGAATGGAACGGAATGTAGAATACAACGGAATGCAATGGAATGGAATTGGGAATGGAGTGGAATGGAATGGAATGGGGAACGGAATGGAATGGAATGGAATGGAATGGGGAATGGAATAGATTGAAATGGAATGGAATGGAATGGAAAGGGGAATGGAAAGGAATGGAATGGAATAGGGAATAGAATGGAATGGAATGGAATGGAAAGGAATGGAATGGAATGGGGAATGGAATGGAATGGAATGGAATGGGGAATGGAATGGAATGAGGAAGTGAAATGGAATGGAATGGAATGGAATAGGGAATGGAATGGAATGAGGAAGTGAAATGGAATGGAATGGAATGGAATGGGGAATGGAATGGAATGGAATGGAATGGAATGGAATGGGGAATGGAATGGAATGGAATGCAATGGGGAATGGAATGGAATGGGGTATGGAATGGAATGCAATGGAATGTAACGGAATGGGGAATGGAATGGAATGGAATGGAATGGAATGGAATGGAATGGGGAATGGAATTGAATGGAATGGGGAATGGAATGGAATGGGGAATGGAACGGAATGTAGAATAGAACGGAATGTAATGGAATGGAATTGGAAATGGAGTGGAATGGAATGGAATGGGGAATGGAATGGAATGGAATGGAATGGAATGGGGAATGGAATAGATTGAAATGGAATGGAATGGAATGGAAAGGGGAATGGAAAGGAATGGAATGGAATAGGGAATAGAATGGAATGGAATGGAATGGAATGGAATGGAATGGAATGGAATGGAAAGGAATGGAATGGAATGGGGAATGGAATGGAATGGAATGGAATGGAATGGAATGGAATGGAATGGAGTGGAATGGAATGGGGAATGGAATGGAATGGAATGGAATGGAATGGGGAATAGAATGGAATGGGGAATGGAAAGGGGAATGGAATGGAATGGGGAATGGAATGGAATGGGGAATGGAATGGAATAGAATGGAATGGGGAATGGAATGGAATGGGGAATGGAATGGAATGGAATGGAATGGAATGGAATGGAATGCGGAATGGAATGGAATGGAATGGAATGGAATGGAATGGAATGGAATGGAATGGAATGGGGAATGGAATCGAATGGGTAATGGAATGGAATGGAAGGGAATGGAGAACGGAATGGGATGGGGAATGGAACGAAATGGAGAATGGAACGGAATGGAGAATGGAATGGAATGGGGAATGGAATGGAATGGGGAATGGAATGGAGAATGAAATGGAATGGAAAGGAATGGAAAGGAATGGAATGGAGAATGGAATGGAATGCAATGCAGAATGGAATGGAATGGAGAATGGAATGGAATGGAATGGAGAATCGAATGGAATGGAGAATGGAATGGAATGGAGAATGGAACGGAATGGAGAATGGAATGGAATGGAATGAAATGGAGAATGGAAGGAAATGGAATGGAATGAAATGGAGAATGGAAGAGAATGGAATGGAGAATGGATTCGAATGGAATGGAATGGAATGGAATGGAATGGAATGGAATGGAATGGAATGGAATGGAATAGAGAATGCAATGGAACAGAATGGAATGGAATGGAATGGAATGGAGAATGGAACGGAATGGAGAATGGAAGGGAATGCAGAATGGAATGGAATGGAATGGAATGGAATGGAATGGAATGGAGAATGGAATGGAATGGAATGGAATGGAATGGAGAATGGAATGGAATGGAATGGAATGGAATGGAATGGAATGGAATGGAATGGACAATGGAATGGAATGGAATGGAATGGAGAATGGATTGGAATGGAATGGAATGGAATGGAATGGAATGGAATGGAGAATGGAATGGAATGGAATGGAGAATGGAATGGAATGGAATGGAATGGAGAATGGAATGGAATGGAATGGAATGGAGAATGGAATGGAATGCAATGGAATGGAAGGGAGAATGGAATGTATTGGAATGGAATAGAATGGAATGACATGGAGAATGGAATGGAATGGAATGGAATGGAGAATGGATTGGAATGGAATGGGATGGAATGGAATGCAGAATGCAATGGAATGGAATGGAATGGAGAATGGAATGGAATGGAATGGAATGGAGAATGGAATGGAATGGAATGGAGAAAGGAATGGAATGGAATAGAATGGAATAAAATGGAGAATGGAATGTAATGGAATGGAATGGAATGCAATGGAATGGAGAATGGAATGGAATGGAATGGGGAATGGAGAATGGAATGGAATGGAATGGAATTGAATGGAATGGAATGAAATGGGGAATGGAATGCGGAATGGAATGGAATGGAATGGAATGGAATGGAATGGAATGGAATGGGGAATAGAATGGAACGGAACGGAATGAAATGGAATGGGGAACGGAACGGAAGGGAACGGAACGGAACAGAACGGAACGGAACGGAATGGAATGGAATGGGAAATGGAATGGAATGGAAAGGAATGGGGAATGGAATGGAATGGGGAATGGAATGGGGAATGGAATGGAATGGGGAATGGAATGGAATGGGGAATGGAATGGAATGCAATGGAATGGGGAAGGGAATGGAATGGGGAATGGAATGGAATGGAATGGAATGGGGAATGGAATGGAATGGAGAATGGAACGGAATGGAGAATGGAATGGATTGGGGAATGGAATGGAATGGAGAATGGAATGGAGAATGGAATGGAATGGAAAGGAATGGATTGGAATGGAATGGAGAATGGAATGGAATGCAATGCAGAATGTAATGGAATGGAGAATGGAATGGAATGGAATGGAGAATGGAATGGATTGGAGAATGGAATGGAAAGTAATGGAGAATGTAATGGAATGGAGAATGGAATGGAATGGAGAATAGAATGGAATGGAATGAAATGTAGAATGGAAGGAAATGGAATGGAATGAAATGGGGAATGGAAGGGAATGGAATGGAGAATGGAATGGAATGGAATGGAATGGAATGGAATGGAATGGAATGGAATGGAATGCAATGGGGAATGGAATGGAATGGGGAATTGAATGGAATGGGGAATGGAATGGAATGGGGAATTGAATTGAATGGAATGGAATGGAATGGGGAATGGAATGGAATGGAATGGAATGGGGAATGCAATGGAATGCAATGGAATAAACTGGAATGGAATGGGGAATGGAACGGATAGGGGAATAGAACAGAATGGAGAATGGAACGGAATGTAGAATGGAAAGGAATGGGGAATGGAATGGAATGTGAAAAGGAATGGAGAATGGAATGGAATGGAAAGGATTGGAACGGAATGGAATGGAGAATGGAATGGAATGGAATGGAAAATGCAATGGAATGGAGAATGGAATGGAATTGAATGGAGAATGGAATGTTTGGAGAATGGAATGGAATGGAATGAGAATAGAATGGAATGGAATGGAGATGGAATGAATGGAGAATGGAATGGAAAGGAATGGTATGGAATGGAATGGAATGGAATGGAATGGAGAATGGAATGGAATGGAGAACTGAATAGAATGGAGAATGCAATGGAATGGAAGGAAATGGAGAATGGAAGGGAATGGAATGGAATGGAATGGAATGGAATGGAATGGAATGGAATGGAATGGAGATAGGAATGGAATGGAGAATGGAATGGAATGGAAAGAATGGAAAATGGAACGGAATGTAATGGAATGGGGAATGGAATGGAATGGGGAATGGAATGGAATGGAATGGGGAATGGAGAATGGAATGGAATGGAATGGAATGGAATGGGGAATGGAATGGAATGGAATGGAATGGCGAATGGAATGGAATGCAATGGAATGGAATGAGGAATGGAATGGCACGCAATGGGGAATGGAATGGAATGGAAATGGAATGGCGAATGGAATGGAATGGAATGGAATGGAATGAGGAATGGAATGGCATGGCATGGAATGGAATGCAATGGAATGGAATGGAATGGCGAATGGAATGGAATGGAATGGGAATGAATGGAATAGAATGGAATGAAAAGGGGAAGGGAATGGAATGGAATGGAATGGGGAATGGAATGGAATGGAATCTAATGGAATGGAATGCGGAATGGAATGGAATGGAATGGCATGGAATGGAATGGAATGGAATGGAATGGGGAATGGAATGGAATGCAATGGACTGGAATGGAAAGGAATGGAATGGAATGGGGAATGGAATGGAATGGAATGGGGAATGGAATGGAATGGAATGGAATGGAATGGAATGGAATGGAATGGAATGGGGAATGGAATGGATTGGGGAATGGAATTGAATTGAATGGAATGGAATGGAATGGAATGGTGAATGGAATGGGGAATGGAATGGAATTGAATGGAATGGAATGGAATGGAATGGGGCATAGAATGGAATGGAATGGAATGGGGAATGGAATGGAATGGAATGGCGAATGGAATGGAATGGGGAATGGAATGGAATGGGGAATGGAATGGAATGGAATGGGGAATGGAATGGAATAGAATGGAATGGAAAGGCGAAGGGAATGGAATGGAAAGGAATGGAATGGGGAATGGAATGGAATGCAGAGTGGAATGGAATGGAATGGAATGGAATGGAATGGAATGAAATGGGGAATGGAATGGAATGGAATGGAATGGAATGGAATGGAATGGGGAATGGAATGGAATGGAATGGAATGGAATGGAATGGAATGGGGAATGGAATGGAACGGGGAATAGAATGGAATGGAATGGAATGGGGAATGGAATGGAATGGAATGGAATGGAATGGAATGGAATGGGGAATGGAATGGAACGGGGAATAGAATGGAATGGAATGGAATGGGGAATGCAATGGAATGGAATGGAATGGAATGGAATGGAATGGAATGGAATGGAATGGAATGGGTAATGGAATGGAATTGAATGGAATGGGGAATGGAATGGAATGGAATGGAATGGAATGGAATGGGGAATGGAATGGAATGGATTGGAATGGAATGGAATGGAATGGAATGGAATGGAATGGATGGGGAATGAAATGGAATGGGGAATGGAATGTAATGGAATGGGGAATGAAACGGAATAGAATGGAATGGAAAGGGGAAAGGAATGGAATGGAAAGGAATGGAATGGGGAATGGAATGGAATGTATGGAATGGAATGGAATGGAATGGAATGGAATGGAATGCAGAATGGAATGGAATGGAATGGAATGGAATGGGGAATGGAATGGAATGGAATGGAATGGCGAATGGAATGGAATGCAATGGAATGGAATGAGGAATGGAATGGCACGCAATGGGGAATGGAATGGAATGGAAATGGAATGGCGAATGGAATGGAATGGAATGGAATGGAATGAGGAATGGAATGGCATGGCATGGAATGGAATGCAATGGAATGGAATGGAATGGCGAATGGAATGGAATGGAATGGGAATGAATGGAATAGAATGGAATGAAAAGGGGAAGGGAATGGAATGGAATGGAATGGGGAATGGAATGGAATGGAATCTAATGGAATGGAATGCGGAATGGAATGGAATGGAATGGCATGGAATGGAATGGAATGGAATGGAATGGGGAATGGAATGGAATGCAATGGACTGGAATGGAAAGGAATGGAATGGAATGGGGAATGGAATGGAATGGAATGGAATGGAATGGGGAATGGAATGGAATGGAATGGAATGGAATGGAATGGAATGGAATGGAATGGAATGGGGAATGGAATGGATTGGGGAATGGAATTGAATGGAATGGAATGGAATGGAATGGAATGGTGAATGGAATGGGGAATGGAATGGAATTGAATGGAATGGAATGGAATGGGGCATAGAATGGAATGGAATGGAATGGGGAATCGAATGGAATGGAATGGCGAATGGAATGGAATGGGGAATGGAATGGAATGGGGAATGGAATGGAATGGAATGGGGAATGGAATGGAATAGAATGGAATGGAAAGGCGAAGGGAATGGAATGGAAAGGAATGGAATGGGGAATGGAATGGAATGCAGAGTGGAATGGAATGGAATGGAATGGAATGGAATGGAATGAAATGGGGAATGGAATGGAATGGAATGGAATGGAATGGAATGGAATGGAATGGAATGGGGAATGGAATGGAATGGAATGGAATGGAATGGAATGGGGAATGGAATGGAACGGGGAATAGAATGGAATGGAATGGAATGGGGAATGGAATGGAATGGAATGGAATGGGGAATGGAATGGAATGGAATGGAATGGAATGGAATGGAATGGAATGGAATGGAATGGAATGGGGAATGCAATGGAATGGAATGGAATGGAATGGAATGGGTAATGGAATGGAATGGAATGGAATGGGGAATGGAATGGAATGGAATGGAATGGAATGGAATGGAATGGAATGGAATGGGGAATGGAATGGAATGGATTGGAATGGAATGGAATGGAATGGAATGGAATGGAATGGATGGGGAATGAAATGGAATGGAATGGAATGGTATGGAATGGAATGGAATGGAATGGAATGGAATGGAATGGAATGGGGAATGGAATGGGGAATGGAATGGGGAATGGAATGGAATGGAATCGAATGGGGAATGGAATGGATTCGAATAGAATGGAATGGAATGGAATGGGGAATATAATGGAAAGGAATGGAATGGGAAATGAAATGGAATGGAATGGAATGGGGAATGGAATGGAATGGAATGGAATGGGGAATGAAATGGAATGGAATGGAATGGAATGGGGAATGGAATGGAATGGAATGGAATGGGGAATGGAATGGAATGGAATGGAATGGGGAATGGAATGGAATGGAATGGAATGGAATGGAATGGAATGGAATGGAATGGAATGGGGAATGGAATGGAATGGAATGGAATGGGGAATGGAATGGAATGGAATGAGGAATGGAATGGAATGGGGAATGGAATGGAATGGAATGGAATGGAATGGAATGGAATGGAATGGGGAATGGAATGGAATGGAATGGGGAATGGAATGGAATGGAATGGAATGGGGAATGGAATGGAATGGAATGGGGAATGGAATGGAATGGAATGGAATGGAATGGAATGGAATGGGGAATGGAATGGAATGGAATGGAATGGGGAATGGAATGGAATGGAATGGAATGGGGAATGGAATGGAATGGAATGGAATGGAATGGAATGGGGAATGGAATGGGGAATGGAATGGAATGGAATGGAATGGAATGGAATGGAATGGGGAATGGAATGGAATGGAATGGGGAATGGAATGGAATGGAATGGAATGGAATGGAATGGAATGGAATGGAATGGAATGGAATGGAATGGGGAATGGAATGGGGAATGGAATGGAATGGGGAATGGAATGGAATGGAATGGGGAATTGAATGGGGAATGGAATGGAATGGAATGGAATGGAATGGAATGGAATGGAATGGAATTCCTGGGGGGAAGTCTATAAATGGCCGCTCTGAGTGTGTCTGTCTTATGTGGTTCAGATAAGGACTGAAATATGCCCTGGTCTCCTGCAGTACCCTCAGACTTATTAGGGTGGGAAAAAAATCGCACCGTGGTGAATTTGAGATCAGACCTGTTCTCTGTTCTTGAACCCTGTTTTTTTTTGTTTAAAATGTTTATCAATACGTGCACAGCCAAACATAGACCCTCATCAGTAATTCTAATTTTGCCCTTTGCCTTGTGATCTTTATTGGCCTCAGAAGCATGTGAACTTTGTTCTCCCTTTTTGCCCTTTGAAGCATGTGATCTTTGTGCCCTACTCCCTGTTCGTACACCCCCTCCCCTTTTCAAATCCCTAATAAAAACTTGCTGGTTTTGCGGCTCAGGAGGCATCATGGACCTACCGATACGTGATGTCACCCCCGGCAGCCGAGCTGTAAAAGTCCTCTCTTTGTACTCTTTCTCTTTATTTCTCAGACTGGCTGACACTTAGTTGAAATATTGGGGACTGATTCCCCCGATACCATGGCAACATCAGGAAGTTACCTACATGGTCCAAAAAAGGGAGGAACCCTCAGCTCCAGGAATTGCCCACCCCTTTCTAAGAAAATTCATGAATAATTCAGTCCTTGTTTAGCATATAATCAAGAAATAACCATAAAATGGGCAACCAGCAGCTCAGGGCTGCTCTGCCTATGGAGTAGCCATTATTTTATTCCTTTACTTTCTTAATAAACTTGTTCTCACTTTACTCTATGGACTCACCTTGAATTCTTTCTTGCACAAGATCCAAGAATCCTCTCTTGGGGTCTGGATCAGGACCCCTTTCCAGTAACAGTTTCAGGATGAAATTGTTTCAAGGTGTTAAGATTATCATAAGGAGCATGCAAACTCACATGCACAGTTCACAATAGGGTTTGCACTATGAGAATCTAATGGCCACAGCCAGGGGGTTGGGGACCCCTGTTATATAGGAACCACTGGATTCTATGTTTGTACTTCCCTCTCCCATAAGTGCCAAAGACGATCTTTCCAATAAGAAAGGGCTTCATGTTGAAAAGGGCTGGTGGGACAAACTCTTCTGTCATTTGCTACCAGTGGGTTGGTGAAGATTTAATGCAAATGCATCTCCCCTGTGATATCCAAATCATTCACCATAGAGTGTGCTATTGGTTGGCAAATCAGAAACCTTGGTTTCAATGGCCCTGATTGTGGTGCTACCACACCTCTGCCAATAACCCCAGTGAAATTCAGGGGCCTGAGCCGGGTGAGGTGGTTATGCCTGTAATCCTAGCACTTTGGGAGGCAGAGGCAGGCAGATCACTTGAGGTCAGGAATACAAGACCAGTCTGGCCAACATGACAAAACTCCATCTCTACTAAAAATAACAAAAATTAGTAGTGTGCAACGGGCGTGATGGCTCACGCCTGTAATCCCAGCACTTTGGGGGGCTGAGGCAGGTAGATCATGAGGTCAGGAGATCGAGACCATCCTGGCTAACACAGTGAGACCCTGTCTCTACTAAAAATACAAAAAAACTTAGCCAGGCCTGGTAGCCAGCACCTGTAGTCCCGGCTACTCAGGAGGCTGAGGCAGGAGAATGGAGTGAACCCAGGAGGCAGAACTTGCAGTGAGCCGAGATCACACCACTGCACTCCAGCCTGGGCGACAGAGCGAGACTGTCTCAAAATAAATTAATTAACTAATTTTAAAAAATTATCAGTGTGTGGTGGTGCTCGCCTATAATCTCAGCTACTCAGGAGACTGAGGTGCAAGAATTGCTTGAACCCAGGAGGTGGAGGTTGCAGTGAGTTGAGATTGCACTACTACACTCCAGTCTGGGCAACAGAGAGACTGTTTCAAAAAATAATAATAAAAGTAAATAAATAAATAGAGGGGCCTGATAACAAGTTTCTTAGAACTATGTGGATTATTTGAGTGAACTCACAATGCTCCATCACTTTGAAAAGGAAGGAAAGACGGCTGTCTATTTGCTCTCTCCCAACAAAATGGAGGCCCAGAGCCTCATGGGGCTCTTTGGGCACTAGAGACAGTATCTGCTTCATTTGGGCATTCTACTTGGCTAACTCATAAATGAGGATCATTTAAGTGGGCTGCAAATTGATAGGCTTCACTGGAAGCTGTTCAGCTGTAGCATGCTTGCTACTTAGAGGGTTCCACACCCCTAATTACCACTTTAATCCAAAAGCGTCTGTGACTGATGATTTTGTCGATGATAGTCTCTAGTGAAGGGAGGCAGCCTTTACCTGGAAGTACCCCTTGGGTTTTGGACTCATTGTCTCTCTGGCATGGCTACCAGGGGCATCCCTTTTCAAAAGCAGCTTTTATTTTCATTTTTATTTTAGATTCAGGGGATACTTGTGCAGGTTTGTTACATGGGTATATTGTGGGACGCTGAGGTTTTGGCTCCTAATGATCCTGTTGCCCAAGTAGTAAACATAATACCAGATAGATAGTTTTCCGACCCTTCCCTTCCTCCCTCTCCACTTTTGGAATCCCCAGTGTCTATTGTTCCCATCTTTGTGTCTGTGTGTACCCAATGTTTAGCTTTGACTTGTAAGTGAGAATCTGCAGTATTTGGCTTTATGTTTCTGCATTAATTCACTTACAATAATGGCCTTCAGCTGCATACATGTTACTGGAAAGGACATTATTTCTTTTTCCCTTTTTTTTTTTTTTTTTTTTTCCTGAGGCAGGGTATGGCTCTGCCGCCCAGGCTGAAGTACAGTGGCATGATCTCAGCTCATTGCAACCTCTGCCTCCTGGGCTCAAGCCATCCCCCCACCTCAGCCTCCCAAGTACCTGGGACTACAGAGGCATGCCACCACACCCAGCTAATTTTTGTATTTTTTGTAGAGATGGTGTTTTCCCATGTTGTCCAGGTTGGTCTCAAACTCCTGTGCTCAATCCACCCGCCTAGGCCTCCCAATGTGCTGGGATTACAGGTGTGAGCCATCACACCTGGCCGTGATTTCATTTTTTTCATGGCTACATAGTATTCCCTGGTATATAGGTATCACATTTTCTTTATCCAATCCACCACTGATGGGCAGCTAGGTTGATGCTCTGTCTTTGCTATTATAAATAAATAGTGCTGCAATAAACATATAAATGCAGGTGTCTTTTTTGTAGAATGATTTGTTTCCCTTTGGATTCTTTGAGAAATCTCCAAACTGTTTTCCATAGGGTCTGAATTAATTTGCATTCCCACCTTTCCCCGGCAAAAAATTAGCCGGGCGTGGTAGCGAGCGCCTGTAATCCCACTGAGAGGCTGAGGCAGGAGAACTGCTTGAACCTGGGAGGTGGAGGTTGCA
Source organism: Chlorocebus sabaeus (assembly GCF_047675955.1). Lineage (NCBI taxonomy): Eukaryota > Metazoa > Chordata > Mammalia > Primates > Cercopithecidae > Chlorocebus > Chlorocebus sabaeus. Next base: position 96,293,864 of record NC_132917.1, on the reverse strand, counting down.
GTGAGCTGAGATCCCACCTCTGCACTCCAGCCTGGGCGACAGAGCAAGACTCTGTCTCGAAAAAAAAAATTCGTGGCTCTCTTGGGAAAATTTTGCCCTGACTCAGCCATGTGAGCCATTTTACTAGCTCAATGGGGCCCTCACTTCACAAAGATTCTCTTAAATCTTGGGTTTGGTGTGGCTAGGTTGAATCTGAATGGTTTCCACCGGACTGCAGCAGCTTTTCAACTTCAGTGCCAGCTTTGCAGAACTAAAAACAGATGTAGTACCTCTACTCAAAGAACAGAACTCAAGGACCTTCTCAGAGTTTCGGCCAATACCTCCCTTGGTGAATTTTGCTATATGTTTACAGACTTGCGCTGTTGCCAATGGCCTAGCCATTGGTCTGTCACTTTGAAAACTACAGACTAGCAGATTAAAGACATGCATCATAGGGCTGTGAACTGTCGAAATGAATTACAGCTGCTGATTAAACTTTTGAGGATTCTTATGTAAACACTCACAGGAAGGGCCCATTCCCTGATGAGACCAACCAGAATCAAGTTGCTGAGTTTGCACTGCCTTGATTGCTACTCTGTTGCTACCTGGATCCACCATCACACCAGATATGACCACATATCCACCATGGCAGACAAGGAAAAAAGGGAAGGACTCCGTTCTGCAGAGGCTGTCACTTGTGGCTCCTGCCCAAAGTTGGTCTGATTCTCTCCAGCAGACTGATTACAGTAGACCTTTGAGCCCTCCCAGGCTATTGGTGGTGCCTCAACTCTGTTGACAATTTTTCAGGCTACAGTGCTGTCATTTCAGTCCAATCAGCCAACCATAGTTACACTTGTATGGCCCTGAAACTAATATGTATCCTGTGTTTGGTTTTCTGGACAATTTGCAACCTAACCATGGTACAACTTTTATTGCAACAGCTGCTCAACAATGGGTTGATAGCCAAGGTACTCAATGCTGTTTCCCATCCAAAGGCATCTGATATTGTTAAGCATTCAAAAAGCCTCCATTAAAACAAAATCAGAAAGGTTTTTTTTTTTGTTTTTTTTTTTTGAGATGGGGTCTTGCCACATTGCCCAGGCTGGTCTCGAACTCCTGGGCTCAAGCAATCCACCAACCTCGGCCTCTCAAAGTGCTGGGATTACAGGCGTGAGCCACTTTATCCAGCCCAGAAAGCTTTTTGATTGTCTTTCTCATCTCGTGGTCTGTGCCTCTTGCTCAGGCAGTTGGTCACTAAATGCAGCCGTCCTCAGGAAAAGATCATCTCCTCTTGGTGATGTCCTGGGTAACAATCAGGATTAACAGTTTGGCAGTTTCTTAAAAAGTTAAACATGGCTGGGCACAGTGGCTTATGTCTGTAATCCCAGCACTTTGGGAGGCCGAGATAGGAGGATCACTTGAGGCCAGAAGCTCAAATCAGCCTGAGCAACATAGTGAGACGTCATGTCTACAAAAAAAAAAAAAAAAAAAAAAAATTAAAAATTAGCCAGGCATGGTGGCATGTGCCTATAGTCACAGCTACTTAGGAGGTTGAGGTGGGAGGATCTCTTGAGCCTAGGAGTTCAAGGCTGCAGTGAGCCATGATCACACCACTGCACTCCCACCTGGGTGAAAGAGTGAGGCCTTGTCTCAAAAAAACAAAAAACAAATGGCCGGGCGTGGTGGCTCACACCTGTAATCTCAGCACTTTTGGAGGTCGAGGCGGGTGGATCACGAGGTCAGGAGATCGAGACCATCCTGGCTAATACAGTGAAACCCCGTCTCTACTAAAAATACAAAAAAAAAATAGCTGGGCGTGGTGGCAGGTGCCTATAGTCCTACATACATACTTGGGAGGCTGAGGCAGGACAATGGTGTGAACCTAGGAGGCATGGCTTGCAGTGAGCCGAGATCTTGCCACTGCACTCCAGCCTGGGCAACAGAGTGAGACTCTGTCTCAAAAACAAACAAACAAAAAAAAAAAAGGAAAAAAGAAAGAAAAAAAAGTTAAACATAAACTTACTGTGTTTACTTTTATTAGGATTAATAACCTAATAAGCAAATTGTCATGCATCCATACCATGAATATTACTTAGCAATAAAAAGAAACAAATTATCAGTAAATGCAACAATTTGGATGAATCTCAAAGGCATTATGCTGACTGGAAGAAGCCAGTCTCAAAAGGTTCATACTGTATATTTCCATTTATGTTATATTCATGAAAGGACAAAAGTATAGTGATGAAAAACAGATCATGGTGTTGCCAGGAATTAGGGATGGAAGGAGAGTGTGGCTAAGACAGACAAGTATAAGGGAGTTTGAAAGATAATAGTGCTTTTCTGTAACTTGATTGTGCTGATGGTTACATGTCTATATGTGTATTAAAATTCAAAGAACTGCATGCCAAAAGGAAAATCCATTCTATGTTAACTGAAAAAAAAAAAGATGGGGAGAATTACAGTCTTGAAAATGTTAATTTTACAAAACCCCAAGAAAAACTGTGTGCTCCAGATTAAAGGAGTCTGAAGAGACGTGACAAATGTAACACCTGATCCCAGACTGGATTTCATACCAGAAAGGAAAAAAAAAAATGCTATAACATCACTTGTATCAACAGATAGAACAAATAACTCCAAAGTTTTAGCTTCAAGCTTATTCAAAACCTGGGAAAAAACTGACTAGTGATCTTATGTTCTGTTCCTTGATCCTTTAATACATTAATGGATTCAATTAAGCATTCATGGAATGCCTGCTATATAAAAGGCAATGTATTATACTTGATGTAGGAATTCCTCTTTTCTCAAACGCTGCTCAAAGTCTTCCAGTTCTAACAATGCTGTCTGTGAAATCATTTATCCACTTTTTTTTTAACTTTTAAGTTCAGGGGTACATGTGCATGACATGCAGGTTACATAGGTAAGCATGTGTCATGTAATTGGTGGTTGTACCAATTACTTCATCACCCAGGTATTAAGCCTAGTATCTATTAGTTATTTTTTCTGATCCTCTCCCTTCTCCCACCCTCCAACCCCTCCATTAGGCCCCACTGTGTGTTGTTCCCCACTATGTGTCAATTTGTTCTCATCATTTAGCTCCCACTTATAAGTGAGAACATGTGGTATTGGTTTTCTGTTCCTGCATTAGTTTTCTGAGGGTAATGGCCTCCAGCCTCATTCATGTTCCTGCAAAGGACATGATCTTGTTTCTTTTAATAACTGCATAGTATTCCATGGTGTGTATGTACTACGTTTTCTTTATCCAGTCTATCATTGATGGGCAGTTAGGTTGATTCCATGTCTTTGATATTTTAAATAGTGCTGCAGTGAACATATATGTGCATGTGTCTTTATAAGAGAATGATTTATACTGCTTTGGGTATATACACAATAAGGCGATTGCTGGTCAAATGGTATTTCTGTTTTTAGATCTTTGAGGAATCACCATACTGCCACACTGTCTTCCATAATGGTTGAACTAATTTACACACCCACCAACAGTGTATAAGCATTCCTTTTTCTCCACAACCTTGCCAGCATCTGTTATTTTTTTTTTTACTTTTTAATAATGGTCATTCTGACTGGCATAAGATGGTATCTCATTGTGATTTTGATTTGCATTTCTCTAATGATCAGTGATGTTGAGCTTTTTTTCATGTTTGTTGGCCACATGTATGTCTTCTTTGGAGAAGTGTCTGTTCATGTCTTTTGCCAACTTTTCAATAGATTTTTTTCTTGTAAATTTAAGTTTCTTAATGGTATCCCTCCCTGCCCCGCCCCCACCATAGGACCCGGTGTGTGATGACCCCCTTCCTGTGTCCAAGTGATCTCATTGTTCAATTCCCACCTATGAGTGAGAACATGTGGATTTAGATATACCTAATGTAAATGACGAGTTAATGGGTGCAGCACACCAACATGGCACATGTATGCATATGTAACAAACCTGTACATTGTGCACATGTACCCTAGAACTTAAAGTATAATAAAAAAATAAATAAATTTAAGTTTTTCATAGGTGTTGGCTATTAGACCTTTGTCATAGTTTGCAAAAATTTTCTCCCATTCTGTAGGTTGTTTACTCTGATAGTTTATTTTGCTGTGAGAAGCTCTTTAGTTTAATTAGATCCCACTTGTCAATTTTTGCTTTTGTTGCAATTGCTTTGTCATGAAATCTTTGCCCATGCCTATATCCTGAACGGTATTGCCTAGATTGTCTTCCAGGATTTCTATAGTTTTGGGTTTTACATTTAAGTCTTTAATCCATCTTGAGTTAGTTTTTCTATATAGTGTAAGAAAGGGGTCCAGTTTCAATTTTCTGCATATGGCTAGCCAGTTATCTCAGCACCATTTACTGAATAGGGAATCCTTTCCCCATTGCTTGTTTCCATCAGGTTTGTTGAAGATCAGATGGTTGTAGGTATACAGTCTTATTTCTGGGTTGTTTATTCTGTTCCATTGGTCAATGTATATGCTCTTGTACCAGTGCCATGCTGTTTTGGTTACTGTAGCCCTGCAATATAGTTTGAAGTCAGGTACCATGATGCCTCCAGCTTTGTTCTTTTTGCTTAGGACTGCCTTGGCTATTTGGGCTCTTTTTAGTTCTACATGAATTTTATTTTTATTTATTTATTTTTTTGAGATGGAGTCTTGCTCTGTCACCCAGGCTGGAGTACAGTGGCGCGATCTCAGCTCACTGTAAGCTCTGCCTCCTGGGTTCACGCCATTCTCCTGCCTCAGCCTCCCGAGTAGTGGGGACTACAGGCGCCCACCACCATGCCTGGCTAATTTTATTTTTGTATTTTTAGTAGACACAGGGTTTCACTGTGTTAGCCAGGATGATCTGGATCTCCTGACCTTGTGATCCACCCGCCTTGGCTTCCCAAAGTGCTGGGATTACAGGTGTGAGCCACCACGCCCAGCAAGTTCCACATGAATTTTAAAATAGCTTTTTCTTTTTTTTTTTTTTTTTTATTTATTTATTATTAAACTTCAAGTTGTAGGGTACATGTGCACAACGTGCAGGTTTGCTACATATGTATACTTGTGCCATGTTGGTGTGCTGCACCCATCAACTCGTCATTTACATCAGGTATAACTCCCAATGCAATCCCTCCCCCCTCCCCCCTCCCCATGATAGGCCCCGGTGTGTGATGTTCCCCTTCCCGAGTCCAAGTGATCTCATTGTTCAGTTCCCACCTACGAGTGAGAACATGCGGTGTTTGGTTTTCTGTTCTTGTGATAGTTTGCTAAGAATGATGGTTTCCAGCTGCATCCATGTCCCTACAAAGGACACAAACTCATCCTTTTTTATGGCTGCATAGTATTCCATGGTGTATATGTGCCACATTTTCTTAATCCAATCTGTCACTGATGGACATTTGGGTTGATTCCAAGTCTTTGCTATTGTGAATAGTGCTGCAATAAACATATGTGTGCATGTGTCCTTATAGCAGCATAATTTATAATCCTTTGGGTATATACCCAGTAATGGGATGGCTGGGTCATATGGTACATCTCTAATTCTGCAAATAAAGTAAGTGGTAGTTTGATAGGAATAGTATTGAATCTATAAACTGCTTTGGGCAGTGTGTCCATTTCAATGATATTGATTCTTCCTATCCATGAGCATGGAATATTTTTTCATTTGTTTGTGTCATCTGATTTATTTGTAGAGCTCTTTCCCTTCCCTTGTTAGCTGTATTTCTAGGTACTTTATTCTTTTTGTGGCAATTGTGAATGAGTTCTCTTGTGATTTGGCTCTCAGCTTGACTGTTGTCAATGTATAGGAATGCTAGCAATTTCTGCACATTGATTGTGTATCATGAGACTGCTGAACTTGCGTATCAGCTTAAGAAGCTTTTGGGCTGAGACAATGGGGTTTTCTAGATATAGGATCACGACATCTGCAAACAGGGAGTTTGGTTTCCTCTCTTCCTATTTGAATGCCCTTTATTTCTCCTTCCTGATTGCTGTGGCCAGAACCTTCAATACTATGTTGAATAGGAGTGCTGAGAGGGCATCCTTGTCTTGTGCCAGTTTTTTTTTTTTTTTTTTTTTTTTTTTTTTTTTTTTTTTGAGATGGAGTCTCACTGTGTCACCCCAGCTGGAGAGCAGCGGCACAATCTCAACTCACTACAACCTCCACACAACCTCCGCCTCTCAGGTTCAACAGATTCTCCTGCCTCAGCCTCCTAAGTAGCTACAACTACAGGCACGCACCACCACGACCAGCTAATTTTTGTATTTTTAGTAGAGACGGGGTTTCACCATGTTGGCCAGGATGGTCTCAAACTCCTGGTCTCAAGTGATCTGCCCGCCTTGGCCTCCCAAAGTGCTGGGATTACAGGCATGAGCCACCGCACTCAACCTTGTGCTGGTTTTCAAGAAGAATGCTTCTTTAATAGCATGTGCTGCCATAAAATGTTGGTGGCTCTTAGATCTTTTCTTCAAATACTGTCTGCGGTAATTTTTCTACTCCAGTAGGAAAGTTGCCCATTTTATACCACTGCACAATGTCCTGATTTATGGACATTTTCTCTAGTCATCTCATTAAGAGAGATTTTTTTCTTCAAGTTGGAAAACTCTTCCTCCCAATTGATGTGTACACTGTTACAAGTAACAGCAAACCCCAGTGTTAACTGGATCACTTAAAGGGAATTTACCGACTCACTGATAACCTATCAAAGCTCCAGTTTCATTCCTCCGGAGCTGCCTCGGCTCTGCTTTTTTCCTCTTAACAATTTTGTCCTTAGGCTGCTTTCTACCATAGCGGCAGCTGTCTGCCAACAGCAATCAGGGCTGTATGTTTCTTCAATCACGTCCAAAGAAAGAGAAAATATTATCACTAAACCAAAATACTAAATAGAAGTCTCAAAATTTCTGACTGTACATCTTAGTTCACACACCACCCCTGAACCAATCCTAGTCAAACACTATGGGTGATACGCCCTGTCAAAGACAAAGAGTAGATGTCCACAATAACACTTCTTTTACCCAGTAATAAGCAGCTACCATTTACTAGCTACATACTGTATGCTGCCTCTTCATCCTTTTGGCCATTTAAACTACAGGAAACTGGGTTATCTTCAGGTTACCTTAGTTATGGGAGTGTATGGAAAACATGAATGGAAAGGTAAAAGTGCAGCAAACCACTTGAGCAGTTAACAGAAAGGCTCTCAGAGCACTGGACCGCCAATCAGGACACTGCAGCAGCTCTGGGATTCGACCACAGATTCTTCGGCGTGCCCTCGGAGAAAGGGTGGCCTCGTGCCCCCTATTCTACAGAGTCTCCTCCCACGGCTGCCCAGCTCCCTGGCAGACTATCTTGCCTCTACCACATCACCATCAGTACTGGGCGGCTACAGGGCAGAGCTGTCCCGGGACCTCCTCACAGTCTTCAGAGTCAAGGAACGCCTCCTCAGGGAAGTCCTCCACCTCATCACTGACCTCTGAGTCACAGAGCTCCCGGGCACCATGCTGGCCACATATGCCTAAGGAGCCACCCCCGGAAGCAACTGTGGGTCCCGCAGGCACTCGCAGGCTAGTAGACACCTTCGGGGCCTGAGGGACCTGTACTCCAATCCAATGCTCTCCTCACTCTCAGAAGATTTTACAGACGTGGAAACCGAGGCCCCAAGGGGTAATCGGCCCGCGTTCCCATGCCAATAACCGGCGGTGGCGGGACCCACACCTACCCTGTGACCCGCAGGCCCAGGGGTCGAGCCCCAGGTAGAACGTCTACACCGACTCCGCCCTCGGCGCAGCGCGGGGAACCTTAACCCGGACACAGAGGCGTAAGCGGAAGTGCTGCCGAGCCGTAGCTATGGAGACGCGGGGGGCGGGCCGCCCGGAGAGCGCGACCTTTGACCTGCTGTCGAGCGTACGTCAGAGGCTGGCGCAAATAGAAGTGCAGCGGTGGCGGCGCCTGGTTGCGGGCCAGCGGCAGGCAGGCGGCGATGGAGGTAACTCAGGTCGGGCCCACTGCCTCCCATCAAGCCTTCCGCGCAGCGACTTGGGATGTGGGGGTGGGCCCGGTGGGAGGGCGCGGAGGGTGCTCCAAAGCCCGCTCTGCCGTCGCCTGCCACATCTTCCCTAAACTCCATCCCTGGCGGTTACCTGTCCCCATAGAGCCCGTTTGTATACGATTTGCCAGAGCGACCGCCTCCGTCCGCCCTCGTTCTCTGTCTCACAAGGCTTTCCACCACTTGATTCCATAGAAGGTTTTTCCCTGAATAGGTTCCACGCGTTCCGTGTGGGATTAGGAAAAGAGTTCTTCTGACACCTGCGTTTGATTTTGTTTTGCAGGATCCTGTTCAAGATGGGGTGGCTTCACCAGCTACCCCTGGGACCGGGAAATCTAAGGTGAAGAGGATACTTGAATAGCGGGCTTCCTGAAGACTGGAAGGGTGATGAATTGGAAAACTTTGGCATGAAGAAGGGGGGCGCCATATATATATATAAAATTTATTTTTTTAATATCCTTGCCCCAAGGGATCTCAATTTTAGTTTACGCAGTCACCAATCCATTTCCTGTTTCTTTCTCCCCCGCCCACCCCGATATAAAAAGACTTTTTGTTTACTTCCTGCTCCTGGTTAGCACTGCTGGGAGATCCTGCGATTTTTCGAACATGAAACAAAGCAGTCTAATTTAAGAAGGTTTATATAGTGATGTAGTGGAAGGAGCAGTGACATAGGGTAGGGATCAAGGGATTCTGATCTGTGGGCTCCAGTTTTTACATTGTCAAAGAGTTGAATTAGTCCAGTTTTATGGCCTTGTACAGTGTTTAACATTTAATCATTCTAAACGATAGTGGTTTATTGCTAAGGTTTATTGCTTGCATGCTAAATTTCAGGCACTTGCCTAACCACTCAGTTACTTCATTTAAGCTTCATGATAACCGTGAGATAGGTACTGTTGTTGAGAAACCTGAGACCACAGGCTTAAGTAATTTTCTCAAGTGGTAAAGCTTAAACCTGAGACTACAGGCTTAAGTAATTTTTTCAAGTGGTAAAGCTTAATTTTTTAATTAAAGCCTGAATGTCACCTGGTTCATCTTGCTGCTGTAATTATGCTTATATTTTCTTGTGACACTTTCAGCCTTAAATAGAATGAAATACTTTTACAGCTCCAAGGAATTTTAAGTAGCATTAGCTCCAACCCACTAATTTTACAATTAAATCAAAAGCTAGCAATGTCAACCTGTAACATTAGCTATAAGAGGATATGCCCTGGTATTTGCGTTTCATAATAGTTGCATAACTAATTTTTAGTACTTGCATAGCAATTACAGAGTTGATGTTGCATTTGCTTATTTTAAAAGATGTGGCCGGGCGCGGTGGCTCACGCCTGTAATCCCAACACTTTGGGAGGCCAAGGCGGGTGGATCACCTGAGGTCAGGAGTTTGAGACCAGCCTGGCCAACATGGTGAAACCCCGTTTCTACTCAGAATACAAAAGTTAGCCGGGCGTGGTAGCGGGCGCCTGTGGTCCCAGCTATTTGGGAGGCTGAGGCAGGAGAATTGCTTGAACCTGGGAGGCAGAGGTTGCAGTGAGCCAAAATCGTGTCATTGCACTCCGGCCTGGGCAATAGAGCGAGACGCTGTCTCAAAAAAAAAAAAAAAAAAAAAACGTGAAACCAAGTATGCTGTTGGCATAAAGATTTATTCTGTAGCATGTTTTTGTTTTCTGGCAGACATTGTTTGTTTTTTGTGGTATACTAGAAACATGAGTTATAACTAGTTGGTAACATGACCACATCTTTCAGCTGGAAACATTGCCCAAAGAAGACCTCATCAAGTTTGCCAAGAAACAGATGATGCTAATACAGAAAGCTAAGTCAAGGTGTACAGGTATTGGGTTGAAAATATTCTTCTTGATCACAGTCTGTTTAATCGTGGTTTAAAATGGTAGTTTTAAAAATAATGCATTGGCTTGTTTTTGTTTTCCAGTGATTCCAAGTACACTTTAGTGTAGTAGAATCTGTTATTTAACATTCTAAAAATTTACCTCTGATTTCTAAATTATTCCCACGTCTCTAAACCACAGTGACTTTTGAGTTGTTAAAGTCAGGGAGGAGGATTTTTATAGTTTGTGCAAGTTAAGTGTGTTTTTCCTTCATGTAGACTTTAGATTCTTCTGAGTAAAGCTTTTTTTCAAGAGAAGTCAGTTGAAATGTTAGAGACAGAAGATAAGCCCAAAGAGATGGAACGCTTCCTCAATTAAAATAATAAAAGATTTCCATTGATAGACATTAAAGTATATTTATCTGCTGAAGTTGATTGATTCCCTATTCAGTTTTCTTTTTATTCCAGAAGGAAAAAGATCTTAGATCTTTTTCTTAGTATATGTACATGAGCTCTTGAATTTCCAGTGACTTACAAATATTAACTGCTTAGCCTAAAAGCCGAGACTTATTTTCTATTAGAAAAGATAAAATTATGTCTTGGGAGTTTGGATCACTTTGCAATAAAGAGAATAATTTATTTGGAAAGAAGTTCTAGGCCTGAGATCTAGGCATTTGCTAGTGAAACACTTCAATTAACGTTTTGTTTCTTCTTCTTTTTTTTTTTTTTTTTTTTTTTTTTTTGAGACAGTGTTGCTCTTGTTGGCTAGGCTGGAGTGCAGGGGCGCAATCTCGGCTCACTGCAACCTCCCCTTCCTGGGTTCAAGCGATTCTCCTGCCTCAGCCTGCCAAGTCCTCCCGAGTAACTGGGACTGCAGGCGGCCACCACCATGCCTGGCTAATTTTTGTATTTTTAGTAAAGACAAGATTTCACCATGTTGGCCAGGCCGTTCTCAATAACGTTTATTCTTAATATGCAAGTGTTGCTTTTAAGGTTATATGTACTTACAGGTGAAATAATATGAGGTCTGGAGTATGGTCAGGAGATCGAGACCATGGTGAAACCCCGTCTCTACTAAAAATAGAAAAAATTAGCCGGGCACAGTGGCGGGCGCCTGTAGTCCCAGCTACTCGGGAGGCTGAGGCAGGAGAACGGCGTGAACCCGGGAGGCGGAGCTTGCAGTGAGCCGAGATTGCGCCACAGCACTCCAGCCTGGGCGACAGAGAGAGACTCCGTCTCAAAAAAAAAAAAAAAAAAGAAAATTATCAGATGGATAAGAGCAGTGAAGGAGGAAGTGAATACAGATTGGGAGGAAACAAAATTGGCCATGTAATAATGTTGAAGCATAGTGTTGAGTGCAGAGATTAATCATACTATTCTGCTTACATATATTCTAATTTGCAGATTTGGGGGGGTTTTGTAAGAATGTACTTATCAGTTTCCCAGTAATTATGTTCTTTATTTCTGAACCGGAGTCCTTTATTTTTTAATTGTTTAGAATTGGAGAAAGAAATTGAAGAACTCAAATCAAAACCTGTTACTGAAGGAACTGATGATATTATTAAGGTAATTATTAAGTTGGGAAATGTCTAAAGAGAAATAAAACTTCCATGAGGATTGTCAGTCTGCTGGAGGCTGTCTGGCTTTCTGTCCCTGTTCTTCTACTTTCTCTCTGCCATGGTTGTTTTTACCTATCTGATTCACTGTAAAAAAGAGTGGGTTAATTACCTCTAGGTCTCTTTCTGTTCTGAAATTATTCTACTCTTTCTTCCCACGTATTTTCTTTCTTTTTTCTTTTCTTTTTCTGAGATGGACTCACTCTGTCGCCAGGCTGGAGTGCAGTGGTGTGATCTTGGCTCACTGTAACCTCTGCCTCCTGGGTTCAGGCGATTCTCCTGCCTCAGCCTCGCAAGTAGCTGGGACTACAGGAGCACGCCACCATGCCCAGCTAATTTTTGTATTTTTAGTAGAGACGGGATTTCACCATGTTGGCCAAGATGGTCTTGCTCTCTTGACCTCATGATCCACCCACTTTGGCCTCCCAAAGTGCTGGGATTACAGGCATGAGCCACCACGCCCAGCCCATATTTTCTAATTATGATTGTTACTTCATTCTCTGTCTGCTCTTCCCCAGCCTCCTGAGAAAACCTGGCCATGCTCAGGACTTCAGTGATTTTAGTGTGCAGTAAATAATCTATAGATAGATTCATATCCCTGGACATAACTACTGACCCAGATCTCACAGTTGTGTTTCCCTCTCACACATGTCACTTACCATCTCATCAAACTCAACCAAATTGCTTCCCTTGGTTAGACCAGTGGCACCACAGTTTTTCATACCTTTTGACTTTAGAGACACTTTAACTTTTCTATTTCCTTTATTCTCTATATGCATCAGCCACCAGAGACCTATCATAGCTATAAGATATTGTTCCAGTTTATCTCTTTTCTCTCCATTTCTATGGCTTTATGTTAAACACATCAAATACTTAACCTATTTCAATAAAAACCTAACTGGGTTCTCTTTCTCTTTTTAGTCTTATATAATCCTGCCAAATAACAAAATATTATTTTTATTCCCTGTTTAAAAACCTGAGTTGCAGGCCGGACGCAGTGGCTCACACCTGTAATCCCAGCACTTTGGGAGGCCAAGGTGGGAGGATCACTTGAGGTTAGGAGTTTGAGATCAGCCTGGCCAGCATGGTGAAACCCGGTCTCTACTAAAAATACGTTTAGCTGGGCGTGATTGCCCACACCTGAAATCCCAGCTACTCAGGAGGCTGAGGCACGAAGTTTGCTTGAACCCAGGAGGCAGAGGTTGCAATGTGTTGAGATTGAGCCACTGTACTCCAGCCTGGGCAACAGAGTAAGACTCCATCTCAAAAAAAAAAAAAAACTGAGTTGCTTATTATTTCCACTCCCTTAATGCTAACAAATGCTTTTTCATTCTCCACCTTAGGCCAAGCTTCTGTAACGTTTCTTTTGCATGTTAGAGCTCTGCAATACTGTATTCACTGCTTTTGCATAATATCCTTTGGTTATATATTTATTTATTTATTTTTGAGACAGTCTTGCCCTGTCGCCCAGGCTAGAGTGCAGTGGCACAATCTCATCTCACTGTAAGCTCCGCCTCCTGGGTTCATGCCGTTCTCCTGCTTCAGCCTCCCAAGTAGCTGGGACTACAGGCACCCACCACCACGCCTGGTTAATTTTTTGTGCTTTTAGTAGAGACGGGGTTTCACCGCATTAGCCAGAATGGTCTCAATCTCCTGACCTCGTGATCCACCTGCCTCGTCCTCCCAAAATGCTGAAATTACAGGCGTGAGCCACTTTGCCCAGCGTGGTTATATATTATCTTATTTTCTCATCAGTGGCTCCCTACTTGTGAGCTGTGGACTACTGAGGGACTCCCAGAGAGTTATTACAAGGGGTCTTTAAATCCATATGCATGTCACGCCGTATCATTTTGTTATTTAATTACAATCTATGAAGCTAGAATGATGTACACAAATGCCATTTCGTTTTATAATGTACTGTTTCATTTAAGTATTACTGAGTTCACAGTAGTCTTCTTTGTATATTTGATCATTATGTGTTTTCTTAATCCATGATAGCCACAACACAACTATATGGTAATTAAGGGAGAAGGTCAATTACACCCAGACTGCCTGAGTTAGGCTTTCAAATCCTTGTTCCTCCACTGACCAGCTATGTGACCTTGACTAAGTTTCTTAAATTCTTTCTCTATGATTCAGTTTTGTCATCTGTAGAACAGTGATAATACTACTTTTTGTTTGTAGGATTGAGGTAGAAATAGGATTGATGTAGAAATGTAGGATTGATAAGGTAATACATCTACTGCACATAGAACTGAGTTGGCCACATAAGTACCCAATAATTGTTAGTTATCGTTGTTATTACCATGTATTATTTCTGGGGGAATTTTTTTTTTCTTGAGATAGGGTTTCTCCCTATCGCCCAGGCTGGAGTGCAGTGGCATGATCTCCATCCACTGCAACCTCTAGAGTGTTTTCTAGTTTTTTATCCATTAACTCTTAAAATACTTTTTACAGAATTGCATTTCAGAATAAGAACATTTAAATACCTACCTGCTGTTTCCTTCTTACCACTCATCAGTGTATTCTCCCACTGTCAAAACTGCTCCTAAAGACAAGATTAGAAAATTTCAGCTGAGCTCAGTGGCTCACACCTGTAATCCCAGCACTTTGGGAAGCTGAGGCAGATGGATCACCTGAGGTCAGGAGTTGGAGACCAGCCTGGCCAACTGAGTGAAACCCCATCTCAAAATACAAAAATTAACTGGGCATGGTGGCACACACCTGTAGCTCAAGCTATTCGGGATGCTGAGGCAGAAGAGTCGCTTGAACCCAGGAGGCAGAAGTTGAGTGAGCTGAGATAGTGCCACTGTACTACAGCCTGGGCAACAGAATGAGATTCCGTCTCAAGAAAAACAAAATTTATCCAAGTTAGCCAACTTTACCTTTAAGGGTTTTTTTTCTTTTCCTTCTTTTTTTTTTTTTTTCTTAATCCATTATATTTATACGTATTCATGGGGTACATGTGAAATTTTGTTAAATGCATAGAATATATAATCATCAAATCAGTAGTATCCATACCCAGGTATTTATCATATATATGTGTTGGGTACATTTCAGGTCTTCTGGCTATTTTGAAAAATACTTATCTGTCTCTGCCTGACTTAGATTTTACTTAACATATTGACCTCAGCTCCATCCATATTGCTGGAAATGATGTGATCTCATTCTTTTTTATGGCCATATACGTTGTATATATATAGCATTCATCCTTTGATGGGCACTTAGGTTGATTTCATATGTTTACTGTTGTGAATAGTGCTGCAGTAAACACGGGAGTGCATGTATCCCTTTGTTGTATTGATTTCTTTTCCATAACTACCAACATTGGGGTTTTGGGATTGTATGGTAGCTCTATTTTTAGTTTTTTGAGAAATCCCCGACTGTTTTGTTGTTTTTTAGATGGAGTCTTGCTCTGTCACCTAGGCTGTAGAGCAGTGACGTGATCTCGAGAGCTCACTGCAAGCTCTGCCTCCCAGGTTCACACCATTCTCCTGCCTCACCATCCTGAGTAGCTGTGACTACAGGTGCCTGCCACCACGCCGGGCTAATTTTTTGGGTTTTTTTGGTTTTTTTTTTTTTTTTTTTTTTTTTTTTTTTTTTTTGAGACAGAGTCTCGCTGTGTCACCCAGGCTGGAGTGCAGTGGCGCGATCTCAGCTCACTGCAAGCTCCATCTCCCGGGTTCACGCCGTTCTCCTGCCTCAGCTTCTGAGTAGCTGGAACTACAGGCACCCGCCACCACTCCTGGCTAGTTTTTTGTATTTTTAGTAGAAACGGGGTTTCACCATATTAGCCAGGATGGTCTCGATCCCCTGACCTCGTGATCTGCCCGCCTCGGCCTCCCAAAGTACTGGCGAGAGCCCCCGCTCCCGGCCTGAGAAATCCCCAACTGTTTTCTATAGTGGCTATACTTACCTACACTTCCACCAACAATGTAGAAGGGTTCTCCTTTCTCCACATTGTCACCAATGTCTGTTACATTTTTTATTCTTAACAGCCATTCCTCATTGTGGTTTTGATTTGCACATCCCTGATGATTAATGATGTTGAGTATCATATACTTGTTGGCCATTTCTTTGTCTTTTGAGAAATGTCTATTCATGTCCCTTGCCTATCTTTTAATGGGGTTATATTTTAATGTTGTGTTGTTTGAGTTCTTTGCATACTCTGGATATTAGTCTCATATTAGATGAGTAGATTGTAAATATTTTGTCCAGTTTAAGAGGTTGTCTTCTTCATGCTGTTGATTGTTTTGCTATGGAGAAGCTTTTTAGCCTATAATTTCAGCATTAAGGGAAGCCATGGCAGGAGGATCATTGAGCCCAGCAGTTTCAGACCAGCGTGAGAAACATAGCAAGATCCATTTCCACAAAAAATATATAAAAATTAGCCAGACATGGTGGAGAGTGCATGTAGTCCCATCTTGGGACGCTAGGAAGATCACTTGATCCCATTAGGTCGAGGCTGCTGTGAGCCATAATCACACTGCTGCACTCCAGCCTGGGTGACAGAGGGGCCCTTATCTAAAAAACAAATTTTAAGAAGCCTTGCCGGGCGCGGTGGCTCAAGCCTGTAATCCCAGCACTTTGGGAGGCCGAGACGGGCGGATCACGAGGTCAGGAGATCGAGACCATCCTGGCTAACCCGGTGAAACCCCGTCTCTACTAAAAAATACAAAAAAACTAGCCCGGCATGGTGGCGGGCGCCTGTAGTCCCAGCTACTCGGGAGGCTGAGGCAGGAGAATGGCGTGAACCCGGGAGGCGGAGCTTGCAGTGAGCCAAGATTGCGCCACTGCACTCCAGCCTGGGCGACAGAGCGAGACTTCGTCTCAAAAAAAAAAAAAAAAGAAGCCTTTCAGTTTAATGTCCTATTTGTCTGTTTTTGATGCCTGGGCTTTTGAGATCTTAATAAAATCTTTCTAGGCCAATATCTTGATGCGTTTACCCTGTGTTCTACTAGTTTTACACTTTTGGGTCTTATATTTAAGTTTTTAATCTAGTTTAGTTGATATTTGTATCAACTGAATGGTGAGAGATGGGGACTCACTTTCATTCTTCTGCATATAGTTACCTGGTTTTCCTAGCACCATTTGTTGAAGAGGGTGTCCTTTGCCCAGTGTGTGTTCTTAATGGCATTGTCAAAGATCGGTTGTCTGTAAATATGAGGATTTATATTTGGGTTCTCTATTTTGTTCTGTTGGTCTGTATGCTTGTTTATAAACCAATACTTTGTTTCTTTGGTCACTATAGCCTTGTACTATGTTTTGAAGTCAAGTAGTGTGATGCCTCCACTTTATTTTTTAACTCAGAATTTCTTTAGCTCTTCTGACTTTTTTTTTTTTTTTTGGTTTCATAAAAATATTAGGATTCTTTTTTCTGTTTCTGCGAAAAATGGTGTTGGTATTTTAATAGGAATTTCATTGAACTGTATGTTAGTTTGGGTAGTATGGTCATTTTAACAATATTCTATGAGCATGAAATGTCTTCCCACTTATTTGTGTCCTCTTCAGTTTCTTTCATCTGTGTTTTTGTAGTTTTCATTATAGAGATCTTTCACTTCTTTGGCTTTTGTTTTTTGCTTTTCTTTTTTTGAGCTGCTGTAAAAGGTGTTGCTTTCTTGATTTCCTTTTTTAGCTATTTTATTGTCGGTCTATAGAAATGTTACTGGTTTTTGTATATTGTTTGTATCCAGCAACTTTACTGAATTTGTTTATCAGCTCTAAGAGTTTTTTGATAGTCTTTTGTCATCTGTAGAGAGGGACAATTTAACTTCCATGTTTCCAATTTGGATGCCTTTTATTTCTTTTTCTTGTCTGATTGTTCTGGCTAGGACTGTCAGTCCCAGTTGAATAGTAGTGGTGAAAGTGGGCATCTTGTCTTGTTTCGGTTCTTAGAGGAAAGATTTTCAATGTTTCCCCTTTTTTGTGTGCTGTTAATTTGAGTTTGTCATATGTGGCCTTTATTATTTTGAGGTTTAATCCTTCTGTGCCTAGTTTGCTAAGAGTTTTTATCCTGAAGGGATGTTGAAGTTTATGAATTCCTTTTTCTGCGTCTATTGAGATGACGTATGACTTTTGTCCTTTATTCTGTTGATGTGATATGTCACGTTGATTTCCATATATTGAACCATCCTTGCATCCCTGGAATAAATTCACTTGATCATGGTGTATTATCTTTTCAATGTGCTGTTAGATTTGGTTTGCTAGTATTTTGTTGAGGATTTTTGCATTGGTGTTCATCAAGGATATTGGTTGTTGTTGGGTTTTGTTTGTTTGTTTGTTTGTTTTGCTGTGTCCTTGTCTGGTTTTAGTATCAGGGTAGTGCCAGCTTTCTAGAATGAATGAGGGGAAATTGCCATCTCTTCAGTTTTTTGGAGTATTTCAGGAGGATTTGGTATTAGGTCTTTATACATTTGGTAGAATTCAGTGTGCATCCATCTGGTTCTGGGCTTTTCTTTGTGGGGAGACTTTTTATTACTGATTCATTCTTGCTACTCATTATTAATATGTTCAGGTTTTGTTTTTTCCTGGATTTTTTTTTATAGGTTGTGTGTTTCCAGAAATTTATCCATTTCCTCCAGGTTTTCCAGCTTGTGAGTGCATAGCTGTTCATAATATTCTCTGATGGTGTATTTATTTCCATGATAATGGTTGTAATGTCTCCTTTTTCATTTCTGATTTTATTTAGGTCTTCTTTTTTGTTGTTGTAAAGCCTAACTAGTAGTTTATCAGTGTTGTTTCTTTTTTTGAAGAACCAGCTTTTCATTTTGTTAATCCTCTGCCTTTTTAAAAAGTCTCTATTTCATTTAGTTCGCTTTGATCTGTATTAGTCCTTTCCTTCTGCTAACTTTGGGTTTGGCTTGTTCTTTCTGGTTCATTGAGGTACATCATTAGATTGTTTGAAATATTTTTACTTTTTGGATGTAGGCATTTATTGCCATGAACTTACCTCTTAGCACTGCTCTTGTTGTATCACATAGGTTTTGGTATGTTGTAGTTTCCATTTTCATTTGTTCCAAGAAATTTTTTTATTTTTGTTTTAATTTCCTTATTGACCCATGGTCATTTGGGACCATGTTATTTAATTTTCATGTATTTCTGTCACTTCCAAAGTTCCCCTTGGTACTGATTTCTAATATTTCATTGTGGTTTGAGAACATACTTGATATGATTTTGATTTTTAAAAATTTGTTGAAAATGGTTTTGTGGCCTAACATACAGTCTTTTCTGGAGAATGAATGTGTCATGTGCTGTTGAGAAAAATATGTATTCTGCAGCTTTTGGATAAAATGTTCTGTAAACATCTGTTAGGTCCATTTGGTCTGAAGTCCGGTTTAAATGCAATATTTCTTTGTTAATTTTCTGTCTAGATCTGTCTAATGCTGAGAGTGGGGTGAGGTTGCCCAGTACTATTGCGTTGGAGTCTATCTCTCTCTAGATCTAGTAATGCTTTAGGAATCGGTGCTGCAATGTCGGGTTCATATATGTTTGGAATTGTTATATATGTTTGCTGGTTTGATTCTTTTGCCATTATATAATGACCTTCTTTGCCTTTTTTTTTTTATTACTATTTTTGACTTAAAGTCTGTTTTATCTAATATAAGTATAGCTACACAGGAGCCTGAGGCAGGAGAATCGCTTGAACCCGGGAGGCAGAGGTTGCAATGAGTGGAGATCACGCCACTGCCAGGCTGGAGGGCAGTGGCGCGATCTCGGCTCACTGCAGTCTCCGCCTCCCGGGTTCAAGCAATCCTGCCTCAGCCTCCCAAGTAGCTGGGATTCCAGCCGTCTACCACCATGCCCAGCTAATTTTTTGTATTGTTAGTAGAGACAGGGTTTCACCATGTTGGCCAGTCTGGCCTCGAGCTCATGACCTCAGGTGATGCACCCGCCTCAGCCTCCCAAAGTGCTAGGATTACAAGCATGAGCCACTGTGCTTGGCCACTAAATAGGTTTTCGAATCCTTTTGTTCTCTCTGCTCATTTGGTTTTTATTTCCATGGAATATCTTTTTCTACGCTTTAACTTTCTTCTATATGTCTCTTTACAGGGAAAGTGCATTTGTTGTGGGTAGTACATGGTTAGATTATGTTTTTTATCCTTTTAGCCAGCCTGTATCTTTTAAGAAGAGAACTGAACTCCATTTACTTGCAAAGTTATTAATGATGTGTGAGCCTATTTTTTGTCATATTAATGGTTTTCTCGTTGCTTTATATTTTCTTCGTTCCTTTCTCTTTCTCTTATTGTTTGTTATAGTGGTTTGCTGGCTTTTTATAGTGGTACCATTTGAGTCCTTTCTCTTCCTTATTTGTGTGTTGCTTTACCAGTGAGTTTTCTGTTTGTGTGTGTTTTTTTTTTTTGTTTGTTTTTTTTTTTTTTTTTTGAGACGGAGTCTTGCTCTGTCGCCCAGGCTGGAGTGCAGTGGCCGGATCTCAGCTCACTGCAAG